>NC_090886.1:24533292-24545792 GCF_036669925.1 Montipora capricornis
AATGGAAACAGCTAGAGCGGCATGTTCCTCGTTCGTGCACCATTAAAACCATCCATTTAAGTGGACATCGTCGTTTTTATGGTCAGTCATGATGGGGACGTGAAGTTATAATTCAAAAGATGTTCATCGCAGTCAAGGGGGGTGGCTTTTAACTACCAAACCATTACTATGGACCCTTTCAAATAGCTATTTCTCGAATTCCTTGAACTCTACAGTAGTCCTTTTTTGCCAAGTGTGTTCAGTTTAACATTCCTTTGTATCGTTTGACTCAGAGCCGTATTTGGTAAATCATGCGACCAAAAGAGAAAATGTCTAAAAACTCAGCGAGTTAACTATGTTTTTAACGCAACAGTATGAGAACATTCTAACACAAAATCTGTAGCATGTCTTTTAAAAGAAATTATTTTTCAACAAAAAGTATGACGTCATAAGTCGTTCCTTTGATACATTTTTCAAAATACACCTTATTCCAAAATGGCCGCCATTTAAATATTCTTTTGTTTTTATTAAAATTAGCCCTGGATGCCTCGTTCTTAAGCTTAAAATTCAAAAGAATATTTTATCTTGAACGAGGCAACAAGGGCCAATTTGTATCCGCATAAATCAGCGGCCATTTTGAAATAAGGTGTATATCAAATTCATTTTTTGTCCAAATAGAAATTCCATGCAACAGTTTACGAAAAATGATCATCCAGTGAAAAATTGTCCTTTCCTTTCGTTTCCTGATAGTTTTTAAATGTTTTTCACTCAAACGCACGGCAGAGGACTGGGATTAGTTGCGCATGCGCCTCTTGATTGAAGTGATGTTAGATATTACTACATAGAATCATCCATGCAACCTTTTTGTAGGGGTTTTTGACTAAAAAGCTTCCTTAGCAAGCATTGCCTTTCCGTAGTAAGTGCCACCCCTTTAATTAAATTAAGGAAGAAACGAGTGACGTTACGACCGCGCTGCAACACGGCTCCAAGCCATCTGCAAACCGGCGTTCTATGGGTAGCACTATCCACGGATATATCACTATTAATTAGAGCGGTTTTCAAATGAGTGTCGTAAAACCAAAACCAAAGTACATGTAATTACTTTGGCCAATCAAAAAGGGCAGAGACAATCCAGTAAACCAATCAAAACTCGAAGTAATTACACGTAGCCGACACAAAGCGCGGGAAAATGTGCACGCGCGAGCCACGATTGGTTTCGGTTTCACTTCTGATTGGTTGAAAAAGTGGCGCGAGAACTTTGAACTGAGTGAAGTAATGCAAAACCAAAGTAATTCGCTAATTACTTTCGACACTCAATTGAAAACCGCTCTAAGTGGACAACTCAATTGGTTTTGAAAGCGCTTATGTTCTATAGATATAGGTTTATTTCTCAAAGATAAATCATTTCATATTCGCAGTTAAAACATGTTTCAATATCTTTCGAAATAACATGCAACACTCGATATTCAGACCAGTTCCCAATTGGTTAGGTAGAAACAGAGGCGACACAGACACAAATCAGAAACAAGGGCGACAGACTCCGCCCTCAACTTCAGAAAGTCTCAAGCAAAAGCTAAAGATTTTCGTACGCCTAACATCTTAAGAAATGCAAGTTACGTAAGATGACAGCGAAATGTGGTCTTAAATAGTTAATGTTATGGTATTGTCCTAAATGAAATGAAATGAGTGAGTATTTGAAATGCAGGTTACAGATGCCAGAGACAAGTGATCCTCGCCCTTTGCTGAACAATTTTTAAGCAATTGCCGCTTTTTTTAGACACCTGAAAAAGTTCATGTCTGCCTCCTTTTCAAAACGAGTCTAAGTACGAAGTTTTTCTTATTAGTTTTCGTTCATATGTAAAATAGAACTAATTACCATCACAAAAACTTCGCACTTAAACTCGCTTTGAAGAGGAGGCAGACATGAACTCGGAAATGGTCTTTTCAGGTGGCTCCGATGGGTCTCAAACCCATGACCTATGCAATGCCGGTGAAATGTTCTACCATGCAACTGACCTTTGCAGCGTCAAAGTTGGGAGCAGGTCAATTTGTTGGGCTCATTTGTTCCCGTGCAGGACTTCATGAATGAAATGAAATGAAATGAGTGAATATCTGAAGTGCGGGTTACAGACGACTGATAAAATTTGCTGGACAATTTAAGTAACTGTCTCAACAAATTGACCTGCTCTCAACTGTGTGGCTTCATAGGTCAGTTGGTAGAAGATTGCACCGGTATCGCAAAGGCCATTGGCTCGAATCCCGTTGGAGCCACCTGAATTTTTCAGGATCTAAAAAACGACAATTGCTGAAATTCTATTGCAGGTTGCACTCCGAATTCACTTATTGGTCTGGCCTATATAGTAAAATAAAACCAAGCGCTTTAAAGCATTCCTAAAAAGGAAGGTATCATCTCAAAAAAAGGAGATAACCCCATAAGGCCATAGGGCGCTACGACCACGACGACCAAATTTCGCTTTGTGAAGCGAAATCAGTTTTGTGTTTTCATTAGGGACTTTAAGCAAATCGCTACGGCTGGCGCTAATACGGCTGCCGGAAGTAAATTTCTCCCAAAATGAAACACTGCGCATGTACGTCGGTTGCATCCAGCCGTAGTGTGAAATCTGACTACGTGAGTGGCGGTGTTTTGCCGTAGTGGCTACTACGTCGGGTTTATTTCGCTTCTCTGGCCCTTTTCAACCGACATCTCGGCATTTTAAGAATTCTGTTGGATACTATATCCTTTAAAGTCAATTTAAGTCAAGGATTGTGTCAAGGTTGCCTCTCATAAGCTTGTAGATCCGTATTATGAACTTACGATAGGTTTTGGCAAAGGTGTTGGAATGGCGAAGTGAGTTCAGCGCGCGGTTGTTTTTCTTCGGTTAAGTTTGCTTTGAGGATTTAGTGAAGATGTTTTATATCTGGATACTATACGATGCTATTTTGCTTCTTTGAGTATAGATACATGTGTCTTTTTCACTCGATATTCTTTGAGATATTTGTCTCTGAAATTGTATATTTCATCCATCAAATTGTTGTTATTGTACAAGGTGTATAGCATTTGCTTTTGCTCAGAAATAATCTGTTCGTCCTAGCATGGGGAACAACGGCCATCGTCCTTTCAGCGAAGCCATTTGAAGGTAAGAAACTAAATAAATGAGATTTTAAACACCTTTAGCCCATGTTTCCTTGTATTTTGCTTTGCTAAACTTAAAATTTAGCAGACCACCGAGACGTAGTCTCCCCAGACCTTTTCAGTCACGGCAGCCGTAGTAGCACCATCCGTAGTGATTTGCTTAAACTCCCTATTCTCTGATTATTTCTTACCGTTAGTCGTCATTAATCTAGTGGAAAATGTCGAAATCTGGCTCAGACCATTCAGAGTCAACTGAGAGTCCGGACAAACGTGATAATCCTACAGGTTCAGTCTCACTTCAAGACGAAAGTGACCTTGATCGTGGAGCCGAAGAAGGGTCTTCTGCTGTGGTGCGAAAACGACATGGAACGGTTCTAAACTCCCTAAGGGAAGCCATTGCATCAGATGTCTCTGTTACACCTCCACCAAAAAGGCCGAGAAACGATTCTGCAAATGAAGCTTTTGGTCTTAATAAAGATTTTGCCGCGAAAGAGTTGGAAAACTTGGACTCTGTTCGCCTTGCACTGGATGGCTTCCCAGTTGAGCGGTCGCCGAACTTCATGAAATGTTGCACTTTGAGCGTTCATGCCCCTAGTGATGTGTTTGGAAAACAATCAAAACAGCAGCCTCTTCCCTTACTGAGGACCGTGTGGATCCCTTTCAGGCAGTTCTGCAAGATGCAAAAAAGGAATCTTCGCGAACTTGTAAAGTACCAGTTTCGAACGAAGTTTCTCCACTGACGGGCTTGTCTAACTCGAAGTATTCCTTGTGGACATGTGGTCCACAGCTGTAAGGTATCTTAGACTTCTATTTCCGAACAACCCTTAAGGACAAGTTCCATGCCGAACTTTGTAAACAATTCCCAAAACCTGACGTACCAGCTCTTTCAGTTCCATAGCTTGATCGCTGACTCGTTTTGGTCGGTGGAAAAGATAGCCTGGGCCAACTGCGCTGGGAGCCGAACTTGCAGTTAACTGTGCTCAATTATATGGACGCAGCGGGTCCTTTTGTGTATTTTGCTACAGCACCTGCAGTCTGACCCTGGTTCGGTGACTGAACGTTCAGCTATAGACCTGTACCGTGTGACGGTACTGTCGCACACAGAGACCCTGCTAGTGGTGGAAGAGATAAGAAATCTTATACAAAAAGGAGCTATTTTAGAGGTACCTTTTATCCCTAGTGTGGGATTCTACAGCAATCTCTTTCTTCTGGCAAAGAAGGGCGGAGCTAGCCAACGTCCGGTAATTAATCTCGCAAACTTCAACAAGTTTGTCGGCCACGCTCACACTGTGCTTGGGGCGCATGTGCCGTGAACAGCCAACTTTTTTCCGCGTTGTTACACGCTTGAAACATTCAAATTTGTCCAGACAAACTGTCGCGTTTTTTATTTGAACCAATTAACGTTTAGAGCGTGAACATGTCAAATTTTGACAGCTTCGCCTGAATGTTTCTGCTCGTGAAACACAGGTTTTGGAAACGTTGCGTCGAGTTTTTTTGTAACATTCTGAAGTACGTTCGTGCGCTGTACTGTATTAAAACCATGTCGGTCGTGCAAGTCTTTCCCGTAAAACCGTTAACACCAGAGAAAATTTCTGGAATGTGTATTGTTTCGCGACCAATCAGATGCGAGATGAACCCGCAAAAGATAATGGATTAGTCACGACTTGACACGAAACGAGCTGGTTTTTTATTCCACGAGAAATCTTCAATTTTGTCGCTTTCAAATACTGAAATTTTTCTTTCTTTATTTCGGCTCAGGTATCACCAGAGATTAGATAGGATTGACATTTTACGGAAAGGCGATGTTGAATCGAGAATACAGGATCACCACAGCTAGACAGCGCGTCATATATTTCTGTAGGTGAGAAAACCTTCACCCATGAGGCAAACCTGCACCGTTGTAAATTCTGAAAATTTGCACTCACTGTTAGGTCTATTCGGTAGTTTGGTTTTTGAACAGACGGAATCGAGTGGTGTTAGTTTGTGGTCAAAAAGTAGCTTTTTCAGAGACATCCAAAGGGAAAATAGAAGATTTCTCGTAGAAGAATGTTTCGTGTCAAGTCGTGACTGATCCCCTGCTGCGGTTTGCATGGCGGTTATCTTTTGCGGACGGTTTCTTCTCGCATCTGATTGGTCGCGGAACAATACAGATTCCAGAAATTTTCTCTGGTGTTAACGGTTTTACGGAAAAGACTGTAAACAAATCGGAGTGACCCTTTCCGTGGAGTAATATGAATATACAATCTTGACTTGCACGACCGACATGGTTTTAATACAGAACATCGCACGAACGTACTTCAGAATGTTACAAAAACCTCGACGTAACGTTTTCAAAACCTGTGTTTCACGCGCAGAAACATTCAGGCGAAACTGTCAAAACTTGGCATGTTCACGCTCTTAACGTTAATTGGTTCAATTAAAAAATGCGACAGTTTGTCTGGACAAACTTGAATGTTTTAAGCGTGTAACAACGCGGAAAAATGTCGGTCGTTCACGGTAGCTCGAAAATGGTAGTAACTACCTACCGTAATTGGCATAATGTGAGGACAGCACATAATTTGAAAGAGTTAGGACAAAGTGCGAGCCATCACTGCGAGTCATGCGAACCATGGCTGCGAGTCATGTGAACCAACATGGCGAGCCATGCGAGTCAACATGCGAGTCACACAGTTATTGAAAGTTAACCGTTTTATAATGGGTGCTTATTTATCAGCGCTGTTTGAAATGGGTGCTTAGACTTAGATGCGAAATTCGCATGGCTCGCAGATTGTCCAGCCCCAATTTGAAAGTACCTCAACTGCCCTCCATTTTATCCACGGCGGGCCGGGCAACTTTAGTGAAAACTAGTGCCTGTTTATTATTTTTTATTATATCTCTCAGATAGTACGCGCGCTGTAATTGGCTAAATTAACGGGCCGTATTCTACAGTGCGGCCCGCTAAATTTAAAATTTCGACAAAACATCATCTAGCGAGTTTTTCATGTCATTTCTGTTGCATAAACTTGTAATGAAAACTGTTTGAATCTTGCAAGCAACTATTTCAAACTTAACAGCCAAGAAGATTTAGTTTTTGGGATTTTGGCACGGCATTCTTTGTGGCAGTTGAACCTTCCGCTTCACTTTGACTAGTTTCCTTGCCCGCGCGCCGGTTAACCTCAGAGATATAATAAATATCTTACTAACCTCGTTTTGTCGGTCCGTACTGTAAGTTACGGATCCTCGTTTTTTCCCGTTGATTTATGGCCCAAGCGCAATAAATCAACGGGAAAAAACTCGGTCCGTAACTTACAGTACGGACCTCGAACTCCGTTAGTAAGAGGTATATATCGACCACTCAAGTGAGCGAAACAGTTGAACAATTTAAGCACCGCTCGTACGGGCAGCTTGGTTTCCACGATGTCGTCCTGCACCTTATACTATAAACAGAACTTCTAAGAACATGTCATTAGAGCATGGAAACAAGAACACGTGAAAGCCGTCCCTCAGTTCCTTGGAACTAAGGAATTATGAACTGTGGTTAATCTGAGAAGTCGTTGTGTTATGTCAGTCATCGTCACTGCGTTCCTTTTTTGCTGTTTGCCCATCACAAGGGAAACTAATATCACTCAAGGCTTCGCTATATTCGGTGAATTTTCGCTTCAGAGTGGTGCACGCCTCGCTCGCTCTCTGCCGTTCAGTCTTGACTGTCTCAGTGACTCGAGCCTGTTCATCTACTCTTGATTGCAGCCGAAGTGATTCCTCTTGAAGCTGACAAATGTTTTGCTCGGTACTTTTCAGCTCTTCCAACAACTCTTGCCTTCTCCGCTTCAAGTTGCTCATTTGCGCAAGAAGATTTTTTAATTCAGCTCTAAGTTGAACTAAAATACAGCTGGCTTGGTTTTCTCTCTCTTGTTTGGCTGTGAGGTCTCTCTGTGCCCTGCGCAACTCAACCCGATTTTGCGCCTTCTTATCCTGAAGCCTCGCCACCAACATACTTGCTACGTCACTCTCTTCACGAATGACTCTTGCAAGAGAGCTACTGTCACTATTCTGACGTGCTACCGTGGGTTCAGAATCAAGGGTGTTCGTGTCAACATCTTCTGATGACAAAGAAACGCACGCAGTTTCAGGGACGTCCCCACTTTCCTCCATTGACAACACAGATTGCGACAACGGAGAACTTTCAGGCACAGATTCATTCGGCGAAATGTAATTTTGGGTTTCCTCTGTTGATGGTGATAAGGCATCGTCGTCAACAACGCAATCCACCACATGCACAACCGTGCAACCGTTCCCTTCCTCGTCATCAGTTTCGTCTTCCTCTAAATCAATGAAAATACTGTTTTCCACAACAATGGGAACACAGCTATCCTGCTCAGCTGCATTTGTGGGCAAGCTACGAGAAGCAGCAAGAGAATCAGGCTCGCAATGATCATTAGCAGTGTTGCTCTCAGGGGTTGACGCAGAAATGTCGGGATAAGACACCGGCATAATATCGCCGAGATATGAAAGTGAACACTCCGAATTACTTTGCGAAAGGCTTTCTTCTGAGGAAGCGTCACGATAAAACCCCTCTCTCGTCACAAGGCTACTCAGACGGAGTGAATAACCCTTAAAACCATCTTCATCAAGTCTCTTTTGAGTCAATGCACGGTCATTATTCTCACGAATGGAAGAGCCACTGCTTGAAACCTGCTGCGTATCTTCAGTGTATAGCTGATACAAGTCAGGATGAGTTTTTACCAGTTGTTCAACTAGTTCCTCTCCCAATTCTTTTTCCACGAGGTCTGCTTTTCGGTCTCGAGCAACATCAAGCGGTGTTTTAAATTCACCGTCCTTTGTAGACTTGTTAACGATCTCTTTGTAATCTGACAAAAGGTACTTGACAGTCTTAACAGAGAAATTACTCCGAGCAAGAATATGAAGTATAGTTTCGCCGCGGTCATTTCTCGCGTTGATTGCCATTTGTAGCGCATCTTTAGGCAGCTTTTCCATCGTTTGAAGACTTGTCACACGCACGAGCAAAACTTTCATGCAATTTTCGTAGTACTCCAATTCACTGCTTACTGCTGCTTGTTGGCTGATACACAACGCACACATATGAAAAGCGGAGTTGCCCTGTACTTTGTCCTTTAAAAACAGTCCACTTGGATCTTGTTCTGTTAATGAGTATAAAATCAAGCTGAACTTACTACAAATAAAGTCAACCGACCGTGGAGTCGCATCACGGCTCCTCACTCTATGCAGAAGCCTTAGGGCTCGATGCAAACCTGTTTCACCGGTTCGTTCAGCCACGACAAATGCTTTGAATTTCATCTTTGACAGGAGCCAGCTTAGTACTTGTGTCCTACCTAACACGCATGCCCAATGCACAAGAGGAAATCGGAATTCTGTTAAAGCATCCGGCACGCTGCTCTGGGCATTCCAACCCGTTTGTAAATGAGAATAGAGGGCGACTTTAAGTGCACCTAAATCCGGTGGCTTCCTGCTGTCATCACTTATGGCGCTTAATGCTAAGATCATCTCGTTGTGTTTAATAGCGCAGTTCTCTGGACAGAACACTGTGTGGTCGGGTTTGCAGCCACTCACAGCCATCTTAAAGCCGTCTGGGGGAAAGATGACAAAAACAAGTCACTAATTAGCAATTTTCGACAATGTCTCGGAAATTACTTTGCCCTTTGCGTTGGATATACTTTACTGCACTTTGCAATTAGCCACATATCGTGACAAGTTTTCGTCCAACGAGAGACAAAGCAAAGCTGATGGTGATTTTTCCCGCGCTTGGCAAAGGCTGCATGCATTTGCTCTCTGTTGTGATTGGCTCCCTTGACTGCATGCTTCTATTCTGATTGGACAAAGTAATTATGCCAGTCTTGGATTGACACTGAATTGGAAACCACTGTAAACACAAGAAACGACTGTTTCAAAGCTAAAAAATGGATGTTTTAACGAGTAAATTCAAAAAGGCCCAGAGCAGCAACTTTAATGGGGAGTAGGGCTGGTGCCTACGTAGTGGTGTCAGAGCACTCGCTTCCCACCAATTTTACCCGGATTCGATTCCCAGACTCCGCGTCACGTGGGTTGAGCCGGTTTGTTGGCTCTCTACTGTGGTTTTCCCCTCCGCACCTCAAAAACCAATGTTTGATTCCAGATGATTTGAATTAAATTGATTTGATTTCTATGAGTCGCCAATTAGGGCTTTTACTTCGCGTAGAAGACACACATGACGTAACAAAAGCTTTAGGGATCTTTAGGGATTTCGAATTCTGATTAGGTATTGTTTCACGGTTTTTGTTCTATTGTTTTACGTCATGTCCTCTAGCTCTACACGAAGTAAAAGCCCCAATTGGTGCCTCAGCGCTAGAAGACTAAGTGATGTTCAAATAAGTAATGGTAATAGGACTGAGTGGATTCCAATTCGTTGTGGAATCATACGAGTGATAGCAAAATCGCGGGAGTTGGACGACACGGAGTCCTCTTACCAATTAATCATAAAAATTACAATTTCCGAGAAAAGAATAAGAGCCAAGGTATGAAAGAAAGGGAAAATTTGCATTCAAAGACAGACAAGGGAGGCGTAAATTGTTTATGTCGCTCTGAAAGAAAAAAAGAAAGAAAGAAAGAAAGCAAGAAAGAAAGAAAGCGTCAATTTAGGGGTCTGTACACTGTTTCTATGGTGATTGAAACCAAGGATGTGATTGGTTGATTTAAGCTACAACCTAGAATGTAATTGGCTTATTGACCTGTCTGATAACAACTTGGCAAGTGAATTTATAGGGGAAAATAGGAGTTTTTTTAAACCAATCACAATCGAGGAAATTGTAATTCTTATCATTACGTTCATTACAAACGACAACAAAAATAACGATAACATTAACACAGGCAATGAGGAATAATGAAGATAAAAACGGTGATAACCGCATGATTTTAATAATCTATTGCAACTTCTCGCTGTTCAATAAACACAAGATATCCCTTCGTTGTGTTAAAGCGAGTTGTCAAACGGTGGCCAGTGCTAAAACTTTGCGCAAAATGCTTACCCTGATGTCTAATTCGCGACCCAATTGAGGAATAATTCATACCTTGAACTTTTTGTTCTTAAGTTATACGTTTCAATAATGCTGTTTGTCTTGTCGCACTTAATGAGCAACCTTGATGAAAATGGTTGTGCAACGATACATACAGGCATACTTAATTGACAACTCCCCTTGGGGGATTTTCAGGGCTAATGAAAGGTACAGAATAGAAAGAACAATAACTTTAAGAATTACAACTGGCCGGTCGAAGGCAAACCAGTTAGCTAGTAAGTGAGGCCTAGAACTTGAAACAGGGACTATCTTGGTCAAAATCAACGGTCAGGACGGGTCTTGAACCCAGGGTCTTCAAACAACAAAAGGTATATTGATATATTCGAATTCGTATTCCTCGCAAGTGATTAGCTTAGGGTTAGGGGATATGCTAGCCTTGTATTAAGAATAAAACAAATATGCAAAATTGTACTTGCTTTGTGATTAAGGCTTCAATAAACGACCTTGTCATATATCTCACCCATTCTTGTCACCAGAGCATCGAATCGACCCAAGGATCTGGGAAACTCTATGTAGGAGAACATGCGCCGTAGGTTTCATATAGCCAAAACTTGGCTATTTTAACCTTAGGGCGCCTGCTCACTCCTCGTGCTTAAAGAATGCACCAATTAGAGACGCTCTTGATTTTGCTTCACAAAAACCAACAAGAAGACACTTTGCTTCAGGGTTCCTCAGAGCTCTTCTCTCCCTCAGTCAAGAGAAGACCTCTGGGGTCGAGCTTGATGTCTCACCAGTATCTGTCTGTCTGTGTCTCTCTCTATCTATCATAACAGCAGCGAGTTTCTGTGGAGGTCGATCCCTTGTGCACCAAGTTGTGTACAAGGATCATTTGACTAGTACTCATCCCTCTCAAGCAAGTTACCGATTAACTTCCTTTTGACTAAGCTAGAAACCTACAAACTAAGCACACACATATAAACATATAACCATAAAAAGAAAAGTACAGAACCTGCTATTAATCCTTCACACGGAATAGTACTTTTCGGCCTGATGCTGAGCAGTGATTAAAAGAACTAAGTGACCTCCACCGCTAAAACTGAAAGTTTATTTTTAACAGGTTGAAAAATTATACGTGTGACGGAAATAACTCTTCTTCCTTAGCTGAAAATCTTTCAAAATTTCCATTTTAGTTGGGCAAAATTGCCGAATTGGATCAGGTGTATTAACTATTAACATTATACATGTAAATTATACAGTTGATGTGAATGTGCATTTTACTACAAAGCTAGTTAACAGGCATCCCACTTTAATAATCTGGAGAAAAAGACTGTCATAAGGCAATCGATTGGAAAGTTTTTCCTTTTACGGCTATTTACAAAGAATGTTTCTGGTGAATCCAGTTGTTTTCAGAGGGGAATTTGAGCCTGGAATAACCACATGCAAATCTGTTACACAAATCCGCTGCCCTAACCACACTACAATATCTAGGGCTGAGACCAAATATCTGGATATAAAATAAGGAGATATTTTTTTGGCTTTGCACTTCATGCAGTGCAGTATGATGGCACTTTCAAAGCATAGGTTGAAGCAAATTTGTCTTCAAATGCCAGTATGATAATAGCCTTTGAACTTTGCGTTGCTTTTTTAATTTAAGAATTTGCTTGGCCGACAGATACAGTGTATTTCCAACACTGTATGTGAATGCCAGCCATTAATTATTTTCAAGTTTATTTGGACATGCTAATGAATGGTGTGGTCTAAGACTATGCTTTTCTGGGAGGGAGGTACTGGCAATACTGCCTGCCCAAATTTGGCACATGACACAACACACAATGTTGTATTATTTAAGGATTGTCCTTACTATTGTTATTGCAAAAACGTTTTGTGCATCTTGAGATACTCGGATTTCCTATGTGCAGTGCTTATTAAGACAAGGATATTTTTGCACGCTTTTAAACTATGCAGAGAGAGCAGAACTTAGCAAGTGCTCTTGGCATCCAAAAAGAAAATTAAGGGTAAATAGGCAAAATTAAGAAAATAATAATTAAGGAATAATTAAGGCATAATTAAGGAATTAAGAAAATTAAGGGTAAATAGGCATAATTAAGGGCAAATAGGCATTTTTCAGAGATAATTATGCTTCAATTTGGAAAAGAATGCCATACATAGCTTTGTAAATTAAAGCTTTTTTATCAATGTTATAAATTTTGCTTTGAATAACCATATTTTCTAGCTGTCTTGCAGTACTAGCCATTGATTTCTTGTGCAACTCTTGTATAAAGAAATACATGTAGTGTGCCTTGTTGTCCTTTTTGTAAATGGGGGGACTCTGAAGTTTAAATTCAATCATCAACAGTTTGGATTTTTTCCTCCGTCTATCG
>NC_090886.1:24553292-24555792 GCF_036669925.1 Montipora capricornis
CTCTCTGTAGTCTGAACCACGTAATTGTTTTTTTCGTTCCTTACACCAACTCAATGGTCCTCTCGCATATTTTTTTTCATCATCAGTGAGATGGGTCACAATTTCTGTGGCAACAATGGAAATGTATGTGTTCCTTCATGTCATGCAATGGCTCTGTTAGAAGGACTTCATATACATCCCTATCACAAAGGTTAGGAATTTAAAAATTAATGTAATTTTGAAAAAAATAATCTTCCAGATTAATAGATTTATAAATAGATTAAGGAGGATCTACTGTATGATGACTGTATTCATTGACCTTCATTGGCACTGAAAGTCTGTAAGTTGTTTGCAAAACAATGGTCGATCAAGCACATTAATTGCATGCTCTTTATTTTACGTATGCCAATGGGGACAGCTAACTGCAGCGTTCGACACTAACGCTTGCCCGATTTCCCGGGGCAAGCGAAATGTATCCGTGGGCAAGTAAAACATTTCTAAGACTTGCCCGATCGGTCCGATCAGAATTTTTGTTTCACTAATATTTTGCGGAACGATTTGATTTGCAGCCAAGAAAGTGACCAGTAATATGAGGTATTCAACGCAAACACGATAAAAAAATTAACGTTACATCTCTTTGCTGCCATTTATTTTTCTGTTAAAAATATATTGGTACAAACCTCGAAACAGATTGGAAGAAGAAACATGTTCGTAGCCGCCATTTTTCTCCGCGCGAAAATGAGGATAAAACAATGGCACCCAGTTTTCCTGCGGCCAAACACGCTCACGATACAGTGGTTGATTGTACTTTTATATCGAACTAGACGCTCCAGGAGCGTTGCATGTAGGTGTTACACAAAAAATAGGAGGCAATGAGTTGGGTGGTATTGAACTGCAGCGTTCCACTTAAATTTTTCAAGTGGGGGGTCATTTAGACAATTCGAGGGTCACCCAGATGTCGTGCCAGCAGTGGCCCTTTAGCTCACATGTTCTCACGTTTATTGTTTTTTGATGTCCTGTCCCGTTTTGAGGTCTTTTACTTTTTTCAGCTTTGGTAATAAATTCAGTTCAAAGATAACAAAACACGATATTGAGTAAAACTCACTCAATTCTTATATAATAAAAAGTCTGCAAAACAAAAAAAGGGAAAACTCAGAACTGCAAATTGCTCTGACGGACGTTTTCCTGCATGTCATGCATGTTATGCATTGGTGCTCCAATTTTCTCAAAAAGTTGCTCAAAAGTTGCTTCAAAACTCTAAAAGTTGCTCAAAAGTTGCCTAAAAATCCAAAAGTTGCTTTTTTGTATTTTGGTGTAAGAGGCTAAGTATTAACTAAACTGAAGATGTTCATCTTCATTTTTTGCATAGATGTCAGATACATATTGATTTCATTATAATTGTGTGTAAGTTTAAGTTTTACATTGCTATCTTCTCTCATCCCACATCCCAAAATCTGATTCTCTTTATTGGCTTTCTTATATTTCAATTATTACTAGATAAATAATCACATCATGGTATTCAAACAAAACAAACGTTGCTAATATGCTTATTTGATACATAAAGTATCTCTGACGTACATGACTCATTTGTTATATAAAAACAAATTCTTGTCTTTGAACCCCGGGGGGGGGGGGGGGGAAAACCCATATGGAACAGACGGGGATGCTCGTCGGAAATTTTGAATTTAACCCCTAAAGGAGACAATCTGGGCGTGGAGCAAGCTTTTTGTGACCCCTAAAGGAGACTAATCTGGGCATGGCTTAAGGAAATTTTGACCCCTAAAAACACAGTTAGTAGAACAAGTTAAAACGAAAATTTGACTTCTGTTTCTCTTCGCGTAATTCTGTGTTTCTTTGCAGAACCCTATAAACGAGACCTTGGTGGTTTAAAAGATTGGCGCTTTGCCCGGAACACCCTAAGCGAGACCAAAATCCAAAATTTACAGCTCTAAGAGAGACGACTATCCCACGAGGACACATTTGGATCGACTGAACCGTGCACGTCTCTCTTCTTTTCCGCTGGATTAGTTTGCACCTTTCTTTGCCGGGAAATACCAGCTTTTTCTGGAGTACTCAACCTAGCTCCAGCACTAGCTGCTATTTCTCGAGGATCTGAATTTTCATCATGGTCACTCGAGCATGGACTATCGTTCAGCTCCGCCATTTTGAATTTGTTATCATATCAGCTGACCCTTGTAAAACTACCACAGGCAGACTACCACTAGCCGTATTCTCCAGAGTAGGGAGTCGAGCAGGGATAGCTAGTGTCGGATGTTTGCAAAAGGTGAAAGCAACCAATGTCCAATATCAGAACTTTAATAGGCGCTTTGAAGTTGTGAATTGTCTTAAAAAGCGAGAAACCTGTTCAAAACAGAAGAAAGTTGCTCGAAATCAGAAAAGTTGCTCAAAAGTGGCCGAGCAACTTATGGACAGCCCTACCAAAGAGTGCCGTAAAAGTCGGGATTTAACAGTAAAAAGCAAGCCAAAAGATACCATGGGTACCAGAGGAATTTTTTTCAAG
>NC_090886.1:24560792-24576416 GCF_036669925.1 Montipora capricornis
ACCAATATGGGACTGAAAATATGGTAAAAGACTCACCACATGAGAAGCTTCACACACACATTGAAACTGCATGGATATTCTCCACAGGTCTTGGGACACTCCTCTTTTTAGCAGAAATTGCAATTCTTTCTTGGGTGAAGTTCTACTTGTACAGCAAACCAGCAGCAGTCGCCACATCTGTTGTGCTACTTCCAGTGTGCATTGTCTTTGTGTGGTTTGCTGTTCACTTCTATCGGACACTGGTTCAACACAAGTATGAACGATCTTTTCAGGGTGTGGAGGAACTCCAACAAATTGCAATCCACCTTCACCCTGATGGAGGAACCTTGCCAAGTACTCCTTCTCCGAGCCCACAACCAAATCAAAGGTTGTAAAATACAAGGGGGAAGGGCACTAATTATCACTTAATTACAGTGCTGCTATAATATCATTTTTTTAAAAATCATCCAAGTTAGCTTTCATTAAATTTTAACCTTGAGTCTGTTCAACATTTTACTGGTGAATGCTGAATACTTTTAGGTGCAGATTTTTTGACCCCCCCCCCCCCCCCCCACCTTTGTAAGCCTTTTTTTAAGCAAACAACCTACAATATTTAGGTGGCAAAAATGCGTCAATCTGGTAAGTACCCTCTGTTTGACCCCCCTTTGAAACATCCTGGCTACACCCCTGTATCAGTCTGCCATTTCTCAGATTTAAAACTTGCTGATAAGACATAAAGACGTTAAGACATACAGCCCTTCAATAACAATACTACAATCTTGGACAGAATAAAATGGAACAGAAATGCCCCCTCTCCCCCAAATCAAGGATGAAGGTGCATGAAGGCCAAAACATGCCATTTTCCCATCACTGATTTTGGGGAGAGGGGTGGTCTCAATGTTCCATTTAATTTGTCCAAGATTCAATCTTGGACAGGATAAAATGGAACAGAAATGCCCCCTCTCCCCCAAATCAAGGATGAAGGTGCATGAAGGCCAAAACATGCCATTTTCCCATCACTGATTTTGGGGAGAGGGGTGGTCTCAATGTTCCATTTAATTTGTCCAAGATTGTAGTCACATGCATGCAATTGGTTAAACCAGAGTTAGTAACTCTGGTTAAATGCACTACAGAATATCCAGTGTATATTTTTTATGTACAAACAACCCTTTGTGTGAATGGGTGTACAAAGAAAATGACATGTTATAAGTGAAATATTTTCTAGTTTTTTCACAAAAATGAGCATAATAAGATGCAATCAATAATTCATTGCATCGCATTATGCAATAATCAATATTGATTACTGGTATTATTAACTCATTGACTCCTGAACTGCCCGTCAGACAGTGTCAAATCTTCTGGCATTTATAGACAGAGTAAAAATTATTAATCTATTATCAAGGCTGCTGCCTAAGAAAATTTTAAAGGGGCCCTCAGAGCTAAACGCTGAGAACTTAGGAGCCCAACATATGAAGTGAAAGGTGTTGCTGTGAAAAATTAAGGCGCCCAGAGCTATTCTTTAGGAGCCCCAGGCTACCGGGCTCCTGTTAGGCAACAGCCTTGATTATTCTGACTCCTAGGAGTCAATGCTCGCGTATAATGGAAAACTTTGATAGAATTGTGACTACTTTCACTATTAGCATAATTTCCTTGCCTGCAGCATTTTCTTGTGAATAACTTCGTGGTATCCCAAAAATGATTGCAGATGAGACAAAATTAACCCATTGACATTCTGGGAAAGACACTTTTTAAGATTTTACTCTGTCTAAAGGCGCTGTTACATGGTGAAGTGTTTCATGCAACTAACCTTGTCTCGCAATGTCTTGACGACATCGTGGCAAAACAAGTTACACATTTAGCATTTCAGTGTAACATACCCTGCAGCGACCAAAATCGTTGCGAGACAAGTTGCAAGAGCTGTTACAAAAGTATAATTTTAAGTTCTACTTTTTGTGCAACTTGTGTCGCAACGATTTTGGCTGTTGCAGGGTATGTTACACTGTGAAATGTTTCGTGCAACTTGTTTCTCCACAATGTTGCCAAAACATTGCGAAACAAGTTACATGAAGCATTTCACAGTGTAGAGGTCAGTGTAACAGCGCCTTAACTCCCAACTGGGGATGTCCTGGGGCACCTCAGGTGTCAGTGGCTTGAGTATTTTTGTATAGTATGTAAAGTATTATAATTATCTCAAAGGAAAAGAAGAGTTACATCATAAGATAATTATTGTAATTATTACACAAATATGATGAGAAATGATTTATTGATTTTGATTTTTTTAAAAATTGGTTTCTATTAACTTATGCATACACAAGTGTACATGAAGTTCAAGAGAGGTAAAGGTTTCTGTTCACAAGTTAAGTTATCAATTTCTGTTACATTATTTACAACAGTTTTGCAAAAGGTTGCAGATATTTAATATGTAAGTTGATGTCATGTTTATTGGGCTTGGTGACTCCTAAAACATTTAGCGGAAAATCTTATGTTTGGCACTTTTCATTGCCAAGTCTGTTTATGCATGTATTGGTTCTTTTCCATGTCTGTGTTTCTGGGACTTCAAGGTGACAACTATGTTAAAGAGGTTCAAGAAGATATTTATTGCTACAGTAAGTGAGTCTTCACTGCATGTACCAGTGTGTCCAATTTACAGTTTGCCGTATGTGTCATTTTATACTGTTCCTTTTAAAATCTATCAATATCGTTTGCTATAAAAAGATGATGTGTATGCCACATATGTACATTGTTGATTTTCATAATATAGTATCTAGACAATGACATAAAAATGAAAAGGACAATTATTATTTTTATTAATTTTTAGTGTTGCTCATCCAGAAATGTGTCTTCAGCCTCTTTGATCACTTCTTTAGTATCTTGAAGTTTGCACTACATAAAGATGAAATTTGACAAGTGTGAGTTAAGGGCCAGAGGGTGGAAAGTGCAGGTTGCAGGTCATTGTTTTACCAAAATTGAAACAACTGAAACCTTTACAAAAATGCTAACTTTAGGCTTAACCCATTGACAAGTAAAATTGTCTGGCATTAGACAGAGTAATGAGTCTGGCCGGTTTAGGATGGGTTGGGCGTCAAAGGGTTAAACATTAATTTTTAAGGTCTAATGTTAGCATTTTTTAGTAAAGTTCTGGGTTGTTTCAGCTACCCTAACCTGCAACCTGCAATCTGCAGGGCAAACAACTGATAAAAACAGAACCATGGCTAAGAAAGTGTGGTTAGTAAGGCATTCATTTCTACTGGCAATAAAGTTGACACCCTACAACAATAGTACTGCCGGTCCAGTAACTGTTATTCAACATTATGATACATTGGTGTCACCAGCTCGATTTTGATTGGCTATAAGCACGCAGCTAATTCTTGCTTGCTCTGTTTCTCTTACGTCATACCTACAAACAATAGATTTTATATATGTAGAATTGACGTCATACCTACAGACAATAGTTTTATGCATGCAGAAGTGATGTCACCTGACACACTAACCAGCAGTTCGATCAGTTTTGTCATGGCGGAGCTCAGCTCAGGAATATGCATAATAAAACAATTATTGAATTCAGTTTTCGCATGTTAGCGATAATTATCAAGGCCAACTTTGGCCTTGATAATTTATCGCTAACATGCTCAACCTCATCCAATAATTGTTAATTACCAGAAATCTACAGTATGTGCATGTCACAAGAACATTATCCTTTGATACCGCCAACTTGTCTCACTTGGTTGAGCAGTGAGAACAGCAGTGGGTTTGAATTTTGGCCAAACCAGCACTCTTTGAGGGAGAAGTTTAGCCGTTGTAATTTCATCTGTATATCTACAATCTGTAGGCCTGTCTCACAACATGTTTTTTAACTTAAGGTGGCTCGAAAGGGTTTCAACACTTAAAGACAATCTCTTTTTATCGAGTGACGCTACAACACTGTATCCCGTAACAGCAATGTTATGGTACCATATGAAACACCGATTATTTCCAAACAAGATGTGATCATTATTGTGATGTAATAAGTTACCTTGACAATGGGAAAACCCAGCAAAAACATCCTACTGTATATTTGGATTTCGTTTCGCATATCTCAAAAACTAACTCAGCGACTCCCCTTTCTAATTGCTTAAACGTGATTAGAAGGCCATGGTGAAACTTTAGGCAAGTTTTAAAAAATTCTGTGTAGTTGATTCAGAGCCACCTTAAAAATTACAGAATTAAGGTGGCTCTAAATCTTCTAGACAGAATTTTTTTAAAAGTTTTGCAGAAAGTTTCATCTTGCCCTTCTGATTACTTTTCAGAAATAAAAAATGGGGGTCACCAGGTTCGTTTTTGAGATATAGTAAGCAACTAAATACAAAATAAAGGGTGTTTTACAGGGCTTGTCCATTGCCATGGTGACATATTACATCACAATAATGACTGTATCTTGTTCAGCAATAATTTGCGTTTCATTTGGTACCACTAATACATGATACAATGTAGTGGTGGTGGTCCTTCTAATAAGAGCGTCAATTGGAAGCATTGAAACTGGTTTGAGCTACCTTAAGGTTGTACTATGATCAAACAATCCTTGGATAACTAAACACTAAGTAACCCAAGTTTTAAGCCTTAATTCCAAAAAGACACTTGTTTATTTTAACTGGAAGTTTACCATTTAATGGTCCGCCATTCATAACTTTAAAATATTTAGAGAGCTGGATTGAGGAGAAAATGACCTCAAAGACTCACTAGTTTAAGAATGCAATGCGTTTGTACTCGACTGAATTAATATGCAGCACGAGAGTTTCAGACATTCAGATTTTTAAACTTGTGTTTTGCATACATAATAAGCTGCGTTTACATGCTGAAATTTTAATTAATAAAGGTATCTAGTGAATGACGTCACTTTTATCTAGATCCAACTCTCTGAGGTCCAGTCGGTCAGTTTTGAACATGAGTGATGGCGGACCGTGTAATCCAAAACTCAAAGTATAAAAATCAAAGCTCAAAATTTTGCCAGGCAGGTGTTAATCATGTTTGATCATGGTACCATTTTAAGACAAAAACTCTTGGGGATATGAGAGATGTACAGTCATGTACACGACATAATTTTGCAACAAGTGGAGTTGTGGTCTGTTCTCTTCTCTCCAGCAAAAAGGGCCAGCTTAGCTGCTGTCTCAAAATGGCTTATGGAATATAAGGCCACACAGCAGAAACAACATGCTGGAACATGTGGGAAATACAAAACCCTAACCCTAACAGATAATGTTGAGCCGATCATGTTCTGCCCATTCCAGAAAACGTGGCCATGACTGACCACCCACAGCGCAATAATATTAATTTTGGCTTGCTTCATGTCCCTGAGATATTACTATAGAGATGGAAAGTACCATATATCACTAATAAATTATTAAGATTGCAGTACTTCAGCACGAAATTACAAATCTCTTACAGTAAAGTTGCTAACCTCTGGTAAAGGGTATGTTGTAGGCTTAGGAGCTTCATGGCGACCAAAATCCTCCACAGTTCCACATTTTGGAATGTCATCACACCACACACCAGTGTACATTTGCCCACGGTCGAGATAAAAGAACTTTCCTTTGCCATGTTTTTTGTCATCTTTCCAATTGCCCTCATAACGATTTTCATTTGCTATTCAGTGAAAAAGTATGTATATACAGGAGCAAAGTTTGTAACCTCTTGACCTTTTTCATGTAAAGTATAATTACAGCTAAGTAGTATTCATCAAAACAAAACAGCTTGTAAGTTAATTGGTTACCATCAAATTGAATGTTGTGAGGTGCAAACAGATCAAACTTGGAAATAGAAAAAATTAATACACTGTACTTTTTGCAGGTTCAAACAAATGCTAATTTTCAAATGGACTTATTTTTGAGAAAACTGTTTGATGAGAGACTTAAAAATTTAATTTTAATCTTCTTAGTTGGATGAACACGAGACAGCCATGAGGGAGGTCGAGAGGTCAACTCCAACCGGACAAACACTAAGGGTCTTCATTAAAACAACTGAGAAAAAAGTGCTGCCTTTGTAGTTAAACCTGCAAAATGGTTAGACTCTCAAGTCTTCTCAGATAAGGACTTTAAAATAATAATCTTTTTGGTCCTGTCTCCTGAAACCCTTGTTCATAAACTCTGTGGGATGTTGAAGATCTCACACACTATTTGGAGAGACCAGTGTACAGAGTTCCTGGTGTTGTAATCTGGTCTGAATTAATATGCCACAAGTTTATTTTGTTGTAATTCTATTAAGTGCTACCCTCGTGTAAATAAAGTGTTTTCTTCTTTCATAATCCTAAAAGTTCATTTGGATTTGCCAGAATAAGAGAGATAGTTCCAAACCAATTCTTGGAAATATTTTTTATCAGCTCGGTTCTAGAAGCTCTGACATAGGAACATATCATGTAAGGTATACCACAGAAATGAAAGTTACCTAGCCTCAGCATTCCTTCACCATTTCTCAAGTTATTGTACCATTCTCCCTCATAAACTGAACCATCAGCAAAATACATTCTTCCCCAGCCACTTCGCTTATCTGCATACCATTCTCCTTCATAATATTCATTGTATGAGTAAAAGTTTGTTCCATAACCCTAGGAAAAAAGGCCATAATCAGGGGACTGAAGTTGGTATGCTTCCAGCATATAACTGTAAGTTTCAAAGAAATTTCCATAGAAATGTTACATAGTCTTTGAAAATCTCTGGATACTTGAATACAACAATCCTTGCAGTGCTGTTCAATGTAAATCATGCAAATTAGCTACACACTTCTTAGGGGGCAAACAACACAAGTTCGAGAGGTTATAACGAACACCTTAGTCACACACATGATTTATTTCACATTCATTGAATGTTTATCACCTAAGCCGTAAAATACAATCATTACACAAGTTACTTTGACGATTTTGTAGTGAAAAATGAGCAGATAACGAAGTAGAAAGTCAAAATGTCAAAGGCAATCAAAAGATATAAAAACTTTATAAAAGGTACTTAATTCTAAATACTAAAATGGACTTTTTTCAATGTTATTTCAATATTTTGTTGAGCCAATTTTCCGCAATTTGCTTTTTTTCAATGTTTGCGCCCCAGCATAACACATGGCTAATTTGCATGATTGACAATATGAAAATCAACATGGCGGCTTAGTCGTGAATAAGGCCTATTCTTTAACTTCAGAATAATAATCTCCATTTGATTCAATAGTTTATTATAATTAAAAATGGAATAAGTGTTCATTTAAAAAAATGCTCAACTTTAAAGTTTCACTGCCCCCACTTCATCATACAAATCGTTTTTAGCAGTCCCTTTTCTCTGCTTCAATATTCTAGTGGACCATCTAACTTTCCTGAGCCACCCAGCACCCCCCCCTCCCCCTTCAATCAATAATAAATGAACAGTCCCTAATTTGTTACCAAATCAAATTAGACTCACCGTTTATGATATTAACAGACACTTGAATAATTATGTTAAGGTTGGTTGAGTTTTAACCCTGTCATGTCCAAAGAGTCACACTTACAGATGTTACTTTGTCTGATTGCAGACAATGTTCTTCATCACTGGGAGCCGGTTTAGGACTGAAAGAGTTTTATGTTCTTTTTAACGTGAAGGAGGTTCATTAATTAGTAAAAGAAATTTTTTTCTCAAGTTGTTGCATGCAAAAATGGTCTAATGACAACTGAAGATACATTGCTCACTACAACTAACGCTTACATGTCTTTTGTCATTTTTCCATCCTCCAGAGTACACTTTTCTGTATCCTGCTCCCTCTGAAACACTGTACGTACCAAAGCCACATCGACGATCATCCTTCCAGTCGCCATCATAAATGGCTCCAGACTTCTTCCACATCATGGTACCCTTCCCTTGGAAAGTTCATTTGTCAAGACGATAATTAAGTTTATTAATTTTAAAGCTATTTATAACTTTGGCTCTGTACATTAATCATCGTCTTAATGACTTCCGGACAAAATAAACCATTGGGGAGATGCCTTAGCTATAGGTTTGTCGATTGTGAAATCAAAGGTCTCTAATAGCTTGATGTTCAATAGGGCCGTTTATACGAGAGAAAAGAAGCCGCGGCTAACTCTGGCCGCGGCTTACGTAAGCGAAAGGAACTATTTATACGAATATAAACTCCCTGGCCAGGATAAGCCGCGGCTTGAGAAAGCCGTGAACGTGGATTTTGTACCATTTATACGGGGTGTTCGCGGCTTATTTTCTCTCGTATAAACGGCCCTATTGTTCAATTTCCTGACATGCATGCAGGCCCAAAACAAGTTGTTCAAACAAAACAAGTGGTGTCCCTCTTCGGTCAAAAAATCGGTTGAAAGGTTCTTGGACTGAAGTGATCAGAGACAATAGTATAAGAGTAACCATGGCATCACTAAACTTTAATATTACGTGAAAGGTTATTTTGGATCGAACCTCTTAATACTCACCATTCTTTTTATTGTCATCCCATTCGCCAGTGTACCTATCGCCATTTACTGAATAAACTGTGTGATGGACTCCCTTCTTCTGAGCTTTATAGTCCCATTCTTTCCACAAGGGCTCGCTTTTCTTTGGCTGTTTAGTGATAGGCATCTTGAATCGAAGACCCTTCTAAAAATGTTCTCGCGCTTTTCGGCAAATTAGGTTTTTTACAGTCGGTAACTAGGGACCGGCTAGGTTACCAAGGGTGCACGCACAGGTTACCAAGCAATTTCCCATAATTCACTCATAATTCAGGTAAAACAAAATGGCGGCACCCACTATTTGTGCTTTTCCGCAATAATTAATCGAATTTCAAGCTATGGCTAGAGACTTAAACAAGAACAGATCTCACAGTGCTGAAGAAGAATTATGTTATGGAATTATTGGCAATATTCCAAAGGAATTTCATTCAGCAGATTTGCGTGTGATGTTTTCAAACTTTATCGACAGCGAAACTGGTGGATTCCGATGTTTTCATTTTCGCCATCGACCTGAATTTAGGCGAGAAGAAGCTAGCAACAGTGGCAATGGAGAGACTTTTAAATCGTCTACAACTTGCTGTGTTATACTTATCATTAAAGAGAAGCTTCAAGAGTTAATGAGGTGTTATCATGGCAAACACTGGGTCGATCGAAGAGGAAAATACCACCCTTCCAAAGCAGTTATATCAAAGATACGAATCAAAGCTGGAGAAGGTTTGTAATTGTTGTTTCCCCGACGAAAATTCAAGAACGAGGAAAAGCGCCAAAAAATAAGGAACGATTTGTAAGGTTTTGTTAGACATGTATACGCCATGTCTGTTAATAACCCGCTGACAGTAACAGAGTTTCTTCCCAGAATAATTAATATCATTATTAAACTATTTCATCACACATTCAACTCTAAAGTCAGATACAACTTTCACAGAAGATCTGTATGACATTTTCAGTGGTTCACTCACCAATGGAAATAACCATCCCCAACTCACTGTCTCAATGCATACATTACTCATTAATTAAGTACATGACTGTAATAACACAAGGGAATCAGTGACCCAGGAAAATTCTGAACTTTGAAAATTGCAATATTATCAAATAGACCAGCCTAATGCACTCACAGGGTTGGACATTAGCACTCGCCCACTCGCCCAGGTGAGTCTCTAAAGTGTCGGGCGAGTGCAAATCATTGATCACTCACCCGTTTGGCAAGTACGATTGTCGTCGTTAAGAAATTATTTAAATTGCGAAACTGCTTTTTGCATTCCATTTTGCCAAGAAAATTCCTAAACATAAACTTACCATTTCTATTTTACAAAGTTTTATATTCCGAACTGTCTAATAAAATGGCGCTAAAAGGCAACATTGGGCTTCGTAAATAGACAGATTATTATGGCTTCCTGGTCAGTGATACTGTTGGTCACTATCGAGCCATCTGTGACTAGGCAAACATGGCGCCTTAAGACCGCTCCTCAGAAGAACAGACACGTTTACTCGCAAACTGCAGGGATCTATCTTGGGATTTAAGGTCTTTAATATAACTTTTCATTGAAGTAATAATCCTCGGTCTGCCACGTGCTTGACCATGTTGGAAGCGAATTGTTTTTCCGTACTTTCCCAGCACTCTGATCAATGCTTGTTGAAACTAAAACAGACTTCCTATTTACTTTAATAGCCTTACAGTGTTAAAGTAAATTTTTAATGATATTAAATAGTAAAAATGAAAGATGACCAAATTGGTTGGAGAGATGGGATGGGGGGATAAACTCTTGAGCGAGTGAAAACTGATCCGGTAGAGTACATTTTGAGGGTCACTCGCCCGAATGGCGAGTGCTCTCAAAATGAAGTGTCCAACCCTGCACTCAGGTTCATAATTTGTAATTGTATATAGACCTTTTAAACTTGTTTTTTAGTTTAACATATTGACTCCCGGGGATTCCCCATTGACAAGTAAAACCGTCTGGTGTTAGACAGAGTAAAAAAACTAAGTCTGGCCGGTTTGGGTGTTAAAGGGTTAATATAGTTTCTTTAATTATATTTAAGCTCATGACCCCATCAGTAAATATTAAGCTGTATGAACTTATCATGTATAAATAAATGCCATTATTATTATTATGTAGAAAAACTGCAGCTGCGCCTTGAGAAACTCTTACACTTCTGTGCTCTCCAAACTTCCAGTATGCATCCATAACTCGATATACGCACGCTTTTATATTACTGGCATTCATTAGTGTTTGTTTGTTCCTTTTGCATTTACTGTAAGTCTAAGCACCCATTTCAAATAGTGCTGATAAACAGTTTTTAAGTCTAAGCTCCCATTTTAGAATGGTTAGCTTTCAATAACTGTGTGACTCGCATGCTGACTGACCATATTGGCTTGCATGACTCGCTGGCTCGCACATTGTCGTCACTCATAATTAAGGGACAATTTTGCTGTACTTGTTTTTTTATGCTGCCATTGTTCCAATATTCAAAACAATAATTATTATCGTTTGTTTTTCAGACTCTGCTGAATGCCATCTCTATAGAACAAGGAAGGAAAAAAGGACTCACTGTTTTACTAGGACAGAGTTGGAGTTCTCTCAGCATGACCTTAAGGATTTGTTGGAGCTGCAGCCTCCTCCTATGATGCCGAATGGAAATGTTGGAACACCACTGTCTAAATTTATGGAGTTAATACGAACATGCAAGTTGCCTCCCCATGTCATCAAGAAACTTGATTTGAATTTTTCCATGAGGAAACCTAAAATGAAGTATAGCAATGTTCCACTCAATTACAAGTCTTTAGAAAAGAAAAATTCTAGATCTTCAGCGACTAAAGAAACTGATAACAAAGAACGTGTTTCGGATATTGTGAAGAAGAGAGATTATGGTAGCAAGGCTTCTTCATCATCAGTAGATATAGAGGCATTCCATTCTTGTCAAGGTTGCAAATTGAAAGACCGTGATTTTGAAGATGATGATGAGGGTTGTTATCCCATTGAGAAAACACCTGTATGTAATGATGATGAGAGTGATGACAATAACGTCAATATTGATAGGGGCGATGAAACGGAAGAGGAGTGGGACAGACATGAGTCATTGCACAATGATGTTACAAGTCAAGAGAGAACCAAAGAGAGACTATTTGAAGAGGACATTGAACTGAAATGGGAGAAAGGAGGAAGTGGTCTTGTGTTTTACACAGATGCAGCTTTCTGGAAACAGCAAGAAGAGGCAGATTTTGATGAGGAGACTGCCGATGACTGGGATGTTGATATGGAAATCTATGAAAATCCAGGTTTGTCAAATTAGCTTAACAGGAAGTCAGTGAGCTAATTAGCCCAATAATTGTTTTGATATTAGTTGAAGAAAACAGAGCTGTCATTAAGTTTTGAAGCAGGTTTAATACTCAAGATTTCACCCATAACATGTAAATACATGGCTAATTACAAATGCCATGTTAAGGAAGGCCGGAAGGGCCTGAACTCCTAGGGGGGTCTGAGGGCATGCTCCCCAGAAAATTCTTAAAATTAGACCCTCAGAAATGCATTTTCCTGCACTCTGAGGTGCATTCTATATTAAATTTTTCTCAATCAAATAGTTATGAAAAAATGTGGAAATGGCCATGCATCACCAAACTAGGGAAAATGGTCAGCAGATTCCCATTTATATCAAGTATGGTGCCGTGATGCGGATTTTGGTGCTGAAAATGGTGTCAGAATCCAACAATGATCAATCGGGGATATTCTCCAAAGGTTTTCACTGAAAGTGTGTGGATTTTTACCAAAAACACGTCTTAGAATCAGGAACACAGTCAGACAACAATTAAATTTTCTTTAGAAGGTAAATGTTTATAAATAAATTTCAATTTGTTTTGCTCTGTGAATATTTATTCTGCACCAACCATCACCCGTAACATTGACTGGGCTCAGCTGTAACAGGTGTTATGGGTTATGGCCCCTAATGACAGCCCTGGAAATTCTTAGATCTGGTATTTGCCTTAGGGACAATTTACTTCCTGTCACTATAATCCATCCAGGCCGTAATGTCTAATGAACCAAACTTTAGAAGCAAAAGTCACCAACTCAATAAGCTCATAGTTTTACAATCTTTTAATCTCTTGCAGATGGTGGGGACAAAGATTCTCGAGATCTCCTTCAAATGAGGATGGAGGAGCAATGGAGGAAAGGCAGAGACATTGTACTGAACAAAGTTGGAGGATTTGAAAAACATACCAAAGGATTTGGAAGCCAGGTCATGAAGAAACATGGTTGGAAAGAGGGGAACAGCCTTGGCTCATCGCAGGTGGGAATAAAAGAGCCTGTAGTTGCAGATGGACAGTTTCCAAGTGTAAGAGAGGTCTAGGCTATTATGGTGAAAAATTAGAACGTCATGTGAAACGACCAAGGGCTGAAAGAGATGTCATTATATCCACTGTTTACGATGAACCAGACAGCCAAGAAGAAAATGTATTCCAATCACCAGGGCCTGATAAACTAAAGTACATTTGTGGTGTTAACTTTGTTCATGAACACACCCCTCTGAAGTCTAATAAATTCAGCTGACTAGGAGAGGAAGATGTACTGGTGTAGACTGTGACCCCAGGGAGATTTTACTCTACATCTCATGCCAGACAATTATACTTGTCAACTGGGGGTGTCCTAGGGTGTTTGAGGTTAAGCAGTAAAAAACTATGGTCCCCTCTATAAAAAAAATTGTTGTTTTGGTATTTTGAAAAGTGCTTACATGTAATATTGTTTTCTTCATTCAATCCACTTGATTCAAGTGCTTATAAAATCCTCAATTTTCATTAAGAGAAGTTTGAAATGTTGAAATTATAGAATAGCAACAGTCAGCATCACTTTTAACACAATGATAATAAAGGAATTTCACTTTTTGGTGTATGGGAATCCAAGGTAATGACACTCATTTCTTTATATTGTTACTTTACTGAACTATGAATCTAAATAATGGTCAACTTGAAATTTACACTTGACAAAAATCACTTTATCTTGACTGCATTTTTTACATAATGGCCATTGCTTTGTTGATATACAGTGTGGTTCTACACTGTACGGTTTAAGACCTTTAGATCCTGGCTTACATGTAGGAATAGGGTGGACTGCAACTCTGGTTTCAGCTATGGCAATTAGCATATGTTGGACATTTAGTGTCAGCCCTCTGAAATGTCAACAGAAAATTTACGTGCTATTTCTACATTCTAACATTTTGGAATTCCTTGGAATATAATAATGATTTTGTGTCTTGAGAATTAACTGTAAAGTGCAGTTTTATATATCACCAACTTTTATACATGATAAAAAATAAATCTCACGCCATGAATCACTGAGTGCAATGTCTTTGAAAAACCAACCTTTCACCATCAAACCCAAGTTGATGTTCGCTTGTTTATTTTCTAGTTTATTTAAACAGGTGTAAATACATTCCTTGTGTTATAAAGTACTACTTTTACTGTTGTACTATTGTCAGAGTAAATCAATGAACTTACCCATGAGTACTAACTCTTATTTATTTTAAATCTTTAATAGTGCTTTGACAGTTTTTACTTGTACATCTCTATAAATTAAATTAATGTTCTTGCCAATATCTACATGTAGTATCTGCATGTTCATTACAAGCATTTGTCGCAATTTAATCTACCATCAGTACTGACCTGTTAAATTTAAACAACACTGCAGGTGCTATAGTTATTTTTTTTCCTTGGTTAAAAATTTTATTTTTCAAACTGGTTGGTTTTACTTTTCTTTGTTTCAAATTATGATAATGTATGTAAGAATAGGAAAGTAAAAAACAAACTAGTTTGAAAAATTCTTAACCAAAATTTTAACTACAACACATAATATCAAATTAACTTTTTTGGTATGTAAAGATCATTCCCAGGTGAAATGGTAAGAAAATTAATATTCTTTATGCCAAGGTGCATTATTTAGAGAAAACATAAACAGTTGGCAAACAATGTGTTGGAATGAAAGACAACCCCCAGTCCTCTAACGGTGGCTACACACAAAACAGTTTATAAAGCAAAATAAAATAGTAAGGGGAAACAAATTGACTACACTTGGTTTTTGTACATTATTTCCAGCTAGTTCAAGGTCAAACTATTGGTTGACTGCTGTCGAAAACTCAATCCTAAAATCACTATGATTTCAGTGGTTTATGACTGTGTACATGTATTATGAAACTTGAAAAGAAAAAGGGCCTTTATAAAGTAGGAATAAACATATTTACAACTAGAATAGTACTGGTACATATGAACAAGGAGCTTTTCAATAAAATGTCACCTATACAGTTTTGAACATAATTATTATTCCAAACATTAAATGATGAAAAACAACTACATCACAAGTTACAATAATAATAATAATTATTATTATTCATTTTTAGCTTATATTATTATTATGGCTCTGCAATGGGGGTCCATGGTGCTTAGATAATTATGCAGTTTTTCATTAACTTGTGAACTCTGAAGCATAAATTTCCAATCAGTTATTTTGTTCTTATATCTTCAGTGGAAGGATGTTAAGTAGAATTGAATCACATCCTGTGATGTGATTTACCTGATTTTGTTTCACTTTGTTGGCAGCTACACTGTTAAAGAGTCAAAACAGGTGGTTTTAAGCTGAACTTCAGAGTCCGCAATTTTTTATTAAAAAAAAGCAAAACAATCCCTGCAGGCCACCTATTGTGGACAGCTGCTAAATCCTCCAACACTGCTACAAAGAAGTATTAGTGTTGAAATTAAATCTTGTTATTACTAGGTTCCCATATTGTGAGACTTCTCAGGACCCACATCTAACCCCGTTAATTGTTCAACCTTCATTACAACAGACAACCATAGTCACATTGAAGGACAAAATTACATGTATTTCTCCTGATCCTGATACAGTAAATTAAGTGGCAGGCCACTGAGACAGGTCTCCTGAATAAAGGACACTCTTGCATTCAACAGTGCATGACTGTAACTACCTGATTGTGGTTGTGGTTTAAGATTTGTTTAGACGGTTCCGTTTTTGCTTTTAGAGTCTTCTTATGACAATATCAACGAAAAATACAGGTAAGATATTATTAATTTTAGTTGACATTCTCATATATTGTAACAATTACTATACTCTTAAAGCAAAAAAGGAACCGTCTAAACATTCTTCAACTACAGCCAGACAGTATTGTCATTGTTTGAATGCAGGAGTGTCCTTCAATGTGGCTAAGTTGTC
>NC_090886.1:24581144-24611144 GCF_036669925.1 Montipora capricornis
AATTTTTCAGGCTTCTTTACATAACTGCAAAAATTGCGTTCATAACTGCCGACGATCATAGCTTCTCTGATTTCATATCCGCAGTTCATATATGATCTATTTCATATCCGCAGTTCATATATGATCTTATTTTGCGGAGTTGTATAATTTTCGATGTCGTGTGGAGTTCATTCCTCACGGGAACATTCGAGACCACAAATGACCAGCTACCAACGTCAGTGGCTTCTTAGCTCCGTTGGTTAGAGAGTCGCAACCGGTTATCGCTGAGGTCACGGGTTCAAACCCCGTCGAAGTCCTGAAGTGTGAAGGGATGTCTTTACTCAACACGGTTTTCCATGGTTCAAAGTGCAGAGTGGAATGTTTTTCATCTTTGTACTGCAAACATGCTATCGTGCCATCAGAGCTGGAAAATTGTCTTTTATTTTAGCTCATTACAGCCATTAGCTAATTTAGCTTATAATGTACCACATTGTAGGTCATTGTAGATCATTAGAGCCCTTTGTAGGTCATTGTAGACAACTGTAGGTCATTGTAGCTCATTGTAGGTCACTGTAGATCACTGTAAGCCATTGTAAGCCATTGTAGGTCATTGTAGTAGGCCATTGCAGGTCATTGTAGCTCATTGTAGGTCATTGTAGACGGTCATTGTAGGTCATTGCTTGTTTTAGTAACTATACGTCCGAACCAAGCATATTGCTAAGGGCAAATCCGCCCACTTCGGCGATTTTCAATTCCTTTCCGTGAAAGTTTGTCTGATATAAGGATTGAAATATGTAGCAGTAAGTAGTAAGTAGTAGTAAACTCGTTTATTGAAAAACATCATACATTACAGTCGTAGGACTGAATTACGTACAATATAAAAATTACAATAAAAATGGCTATTTACCATTGTATTTAAAGATTATTTACATCGCGTGGCTAATAATAAAACAGTTCATAAAGCGATCGGTGCGACAAACTGGAATATTAAAACGTCTCTTATTTCTCAAACGCCGAGCGTGGGAACTGGCCATAGGAGGTAGCAGGTTAGCCAGTTTGTGGTGTTCATTACCTACAATATCTTCAAATAATTTAATAGATAATGACTCACGTCTCTCTGAAAGTGTTGGAATTCCGGCCTTATCCATCGCCTCACAGTACGATAAACTAGGAAAGATTATTCGCATGGCGCGCCTCTGAATACGTTCGATGTCATCAGACAAATATCTCGGGAGACTACGATGGAATAGCTGACCTGAGAATTCTAGGACTGATCTAATGACACTATAATAAAAAGCTAACAGGTCATCGGGACTTATGCCGGCTCTCTTTAGCTGACTCAAAAGATACAATCGACGTGCGGCTTTTGAGGTGATAGTATCCACGTGATCGTTCTATTTCAAGTCATTACTGATCGTAACCCCTAGGACTTTAACAGAAGATACCCTCTCAAACTGCACGCCGTATATCTTAATCGGGCCATAGGATGGTGGCGTTTTCTTAAAACAAACAACTAACTCTTTGCACTTGGTCGGGTTTAATTGGAAGAGACAACTGTGAGACCAGCTGGAAATGTGATTGACAGCTTCCTGTAAAGAACTTTCCCAGAACTTGGCACCACCTCCGAAACAGTCGTGTCGTCTGCAAACTTCCACACGGAGAACGACTCCCCGGTAACTTTAGGTCGTTAATCATTACCAAAAACAGCCAAGGGCCTAAACGCGTGCCTTGAGGACTCCGGGAGGAACATTTAGCCAGCTGGAATAGCAGTTGTTGTTAAGTTTGACCCTTTGTTGCCTATCCCTTAGGAAATCAATGATCCAATTGACGGTAGTTGGCTTAACCCAAGGCTGAACAATTTGGCTATCAACAAATGGCTATCAACAAATGGTGTTGCCTTAGCAGTACCACAAAGCTGTTTTACTTCTCGCCACCAATCAACCCACTATCATCCTTGGTCTCAGTGGAATTTCAGGTCGATTTGAGCTTTTTGCAAGAATTTACAGCAGCTTGTGTTTCCGAATGCTTCATCGGAGTTTCTAACAGATAAATATGTAGAGAGAAACAGCGAACCTACAACCCACTGGAATAGCGCTGAAATGGCCAAAGTACGCCACAAAAACACTGATAAGGTATCGAGAAGACAAAGTAAGGTATTTTTGTTCGATTCATGTTCTTTATTTCGTGTTCCTAAACACGTTTGCAAATTCCCATACAAACATTTATAATTTGTTAGCTTGGGGTCGTATAGCCGAAACTCCGGCACGTCTGAGAAAAACACCGGCATCAAGGATCGCGGCTAACCGGGCTGAGATCAGATTCCATGTAATCTCGTTCACCGGGACAGCCCAGATAGCCGGGCCAGCGATTTCTAAACACTTCAGAACACTTTAGAGAAAAATGGCTTACGGAATAGTCGTTTTTATGTTTAAAAAAAGGATGTATAAGACAACTGCTTAAGGCTTCTTTAAATTGAATTTTAATAACAATTAATTTAGCGAGACAAACGTGTCTCCACTTCTTGTTGTTATTCTATTTAGCCCAAGCCGGGCTGGCTCACTTCATCTACTTGACCAGCCCGGCTGACAGGCTCATGTAATCGGCCCTTGTTAGGGTTGTGTGCCAGTGGTTTCACCAACGTGGGACGCCTAAGATGTAACGGCACCTGTCACGCAAAAGCTAGAATTCGCACCACGCAACGAAGAAAAAATGGCGACAACATTGTGGCTTTCAGCTAGCAAAAAAAGTGAAATCCTCAACAAGTTCTTTTAACAAACTAGATTTCGCCTGCCACTAAATAGCGTAAAACAACATGAAGAACGCTGATGAAGAATCAGCGCAAAAGCTGACCGTAAAACGACTGTTTCTAACGCGAGGAAACTGAAAGCGTCAAGTCGAACATCTGCTTTGATGTCAGGATTTGCGATGGTAAGCTGTTGTAAGATGTTGTAAACATTATTTGTCAATCCTCTTTGTTATTAATTTAATAGTAAGGTTTTTCCAATTGTGGGTCTAGTTTCCTACCTGTGTTGTAAGATTTTTAGTGTGTCCACAGAAGCCGGTCAAAATAAAAACCTGTACGTACTAGCTTGCGGGTTTTTATTTACTTTTGAAAGAGAGTCACATTTTGTTTCATCGTCAATTTAATTAATTAAAGCGTTTCAAGAAAACCTCTTCACAGATGTGTTGAAGTGAGTTTTACCAGAATGAATGATTCTATTTCCTATAAATGGCGTACAAGGTAAAGTGATCAGGTCATGAAAAATAACGATTCTAGCAAGACTGAAACTCCTGTGACAGAAACGTCCTCTTTACAGCGGGTCTAATTTTGAGGCACAGGCCACTGATCACAGGTCAGTGAACATGGTCACCGTGCTACAGATAAGTGTCTCCTCGCCCTAATCACAGACACATTTTTTTTCTCTGTGGTGTTGTTTTCGCCTAAAACCTCTGCCCCATTCCCTCACATTTCTGTGATCTATACCAAAACCTAGCTTCCCTCCCCCCATCACTTTCGAATGCACTCGGTGGCCCCTGCAAATTAAGGTTTAGGGAAAGCTCTTGGCTTAGTTGTTCATCAGTGGAGCAGGGACTTCTGTCAGTAGTCTTGACCTGTGTTTTAGGCCTTCCTTCCTCTTTAACCTCCATTATTGGTTTCATACCCTGTATCTGTAAATGTGGCTGAGGTAAAGTGAAATTTAGAGGTCTGTTAAATTTCAGGTGGCCATGGTGGAACTTCAAGTGGAAGATGGCATCCCAGATGGACTATTGATAGCATTTAGTGTGATGACTACAGTTCTCATTTCAGTGCACGTTTTTGCACTTATGATATCAGTTTGTATATTGCCGAACATTGATGGCATTGCAAATATCCACCAATATGGGACTGAAAATATGGTAAAAGACTCACCACATGAGAAGCTTCACACACACATTGAAAACTGCATGGATATTCTCCACAGGTCTTGGGACACTCCTCTTTTTAGCAGAAATTGCAATTCTTTCTTGGGTGAAGTTCTACTTGTACAGCAAACCAGCAGCAGTCGCCACATCTGTTGTGCTACTTCCAGTGTGCATTGTCTTTGTGTGGTTTGCTGTTCACTTCTATCGGACACTGGTTCAACACAAGTATGAACGATCTTTTCAGGGTGTGGAGGAACTCCAACAAATTGCAATCCACCTTCACCCTGATGGAGGAACCTTGCCAAGTACTCCTTCTCCGAGCCCACAACCAAATCAAAGGTTGTAAAATACAAGGGGGAAGGGCACTAATTATCACTTAATTACAGTGCTGCTATAATAGCATTTTTTAAAAATCATCCAAGTTAGCTTTCATTAAATTTAACCTTGAGTCTGTTCAACATTTTACTGGTGAATGCTGAATACTTTTAGGTGCAGATTTTTTCCCCCCCCCCCCCCCCCCCACCTTTGTAAGCCTTTTTTTAAGCAAACAACCTACAATATTTAGGTGGCAAAAATGCGTCAATCTGGTAAGTACCCTCTGTTTGACCCCCCCTTTGAAACATCCTGGCTACACCCCTGTATCAGTCTGCCATTTCTCAGATTTAAAACTTGCTGATAAGACATAAAGACGTTAAGACATACAGCCCTTCAATAACAATACTGCAATCTTGGACAGAATAAAATGGAACAGAAATGCCCCCTCTCCCCCAAATCAAGGATGAAGGTGTGTGAAGGTCAAAACGCGCCATTTTCCCATCACTGATTTTGGGGGAGGGGTGGTCTCAATGTTCCATTTAATTTGTCCAAGATTCAATCTTGGACAGGATAAAATGGAACAGAAATGCCCCCTCTCCCCCAAATCAAGGATGAAGGTGCATGAAGGCCAAAACATGCCATTTTCCCATCACTGATTTTGGGGAGAGGGGTGGTCTCAATGTTCCATTTAATTTGTCCAAGATTGTAGTCACATGCATGCAATTGGTTAAACCAGAGTTAGTAACTCTGGTTAAATGCACTACAGAATATCCAGTGTATATTTTTTATGTACAAACAACCCTTTGTGTGAATGGGTGTACAAAGAAAATGACATGTTATAAGTGAAATATTTTCTAGTTTTTTCACAAAAATGAGCAATTAATCAGATGCAATCAATAATTCATTGCATTGCATTATCATAATGCAATAATCAATATTGATTACCGGTATTATTAACCCATTGACTCCTGAACTGCCCGTCAGACAGCGTCAAATCTTCTGGCATTTATGGACAGAGTAAAAATTATTAATCTATTATCAAGGCTGCTGCCTAAGGAAATTTTAAAGGGGCTCTCAGAGCTAAAAGCTGAGAACTTAGGAGCCCAACATATGAAGTGAAAGGTGTTGCTGTGAAAAATTAAGGCGCCCAGAGCTATTCTTTAGGAGCCCCAGGCTACCGGGCTCCTGTTAGGCAACAGCCTTGATTATTCTGACTCCTAGGAGTCAATGCTCGCGTATAATGGAAAACTTTGATAGAATTGTGACTACTTTCACTATTAGCATAATTTCCTTGCCTGCAGCATTTTCTTGTGAATAACTTCGTGGTATCCCAAAAATGATTGCAGATGAGACAAAATTAACCCATTGACATTCTGGGAAAGACACTTTTTAAGATTTTACTCCGTCTAAAGGTGCTGTTACACGGTGAAATGTTTCATGCAACTAACCTTGTCTCGCAATGTCTTGACGACATTGTGGCAAAACAAGTTACACATTTAGCATTTCAGTGTAACATACCCTGCAGCGACCAAAATCGTTGCAAGACAAGTTGCAAGAGCTGTTGTAAAGTATAATTTTAAGTTCTACTTTTTGTGCAACTTGTGTCGCAACGATTTTGGCTGTTGCAGGGTATGTTACACTGTGAAATGTTTCGTGCAACTTGTTTCTCCACAATGTTGCCAAAACATTGCGAAACAAGTTACATGAAGCATTTCACAGTGTAGAGGTCAGTGTAACAGCGCCTTAACTCCCAACTGGGGATGTCCTGGGGCACCTCAGGTGTCAGTGGCTTGAGTATTTTTGTATAGTATGTAAAGTATTATAATTATCTCAAAGGAAAAGAAGAGTTACATCATAAGATAATTATTGTAATTATTACACAAATATGATGAGAAATGATTTATTGATTTTGATTTTTTTAAAATTGGTTGCCATTAACTTATGCATACACAAGTGTGCACGAAGTTCAAGAGAGGTAAAGGTTTCTGTTCACAAGTTAACTTATCAATTTCTGTTACATTATTTACAACTGCAAAAGGTTGCAGATATTTAATATGTAAGTTGATGTCATGTTATTTGGGCTTGGTGACTCCTAAAACATTTAGCGGAAAATCTTATGTTTGGCACTTTCATTGCCAAGTCTGTTTATGCATGTATTGGTTCCTTTCCATGTCTGTGTTTCTGGGACTTCAAGGTGACAACTATGTTAAAGAGGTTCAAGAAGATATTTATTGCTACAGTAAGTGAGTCTTCACTGCATGTACCGGTGTGTCCAATTTACAGTTTGCCGTATGTGTCATTTTATACTGTTCCTTTTAAAATCTATCAATATTGTTTGCTATAAAATGATGATGTGTATGCCACATATGTACATTGTTGATTTTCATAACATAATATATATCTAGACAATGACATAAAAATGAAAAGGACAATAATTATTTTTATTAATTTTTAGTGTTGCTCATCCAGAAATGTGTCTTCAGCCTCTTTGATCACTTCTTTAGTATCTTGAAGTTTGCACTACATAAAGATGAAATTTGACAAGTGTGAGTTAAGGGCCGGAGGGTGGAAAGTGCAGGTTGCAGGTCATTGTTTTACCAAAATTGATACAACTGAAACCTTTACAAAAATGCTAACTTTAGGCTTAACCCATTGACAAGTAAAATGTCTGGCATTAGACAGAGTAATGAGTCTGGCCGGTTTAGGATGGGTTGGGCGTCAAAGGGTTAAACATTAATTTTTAAGGTCTAATGTTAGCATTTTTTAGTAAAGTTCTGGGTTGTTTCAGCTACCCTAACCTGCAACCTGCAATCTGCAGGGCAAACAACTGATAAAAACAGAACCATGGCTAAGAAAGTGTGGTTAGTAAGGCATTCATTTCTACTGGCAATAAAGTTGACACCCTACAACAATAGTACTGCCGGTCCAGTAACTGTTATTCAACATTATGATACATTGGTGTCACCAGCTCGATTTTGATTGGCTATAAGCACGCAGCTAATTCTTGCTTGCTCTGTTTCTCTTACGTCATACCTACAAACAATAGATTTTATATATGTAGAATTGACGTCATACCTACAGACAATAGTTTTATGCATGCAGAAGTGACGTCACCTGACACACTAACCAGCAGTTCGATCAGTTTTGTCATGGCGGAGCTCAGCTCAGGAATATGCATAATAAAACAATTATTGAATTCAGTTTCGCATATTAGCGATAATTATCAAGGCCAACTTTGGCCTTGATAATTTATCGCTAACATGCTCAACCTCATCCAATAATTGTTAATTACCAGAAATCTACAGTATGTGCATGTCACAAGAACATTATCCTTTGATACCGCCAACTTGTCTCACTTGGTTGAGCAGTGAGAACAGCAGTGGGTTTGAATTTTGGCCAAACCAGCACTCTTTGAGGGAGAAGTTTAGCCGTTGTAATTTCATCTGTATATCTACAATCTGTAGGCCTGTCTCACAACATGTTTTTTAACTTAAGGTGGCTCGAAAGGGTTTCAACACTTAAAGACAATCTCTTTTTATCGAGTGACGCTACAACACTGTATCCCGTAACAGCAATGTTATGGTACCATATGAAACACCGATTATTTCCAAACAAGATGTGATCATTATTGTGATGTAATAAGTTACCTTGACAATGGGAAAACCAGCAAAAACATCCTACTGTATATTTGGATTTCGTTTCGCATATCTCAAAAACTAACTCAGCGACTCCCCTTTCTAATTGCTTAAACGTGATTAGAAGGCCATGGTGAAACTTTAGGCAAGTTTTAAAAAATTCTGTGTAGTTGATTCAGAGCCACCTTAAAAATTACAGAATTAAGGTGGCTCTAAATCTTCTAGACAGAACTTTTTTAAAAGTTTTGCAGAAAGTTTCATCTTGCCCTTCTGATTACTTTTCAGAAATAAAAAATGGGGGTCACCAGATTCGTTTTTGAGATATAAGCAACAAAATACAAAATAAAGGGTGTTTTACAGGGCTTGTCCATTGCCACGGTGACATATTACATCACAATAATGACTGTATCTTGTTCAGCAATAATTTATGTTTCATTTGGTACCACTAATACATGATACAATGTAGTGGTGGTGGTCCTTCTAATAAGAGCGTCAATTGGAAGCATTGAAACTGGTTTGAGCTACCTTAAGGTTGTACTATGATCAAACAATCCTTGGATAACTAAACACTAAGTAACCAAGTTTTAAGCCTTATTCCAAATAGACACTTGTTTATTTTAACTGGAAGTTTACCATTTAATGGTCCGCCATTCATAACTTTAAAATATTTAGAGAGCTGGATTGAGGAGAAAATGACATCAAAGACTCACTAGTTTAAGAATGCAATGCATTTGTACTCGACTGAATTAATATGCAGCACGAGAGTTTTTAAACTTGTGTTTTGCATACATAATAAGCTGCGTTTACATGCTGAATTTTAATTAATTAAGGTATTGAGTGAATGACGTCACTTTTATCTAGATCCAACTCTCTGAGGTCCAGTTGGTCAGTTTTGAACATGAGTGATAGCGGACCGTGTAATCCAAAACTCAAAGTATAAAAATCAAAGCTCAAAATTTTGCGAGGCAGGTGTTAATCATGTTTGATCATGGTACCACTTTAAGACAAAAACTCTTGGGGATATGAGAGATGTACAGTCATGTAGTACACACAACATAATTTTGCAACAAGTGGAGTTGTGGTCTGTTCTCTTCTCTCCAGCAAAAAGGGCCAGCTTAGCTGCTGTCTCAAAATGGCTTATGGAATATAAGGCCACACAGCAGAAACAACATGCTGGAACATGTGGGAAATACAAAACCCTAACCCTAACAGATAATGTTGAGCCGATCATGTTCTGCCCATTCCAGAAAACGTGGCCATGACTGACCACCCACAGCGCAATAATATTAATTTTGGCTTGCTTCATGTCCCTGAGATATTACTATAGAGATGGAAAGTACCATATGTCACTAATTAAGATTGCTGTACTTCAGCATGAAATTACAAATTTCTTACAGTAAAGTTGCTAACCTCTGGTAAAGGGTATGTTGTAGGCTTAGGAGCTTCATGGCGACCAAAATCCTCCACAGTTCCACATTTTGGAATGTCATCACACCACACACCAGTGTACATTTGCCCACGGTCGAGATAAAAGAACTTTCCTTTGCCATGTTTTTTGTCATCTTTCCAATTGCCCTCATAACGATTTTCATTTGCTATTCAGTGAAAAAGTATGTATATACAGGAGCAAAGTTTGTAACCTCTTGACCTTTTTCATGTAAAGTAATTAATACAGCTAAGTAGTATTCATCAACACAAAACAGCTTGTAAGTTAATTGGTTACCATCAAATTGAATGTTGTGAGGTGCAAACAGATCAAACTTGGAAATGGAAAAAAATTAATACACTGTACTTTTTGCAGGTTGAAACAAATGCTAATTTTCAAATGGACTTATTTTTGAGAAAACTGTTTGAATGATGAAAGACTTAAAAATTTAATTTTAATGTTCTTAGTTGGATAAACATCAGACTGCCATGAGGGAGGTCGAGAGGTCAACTCCGACCGGACAAACACTAAGGGTCTTTTATTAAAACAACCGAGAAAAAAGTGCTGCCTTAAGTTTGTAGTTACACGTGCAAAATGGTTAGACTCTCAAGTCTTCTCAGATAAGGACTTTAAAATAATAATATTTTTGGTCCTGTCTCCAAACCCTTGTTCATAAACTCTGTGGGATGTTGAAGATCTCACACACTATTTGGAGAGACCAGTGTACAGAGTTCCTGGTGTTGTAGTCTGGTCTGAATTAATATGCCACAAGTTTATTTTGTTGTAATTCTATTAAGTGCTACCCTCGTGTAAATAAAGTGTTTTCTTCTTTCATAATCCTAAAAGTTCATTTGGATTTGCCAGAATAAGAGAGATAGTTCCAAACCAATTCTTGGAAATATTTTTTATCAGCTCGGTTCTACAAGCTCTGACATAGGAACATATCATGTAAGGTATACCACAGAAATGAAAGTTACCTAGCCTCAGCATTCCTTCGCCATTTCTCAAGTTATTGTACCATTCTCCCTCATAAACTGAACCATCAGCAAAATACATTCTTCCCCAGCCACTTCGCTTATCTGCATACCATTCTCCTTCATAATATTCATTGTATGAGTAAAAGTTTGTTCCATAACCCTAGGAAAAAAAGGCCATAATCAGGGGACTGAAGTTGGTATGCTTCCAGCATATAACTGTAAGTTTCAAAGAAATTTCCATAGAAATGTTACATAGTCTTTGAAAATCTCTGGATACTTGAATACAACAATCCTTGCAGTGCTGTTCAATGTAAATCATGCAAATTAGCTACACACTTCTTAGGGGGCAAACAACACAAGTTCGAGAGGTTATAACGAACACCTTAGCCACACAGATGATTTATTTCACATTCATTGAATGTTTATCACCTAAGCAGTAAAATACAATCATTACACAAGTTACTTTGACGATTTTGTAGTGAAAAATGAGCAGATAACGAAGTAGAAAGTCAAAATGTCAAAGGCAATCAAAAGATATAAAAACTTTATAAAAGGTACTTAATTCTAAATACTAAAATGGACTTTTTGCAATGTTATTTCAATATTTTGTTGAGCCAATTTTCCGCAATTTGCTTTTTTTCAATGTTTGCGCCCCAGCATAACACATGGCTAATTTGCATGATTGACAATATGAAAATCAACATGGCGGCTTAGTCGTGAATAAGGCCTATTCTTTAACTTCAGAATAATAATCTCCATTTGATTCAATAGTTTATTATAATTAAAAATGGAATAAGTGTTCATTTAAAAAAATGCTCAACTTTAAAGTTTCACTGCCCCCACTTCATCATACAAATCGTTTTTAGCAGTCCCTTTTCTCTGCTTCAATATTCTAGTGGACCATCTAACTTTCCTGAGCCACCCAGCACCCCCCCCTCCCCCTTCAATCAATAATAAATGAACAGTCCCTAATTTGTTACCAAATCAAATTAGACTCACAGTTTATGATATTAACAGACACTTGAATAATTATGTTAAGGTTGGTTGAGTTTTAACCCTGTCATGTCCAAAGAGTCACACTTACAGATGTTACTTTGTCTGATTGCAGACAATGTTCTTCATCACTGGGAGCCGGTTTAGGACTGAAAGAGTTTTATGTTCTTTTTAACGTGAAGGAGGTTCATTAATTAGTAAAAGAAATTTTTTTCTCAAGTTGTTGCATGCAAAAATGGTCTAATGACAACTGAAGATACATTGCTCACTACAACTAACGCTTACATGTCTTTTGTCATTTTTCCATCCTCCAGAGTACACTTTTCTGTATCCTGCTCCCTCTGAAACACTGTATGTACCAAAGCCACATCGACGATCATCCTTCCAGTCGCCATCATAAATGGCTCCAGACTTCTTCCACATCATGGTACCCTTCCCTTGGAAAGTTCATTTGTCAAGACGACAATTAAGTTTATTAATAATTTTTTAGTCTATTTATAAAATTTGTCTCTGTACATTAATCATCGTCTTAATGACTTCCGGACAAAATAAACCATTGGGGAGATGCCTTAGCTATAGGTTTGTCGATTGTGAAATCAAAGGTCTCTAATAGCTTGATGTTCAATAGGGCCGTTTATACGAGAGAAAAGAAGCCGCGGCTAACTCTGGCCGCGGCTTACGTAAGCGAAAGGAACTATTTATACGAATATAAACTCCCTGGCCAGGATAAGCCGCGGCTTGAGAAAGCCGTGAACGTGGATTTTGTACCATTTATACGGGGTGTTCGCGGCTTATTTTCTCTCGTATAAACGGCCCTATTGTTCAATTTCCTGACATGCATGCAGGCCCAAAACAAGTTGTTCAAACAAAACAAGTGGTGTCCCTCTTCGGTCAAAAAATCGGTTGAAAGGTTCTTGGACTGAAGTGATCAGAGACAATAGTATAAGAGTAACCATGGCATCACTAAACTTTAATATTACGTGAAAGGTTATTTTGGATCGAACCTCTTTATACTCACCATTCTTTTTATTGTCATCCCATTCGCCAGTGTACCTATCGCCATTTACTGAATAAACTGTGTGATGGACTCCCTTCTTCTGAGCTTTATAGTCCCATTCTTTCCACAAGGGCTCGCTTTTCTTTGGCTGTTTAGTGATAGGCATCTTGAATCGAAGACCCTTCTAAAAATGTTCTCGCGCTTTTCGGCAAATTAGGTATTTTTACAGTCGGTAACTAGGGACCGGCTAGGTTACCAAGGGTGGACGCACAGGTTACCAAGCAATTTCCCATAATTCACTCATAATTCAGGTAAAACAAAATGGCGGCACCCACTATTTGTGCTTTTCCGCAATAATTAATCGAATTTCAAGCTATGGCTAGAGACTTAAACAAGAACAGATCTCACAGTGCTGAAGAAGAATTATGTTATGGAATTATTGGCAATATTCCAAAGGAATTTCATTCAGCAGATTTGCGTGTGATGTTTTCAAACTTTATCGACAGCGAAACTGGTGGATTCCGATGTTTTCATTTTCGCCATCAACCTGAAGTTAGGCGAGAAGAAGCTAGCAACAGTGGCAATGGAGAGACTTTTAAATCGTCTACAACTTGCTGTGTTATACTTATCATTAAAGAGAAGCTTCAAGAGTTAATGAGGTGTTATCATGGCAAACACTGGGTCGATCGAAGAGGAAAATACCACCCTTCCAAAGCAGTTATATCAAAGATACGAATCAAAGCTGGAGAAGGTTTGTAATTGTTGTTTCCCCGACGAAAATTCAAGAACGAGGAAAAGCGCCAAAAAATAAGGAACGATTTGTAAGGTTTTGTTAGACATGTATACGCCATGTCTGTTAATAACCCGCTGACAGTAACAGAGTTTCTTCCCAGAATAATTAATATCATTATTAAACTATTTCATCACACATTCAACTCTAAAGTCAGATACAACTTTCACAGAAGATCTGTATGACATTTTCAGTGGTTCACTCACCAATGGAAATAACCATCCCCAACTCACTGTCTCAATGCATACATTACTCATTAATTAAGTACATGACTGTAATAACACAAGGGAATCAGTGACCCAGGAAAATTCTGAACTTTGAAAATTGCAATATTATCAAATAGACCAGCCTAATGCACTCACAGGGTTGGACATTAGCACTCGCCCACTCGCCCAGGTGAGTCTCTAAAGTGTCGGGCGAGTGCAAATCATTGATCACTCACCCGTTTGGCAAGTACGATTGTCGTCGTTAAGAAATTATTTAAATTGCGAAACTGCTTTTTGCATTCCATTTTGCCAAGAAAATTCCTAAACATAAACTTACCATTTCTATTTTACAAAGTTTTATATTCCGAACTGTCTAATAAAATGGCGCTAAAAGGCAACATTGGGCTTCGTAAATAGACAGATTATTATGGCTTCCTGGTCAGTGATACTGTTGGTCACTATCGAGCCATCTGTGACTAGGCAAACATGGCGCCTTAAGACCGCTGGTAGAAGAACAGACACGTTTACTCGCAAACTGCAGGGATCTATCTTGCGATTTAAGGTCTTTAATATAATTTTTCATTGAAGTAATCTTCGGTCCTTCACGTGCTTGACGATGGTGGAAGCGAATTGCTTTTCCGTACTTTCCCAGCACTCTGATCAATGCGTGTTGAAACTAAAACAGACTTCCTATTTACTTTAATAGCCTTACAGTGTTAAAGTAAATTTTTAATGATATTAAATAGTAAAAATGAAAGATGACCAAATTGGTTGGAGAGATGGGATGGGGGGATAAACTCTTGAGCGAGTGAAAACTGATCCGGTAGAGTACATTTTGAGGGTCACTCGCCCGAATGGCGAGTGCTCTCAAAATGAAGTGTCCAACCCTGCACTCAGGTTCATAATTTGTAATTGTATATAGACCTTTTAAACTTGTTTTGTAGTTTAACCTATTGACTCCCGCGGATTCCCCATCGACGAGTAACAGAGTAAAATACTAAGTCTGGCCACTTTGGGTGTAAAAGGGTTAATATAGTTTCTTTAATTATATTTAAGCTCATGACCCCATCAGTAAATATTAAGCTGTATGAACTTATCATGTATAAATAAATGCCATTATTATTATTACGTAGAAAAACTGCGGCTGCGCCTTGAGCAACTCTTACACTTCTGTGCTCTCCAAACTTCCAGTATGCATCCATAACTCAATATACGCACGCTTTTACATTACTGGCATTCATTAGTGTTTGTTTGTTCCTTTCAGTTCCTTTTGCATTTACTGTACATGTAAGTCTAAGCACCCATTTCAAATAGCGCTGATAAACAGTTTTTAAGTCTAAGCTCCCATTTTAGAATGGTTAGCTTTCAATAACTGTGTGACTCGCATGCTGACTGACCATATTGGCTTGCATGACTCGCTGGCTCGCACATTGTCGTCACTCATAATTAAGGGACAATTTTGCTGTACTTGTTTTTTTATGCTGCCATTGTTCCAATATTCAAAACAATAATTATTATCGTTTGTTTTTCAGACTCTGCTGAATGCCATCTCTATAGAACAAGGAAGGAAAAAAGGACTCACTGTTTTACTAGGACAGAGTTGGAGTTCTCTCAGCATGACCTTAAGGATTTGTTGGAGCTGCAGCCTCCTCCTATGATGCCGAATGGAAATGTTGGAACACCACTGTCTAAATTTATGGAGTTAATACGAACATGCAAGTTGCCTCCCCATGTCATCAAGAAACTTGATTTGAATTTTTCCATGAGGAAACCTAAAATGAAGTATAGCAATGTTCCACTCGATTACAAGTCTTTAGAAAAGAAAAATTCTAGATCTTCAGCGACTAAAGAAACTGATAACAAAGAACGTGTTTCGGATATTGTGAAGAAGAGAGATTATGGTAGCAAGGCTTCTTCATCATCAGTAGATATAGAGGCATTCCATTCTTGTCAAGGTTGCAAATTGAAAGACCGTGATTTTGAAGATGATGATGAGGGTTGTTATCCCATTGAGAAAACACCTGTCTGTAATGATGATGAGAGTGATGACAATAACGTCAATATTGATAGGGGCGATGAAACGGAAGAGGAGTGGGACAGACATGAGTCATTGCACAATGATGTTACAAGTCAAGAGAGAACCAAAGAGAGACTATTTGAAGAGGACATTGAACTGAAATGGGAGAAAGGAGGAAGTGGTCTTGTGTTTTACACAGATGCAGCTTTCTGGAAACAGCAAGAAGAGGCAGATTTTGATGAGGAGACTGCCGATGACTGGGATGTTGATATGGAAATCTATGAAAATCCAGGTTTGTCAAATTAGCTTAACAGGAAGTCAGTGAGCTAATTAGCCCAATAATTGTTTTGATATTAGTTGAAGAAAACAGAGCTGTCATTAAGTTTTGAAGCAGGTTTAATACTCAAGATTTCACCCATAACATGTAAATACATGGCTAATTACAAATGCCATGTTAAGGAAGGCCGGAAGGGCCTGAACTCCTAGGGGGGTCTGAGGGCATGCTCCCCAGAAAATTCTTAAAATTAGACCCTCAGAAATGCATTTTCCTGCACTCTGAGGTGCATTCTATATTAAATTTTTCTCAATCAAATAGTTATGAAAAAATGTGGAAATGGCCATGCATCACCAAACCAGGAAAAATGGTCAGCAGATTCCTATTTATATCAAGTATGGTGCCTTGATGCGGATTTTGGTGCTGAAAATGGTGTCAGAATCCAACAATGATCAATCGGGGATATTCTCCAAAGGTTTTCACTGAAAGTGTGTGGATTTTTACCAAAAACACGTCTTAGAATCAGGAACACAGTCAGACAACAATTAAATTTTCTTTAGAAGGTAAATGTTTATAAATAAATTTCAATTTGTTTTGCTCTGTGAATATTTATTCTGCACCAACCATCACCCGAAACATTGACTGGGGTCAGCTGTAACAGGTGTTATGGGTAACGGCCCCTAATGATAGCCCTGGAAATTCTTAGATCTGGTATTTGCCTTAGGACACTTTTACTTCCTGTCACTATAATCCATCCAGGCAAACTTTAGAAACAACAGTCACCAACTCAATAAACTCATATTTCACAATCTTTTAATCTCTTGCAGATGGTGGGGACAAAGATTCTCAAGATCTCCTTCAAATGAGGATGGAGGAGCAATGGAGGAAAGGCAGAGACATTGTACTGAACAAAGTTGGAGGATTTGAAAAACATACCAAAGGATTTGGAAGCCAGGTCATGAAGAAACATGGTTGGAAAGAGGGGAACAGCCTTGGCTCATCGCAGGTGGGAATAAAAGAGCCTGTAGTTGCAGATGGACAGTTTCCAAAGTGTAAGAGAGGTCTAGGCTATTATGGTGAAAAATTAGAACGTCATGTGAAACAACCAAGGGCTGAAAGAGATGTCATTATATCAACTGTTTATGTTGAACCAGACAGACAAGAAGAAAATGTATTCCAATCACCAGGGCCTGATAAACTAAAGTACATTCGTGGTGTTAACTTTGTTCATGAGCACACCCCTCTGAAGTCTAATAAATTTAGCTGACTAGGAGAGGAAAATGTACTGGTGTAGACTGTAACCCCAGGGAGATTTTACTCTACATCTCATTCCAGACAATTATACTTGTCAACTGGGGGTGTCCTAGGGTGTTTGAGGTTAAGCAGTAAAAAACTAAGGTCCCCTCTATAAAAAAACTTACACAGGAAAAAGTGTGGCTGATGAAATCAGTAATTTTACACATAAAATTGTGCATTTGGCCAAAAAATAGAGTAAAATGGTGGAACAGAGTTATTAATGGACTGTTTCATCTTCATGGGAAACTCTTCATGCCATAAAGCACTTTTTAAAATTGTTGTTTTGGTATTTTGAAAAGTGCTTACGTGTAATATTGTTTTCTTCGTTCAATCCACTTGATTCAAGTGCTTATAAAATCCTCAATTTTCATCAAGAGAAGTTTGAAATGTTGAAATTATAGAATAGCAACAGTCAGCATCACTTTTAACACAATGATAATAAAGAATTTCACTTTTTGGTGTATGGGAATCCAATGTAATGACACTCATTTCTTTATATTTTACTTTACTGAACTATGAATCTAAAATAATGGTCAACTTGAAATTTACACTTGACAAAAAGCACTTTATCTTGACTGCATTTTTTACATAATGGCCATTGCTTTGTTGATATACAGTGTGGTTGTACACTGTACGGTTTAAGACCTTTAGATCCTGGCTTACATGTAGGAATAGGGTGGACTGCAACTCTGGTTTCAGCTATGGCAATTAGCATATGTTGGACATTTAGTGTCAGCCCTCTGAAATGTCAACAGAAAATTTATGTGCTATTTCTACATTCTAACATTTTGGAATTCCTTGGAATATAATAATGGTTTTGTGTCTTGAGAATATACTGTAAAGTGCAGTTTTATATATCACCAACTTTTATACATGATAAAAAATAAATCTCACGCCATGAATCACTGAGTGCAATGTCTTTGAAAAACCAACCTTTCACCATCAAACCCAAGTTGATGTTCGCTTGTTTATTTTCTAGTTTATTTAAACAGGTGTAAATACATTCCTTGTGTTATAAAGTACTACTTTTACTGTTGTACTATTGTCAGAGTAAATCAATGAACTTACCCATGAGTACTAACTCTTATTTATTTTAAATCTTTAATAGTGCTTTGACAGTTTTTACTTGTACATCTCTATAAATTAAATTAATGTTCTTGCCAATATCTACATGTAGTATCTGCATGTTCATTACAAGCATTTGTCGCAATTTAATCTACCATCAGCACTGACCTGTTAAATTTAAACAACACTGCAGGTGCTATAGTTATTTTTTTTCCTTGGTTAAAAATATTATTTTTCAAACTGGTTGGTTTTACTTTTCTTTGTTTCAAATTATGATAATGTATGTAAGAAAAGGAAAGTAAAAAAACAAACTAGTTTGAAAAATTCTTAACCAAAATTTTAACTACAACACATAATATCAAATTAACTTTTTTGGTATGTAAAGATAATTCCCAGGTGAAATGGTAAGAAAATTAAAATTCTTTATGCCAAGGTGCATTATTTTAGAGAAAACATAAAAGTTGGCAAAAATGTGTTGGAATGAAAGACAACCCCCAGTCCTCTAACGGTGGCTACACACAAAACAGTTTATAAACTTAAGCAAAATAAAATAGGAAGGGGAAACAAATTGACTACACTTGGTTTTTGTACATTATTTCCAGCTAGTTCAAGGTCAAACTATTGGTTGACTGCTGTCGAAAACTCAATCCTAAAATCACTATGATTTCAGTGGTTTATGACTGTGTACATGTATTATGAAACTTGAAAAGAAAAAGGGCCTTTATAAAGTAGGAATAACCTATTTACAACTAGAATAGTACTGTACATATGAACAAGAGTTTTCAATAAAATGTCACCTATACAGTTTTGAACATAATTATTATTCCAAACATTAAATGAGGAAAAAAACTACATCACAAGTTACAATAATAATAATTATTATTATTATTCATTTTTAGCTATATTAATTATTATTGCTCTGCAATGGGGTCCATGGTGCTTAGATAATTTATATGCATTTTTCATTAACTTGTGAACTCTGAAGCATAAAATAATTTCAATCAGTTATTTTGTTCTTCTATCTGCAGTGGAAGATGTTAATTGATCACATCCTGTGATGTGATTTACCTGATTTTGTTTCACTTTGTTGGCAGCTACACTGTTAAAGAGTCAAACAGGTGGTTGTAAGTTGAACTTCAGAGTCCGCAATTTTTTATTAAAAAAAAAAAAGCAAAACAATCCCTGCAGGCCACTATTGTGGACAGCTGCTAAATCCTCCAACACTGCTACAAAGAAGTTATTAGTGTTGAAATAAATCTTGTTATTACTAGGTTCAATATTGTGAGACTTCTCAGTGACCCACATCTAACACTGTTATTGTTCAACCTTCATTACAACAGACAACATAGTCACATTGAAGGACAAAATTTACATGTATTTTCTCCTGATCCTGATACAGTAATTAAGTGCAGCCAATGGACAGGTCTCTGAATAAAGGACACTCCTGCATTCAACAGTGCATGACTGTACTACCTGATTGTGGTTGTGGTTTAAGATTTGTTTAGACGGTTCCTTTTTGCTTTTAGAGTCTTCTTATGACAATATCAACGAAAAATACAGGTAATATATTATTAATTTTAGTTGACATTCTCATATATTGTAACAATTACTATACTCTTAAAGCAAAAAGGAACCGTCTAAACATTCTTAAACTACAGCCAGACAGTATTGTCATTGTTGAATGCAGGAGTGTCCTTCAATGTGGCTAAGTTGTCTGTTGTAATTAAAAGGAACTACATCTCAATGCATTTCCACTATGCTCTGTATGATAATATTTTTCAACTGGTATAAGGGTCATTTGAAGCCCCAAGGTTGTGTGCTATTAATAACAAAAGTTGACTTTACTTCATTTACTGTAGACTCTACCAGGAAAAGGAATATCCTTCAGCTTGCTTTAAATCTTTGGTGTACCTTTGACTTAATCGGTCAAAGCTGTCGGCAATATCATTTGCTAATTGCGCTGCCTGGTATTGATGTCTTGGTGCTTTGTCATCTCCACCATTAGCAAGGCTGCATTGTTCTGGATCATTCCATGTCATGAATGTGTTTAGGTCTGAGGCCAGCTTGAGAAGTGCTTCACGATTGGCTATAACCCTACTGACTTTGTCCTGTCGTTTTTGCTGGTCAAAGAAGGATTATTTGTTTTAATTTACAAGAGTTAATAAAAAAAATAATAATTATTCATATATTGACAACACCCTGAAAATTGCCAATAGGCATTCCTAGCAATAAAAAAAAGTTGCAAATTATAGAGTCTCATATAAGGGGTGTAATAATTTTAATAATGGTGAGGTTGTATCTTCAACCCAACACTTATATTTTGCCCTGTCGAGTTAATCTTGTTGTTTTTGGTTTTTATTTCTCTTTACTTTGAGTGAATCCAAGACCAGCTACAAGACGTTATGTGTGCAAGACTGAAGGAAACAAAAGTGGGATTTTTTTTCGGTGAGGGTGGGTGAGGGAGGATTGCAGAGGCTTTCTTGGAGAAAGTAAAGAGATTGCTAAAGGTCTGGCAAAATGCAAACTGAAAAGATCTTGTTTTCCAGTTCAATACACCCTATTGGCAAAATGGCTACCATTTTTTGTTCTTTTGTTTGCTTGCAAATTAGCACCTTGTTGCCTCGTTCGAGGTTAAATGTTCTTTTGAATTTGAAGTTTAAGAACGAGAGAACAAGAGCTAATGACAAACAAATGGATACTGCAATGGTGACCATTTTGGAATAAAGTGTTAATTCCCTAAGTTTGCAGCTCTTTTGTTACTAATGAACTCCACATGTTGCTGCCTTGATGCTATTGAAACCAATCAAGTAAATACCTTTGTCTGTTAGACTGGCTACTTTTCCAGATTTAAAAAAAATCACTTAACTTACATTTCGTCTTTCCTCAGCCTTTCTTTGCTTTTCTTCTAAATCTTGAGCAGTGAGCCTGCTTTTCTTTGTCTTACTTAGCATTTGTAGTGTTTTGGGAACCTCAGGCAGTGGCTGTTTGTCATCGTTGAAGCTAACCGTGAATGCAACACTCCTGTTGTTGTTATTGCTAGAACCTTCCTCTTGGCTGTGCTTCTTTATCTGGTGAGTCCTTGAACATCTTGGTGCTTTCTGTGAGATATTGTTGTTGTTGGTCTCTTGTTGAAAATCAAAGTCTTTTCTCATCTGGCATTTTAACCTGCTAAAATCTTTGGCAACATGCCTTGCAGTGGCTAATAGTTCTGAAGAGGTCATTTGGGGTGTAATTTGTTGGCTGAGATCTCTTCCAGCTCCTGCAATGAATCTCTGGTGAAGAAGGATTTCTACATTATGTGCAAGCTTTCTTGCGGCTTCTTGTCGTTCATGGATTCTCTTTAGTCGCTGCTCCAGAAGTTGCTATGAGAATGATAACCATGAATTAGCACACTATACGACTGTGCAATTGTGTCTTTCCAAATGTATTAAAGGAGCTTTAATTAACTAAAGATAATGATTTATCTTTATCTTTTTCTTTATCATCCTCATCATTATTTTCTTTACTATAGATATCAATATCGATGAAATACCAGTGAGAGTATTTTCTTGTTCCTAAAATTGGAGATCTTCATTTCGTAAAGTGAACATACTTGTGAAATTCAGATGTGTAGATATTGATATTGTCATGATGGTTACAGACATAACAGCCACTAAGATTAACTCCCCCTACATACTCTTGATGTTTTAAGGTGATGTTATCATATTTGCTCACTCATGAGAGATATGATCAGCACTCAAACATAAATTGGAAACTTTGCACGATGTACATGTCCTTGATATATGTCGCCTAAAGAAGGGATTTATGGATCAATCCCTTTGCTGACTTATAATCCCCTTGCCCAACAATTCATGAAAATACCCTGTTGAGCAGTAACTTAGGAAACTCGTGATCGAAAAACACCCAAAGGACTGTCAGATTACTACATGTAGTAGTTGAAAAATATAGAGAGAGTCTTGCTTTCCAAAAGTTGTTTTAAACAGAATGATGCTTTTCTCAAATGCTTGGTGAACAATGTTTTCCAAATCTTATTAGGAGGCTATTAGTAAGACCCAGTTTCAACAAACTGTGCCATTTTGAAGGTCTGGATTGAATCTACATTGTACCCAACACTTTCATATAACTGAAAGGTGTGGTACTATCCACTCATTGGTGTCACATTTGTAACTCAGGTCACCAAGGTAACAAAGGATAGATCTAAAAATGCCCTCTTATTTGACTATAAACTCTTCTATCTCAAAAACGAACCCGGTGACCAGCCCAATTATTTTTATTTCTTGAAAGTGAGTTTACAAGAGGTTCAGATGAAACTAGTATGCTAAAAAATTCTCAGGAAGGGATTTTTTTATCAATTCTACTCAAAAATCAAATTCCCAGGTTCTCAGAATTATGCCATAAAGCACAGCACTCACATTCTTTCGTCTTTCAGCCAGTTTTTGTTTCTCAGTGAGAAATTCCAAACTGACATTTTCCCGTCCTTTGTTTCTCTGGTTGCAGAAACGTTTAGGAGGGGGTTTACAAACTGCTTGTCCTGCAGGGATATGGAAAGCCACAGCATTGGTCTTCACTGCCGGCAATACTTGTTTGGATACACAAGAAATATTAATTGCTGATCCATTCCTTTGCCAAGCAATGTCATTGGCTTCACAACAGTTACTTCTCCCTTTTTCTTTGTCTTGCTTGAAATTGGTACTTCCTTCTTTGATTTCCCATATGTTGTTTTCTGAACTTTCAATTCCATCCTAAAATCAAATTGAAACTCATGCAAAAGTCACTAATCACTAGTCTTATAAGTATAGTAATGTTAACAAATTTAAGGCATGAACAAAGTCACCCAATTCACCTCATTTCAATATCTGTCTTCCTTTAATAAGACTTAATGAGTGATGGGATGTACAGAAGCTCTACATGATTCCCTACATGTAGATCTTGTGCAAATGTAATACAAAACAATGATAATATTTAGATCCTTATTATTAAAGACTCAACACTACTCTTTAGTCTTTTGAATGTGGGTACATGACTATGTACATTTTGGCCCGTGAAGAGATACTGAAATAGAAGAGATATCAACACTTAGCTTCATGATTATGCACCAGTATCAAATGTAAATTTTGTGTGGATCAATCAAATGAAGTAAAAAAAAATCAACCCATGTGTTTTTACAAGTTTAATGCTTGATCTCAAAAACCTCATTTTTCCTATGTGACCTATAATTTATAACTTCATGCCTGTGAAAGACATTAGGGCCGTTTACACGAGAGAAAATAAGTCGCGGCTAACTCTGGCCGCGGCTTACGTAAGCCGCGAACACCCCGTATAAATGGTACAAAGTCTATGTTCACGGCTTTCTCAAGCCGCGGCTTATCCTGGCCGGGGAGTTTATACTCGTATAAATAGTTCCTTTCGCGGCTTACGTAAGCCGCGGCCAGAGTTAGCCGCGGCTTCTTTTCTCTCGTATAAACGGCCCTAGTGTCACTTCCACAAAAAAACTGTATTCATGTTGGTAAATTAAAAAAGCCACTTCTTCCACAAGGAGACAGTGAAAGACGCAACATTGTTAAAACATCATTTTAGCCCTTTCACTGCCAAGGGCTCCCCCATTGACGAGTAAAATCATCTGGCGCTAGACAGAATAAAATCTATAAGTGTGAATGGCATTTATGGCAGTGAAAGGGTTAGACTACTTTAGGTGACCGATTACCCCCACTCGTTGTCCTCAATCCGGTCAGTGTAAAATGCAGACTGCAGACTTGAGGGGTAAAATGCAGACCGAGGTAATAATGTAACTGTTGAAAAAGCTCAAACCTGTAGAAATGCTAACCTTAGGCCTAATTAGGCATAAAACAATACTTAGGCTTAACTGTTAGCATTTCTAAAGGGTTTACGATATTTCAACAGTTACATTACATGTATAACCTCAGTCTGCATTTTATCCCTGGTCTACAGTCTGCATTTTACAATATCCGGTCCTCAATCCCTCTCTCACAAGTGTCACCACGAGATTTTATACTTCTGCAAAAACGTATAGAATGACATTTGTGTTTTGCGAAAAATCGAAGAAACCGCTTATTCTTGGCTTACTTTCTACCTGTATACCTACAGAAATCAAGAAACTTGTCAAAAGGGAGAGACAAGTCAAAATAATTTCCTGCATCCATTTCTGTTGCGGTCTAGCACGTACTAAAACTCGATGCTAAATTCTCCAGTACGTAGCGAGCAAGTTCTGGCTCAGTGACTTAAATCTGACTGCTTTTTTTTGGCCTTACAGTAGGCCACCGTTATGTACCTACTTCTCGATTGATTCTGCATTTCACCGGCGTGTCTAAAACACAGGTCACATTGCTGGTAATTGTCTTACGTTTTGTGAAGTAACCGAGACCCTCAATTTGTCTATAAACCCTATGCCTAAGGTTGGTTTTTAGGTCTAGGGTTAGCCAAATTGAGGGTTTTGGGCTACTTTCAAAAAGCTAAAACAATGACCATTTCACAACTCTCAAACTAAGCTAAAAACTAAGGCTCACATAATTTGCCGTTATGCACGGTGGCGACGAAAGTTCATTACGGGATGAAATCATTCCACGGGAGATCCTTGAAGTTTCCATTATCAGCGTGAAAAGGAAGAGCCTTGCAAAATAAAATGCCCACTGACTCGATAGTCTCTTCCAAAATATTTCTTCCGAGGTACTTATTAAAAGTAATGCTGAAAAACAATAATTATACGTCCACTGTTTATTTTATACTGGTATGCCGATTTGTTATGGTGATAAAAAACACAAATTCTCGCTCTCTGATTGGTTGGCAATAATACTCCAGCCTCGTTTTTGTTTTGTGCCGAAGGACATTTTGAGAAGTCTAATACGACGAGGAGGCTATGACAAGACAATGGGATAAGGATGGAATGGCGGATCAAGAGGAAATTTCAAATATCAGAACAGTGAGAGATGTTGATATTTACAGGGATACGCCGTTAAGATATCTAGGTAAGGAAAACCTTGAGATGAGAAAAGCGCCGTATAGCTCTGGAAAACTAACTTTTCGGAGATCTTATGCATTAAACTCGATCTGTAAGTTATCCGAATTAAGAACCCAACAATGTTTGTTGTCCATTTCTTCTACAAATCCTGTTGTTTGTTTCTTAGATAAGACTACTCTAGCGTTCTGTTTTTGGTTAACTTGATTGCTTGGCCCCACAACTTTTTGTAGTTTTCCCTGACAAAGAATGGAAAAGTTGCTTTTTATCCAACCAACTTTGAAGGCTATTTTTCATGGTTGTAATTTACAATGTCATGATACTGTAAGTAAAGTACGATCGTCCGGGTGAGTGTAGTCCTCAGAAGGACTGTTTGAGATGTTTGGGTTAGGGTTAGGTTTGAGATGACATTGACTGACGTTTCGAAAACCTGAGCGGAAGTCATCTTCTGACTTCTGACTTAAGTGGTTGCAAGGGATCTTGTGACTGGATTCCCTTCTTTCATTGCAATTTCAGTTGTAGTGATGTGGTGTGATCTTTATAATCCGAGTGCAAAGATAGGCATTGATGTGTCCTTTAAGCATTTTCCATAGCAGCGGTATAACTAAAACGTGTATAATGGAGAATTAAAACAACAATGACTTGTTGCACTTTCATGCAATATCTTGGTTAAGGATTATTTCTGCATGTCCAGAAATGGACCTGTAACTGGATATACCGTACATGCAATTTCGATAAACCTCACTGTCTCTGCAAGTCTAAATACCAACTACTTCACAACAACACAGTTAGCGTCATGGCCAGAATGGGCCAGAATTTGTTTCAAGAGAGCATTTGTATCTTAGGGGTTCATGAACAGCCTTTACTGGAGGACTTAATTTACTGTACTACCCAAAATCTTAACTTAAAGGTGACATTCATTGGTCCTGTATTTCAGAATTTGACAAGGAAGTTAAGAGAATACTTTGTAAACTTTGTAATGGTAAGCAAAACTGGTATGCATCTAATTTGGTGCAGTTCTAGACATCATGATTTCTATCAAGGAAATTGTGATCAAAGGATCCTTTAAGATCTTCACAAAATCTGCAAAGTATCCTAGAAGATCTTAAATATCTTGGCAGGATCCACAAAAGATGCTTCAAGGATCCTTGCAGATTTTGGGAAGATCTGTGAAGGATCCTTCAAGATTCTTGAGGATACTTAAAGGTCTTTCAAGATCTTGCAAGAAAATTGAGAGTTGATCCTCAAGAATCTTGGCAAGAATTTTTAAGGATCCTTGTTAAGATCTTCATTAGCTAGCTATTGGATCCTCAAAGATCTTCATGAATATCTTTGAAGAGATTTAAAGACTCTCACCAAAGTTTAGAGCAAATTCAGCAACTTGAATTTACAGAAATAACCCTGTTGTAGTACCAAAAAAAAAAAAAAATCAACACATACTCCGTACTGTAGGGTTATGTGTTGCAACTTTTGTCTTCTTTTTATTCAAAGAAGTGTTTGAAGTTAGTGACATTGGACTTTTTACAGTGTAACCCTTTAAGCCCTGAGGGGTCCCCCATTGCAAGTAAAATGGTCTAGCATAAGACAGAGTAAAATCTAAAAGTGGCGCTATTGGGGCTTATTAAAAGGGCCAAGATTCATCAGGTGAAGTGAAGAGAAATTGTTTGTCACTGAGCTCTATGCTAACACTTTCCCTCCTAAGAGTGATACTTACAGATTTTACTCTAACGCTAGACGATTTTACTTGTTAATGGGGGCAGCTTTATAGGTGAATGGGCCGATAACATCTCTGGTAGGTCCACTTATACTAAAAAGCTAATGCCCCTCTCCCTTCTGAGAGTGGGATTTCTAGATTTTACTCTATCTAACACCAGACGATTTTATTTGTCAATGGGGGCTTTACGTACTATGGGCTAACTGACTTTTTTTATCCTGTAATGTTACTGAGTTCTCAAAAGCCACAAAGCTTCAATGTATGTTTAAAATTCACCAAAGAATGACAGCACCAAAATGTGCACCAGTCAAAAAAGTGTCACGGAAAAAGTAAAATGTTCACATTGAATTCACATAATTATTTATTATAATAAGGAGACCTGCAAGCAATGCACAGAACTTTCTTGTGTCTTATTTTCTTTCTTCAAACAACATGTTGTCACCTCTTAATTAAATAAGGTTGTTAAATCCCAAGACTTCATTTTCAATGTGCTTGTGTGTGTAATAGAGCATTGCACAGTGTACTTTATGCTTCAACAGCACTAGCAAGCAAGTGGTCATGGGACCACATCTCAGTGTACTTGGAAGCAGTGAAGGATGTGAGCTTCCATGTAAATAAAAGTGAATGCAAGCAAACTTGCGACTAAGTTAATGGTATGCACAGGAAAAGGTTATTTAAACTAAATTACCAACCTTCATATTGACAGTTACAAGGCATCATGCTATCAGCTTTTTTTCATGAGCACTTTACTTATTAAGAGAGTTTTAGAAGCTCCCCTGGATGAAGAGTTTGTTGTCATTCCTGTGTTACCAAGTAAGACTGGTTGACAATGCGTTCATTGATTCCCTGTGTCCCTGATCATCAACCAAAACAAGGGCAGGTCTTTTGTCAAAACAATTCATATATGAATACCAGACCAGGCAAATTGAAGTGGCTATTCAAGCATGCAACAGGTGTTTTGTGTAGGGCAGCCTCCAACAAAGAAGTGATAATATGGTAGCTGCACTTGAATAATAATTGTGTAATGGTCATTATTTATTAAATATTCATAAGTTTAAAAGTCTCCACAGGATATTTGACAGCTCCTGCCACAGAAATCTACAGCCACTGCAATGTTCCTTTTTGTCCATGAGTTGGAAAAGTTATCAAACCCGAGTTATGACTATTTGCTGGAAAATAGCTAGTCTTGGGTTTAGTTTGTGGTATGACTCCACCTGTTAAACTACTGAACCATAGAGCTGTTTTATTTTTCTTTGAGTGGTAAACTTACAGAGGTGTGAAATCACACAACCTGTCTGTTTGTGTTGAGTCCTTTTAAACAAGACAATAATTATTATTATTCTCTTCATTATCACACTCCTTTGGCTTATGTTAAGATGCTATTATATAAAAACTTGAGCAGTGCTTTCCTACAAATTACTTTGCTTTACAAGAGACTTTGTCTTGTTTAGAGAGTGGTGTGGTCTAAAAACTTGACTGTGTGTCCATGTTTTTTGTTCATGGAGGTGATCACAATGCTAGTTTCAGTGATTCAACTTTTTTTTCAGTCAGAAAAGGACACTACATGTACTTCTATTCATTATAATTACACTCCTTTGGCCTGTGCTAAGTTGTTAAAAACTGGAGCAGTGCTTTCATATGAAATGCTTCGCTTTACAAGAGGTCAAAAAATGGCTTGTTGTGCAGTGTGGTCTAAAAAGTTCTTGTATGTCCATGGAAGGCAAAACTATTCGATATTTGCCAAGTTAGCTCAAAGATTAGGGCTAGAGTGATTTCTCAAGGCCTTATCATTTTTTTTACATCAATCCAAGGTGAGCAATTCAACTTGACCGTAAAAAACTTTTGTATCTGGCTCTTTTATAATAAGATTGTAAGCTGAAATGAAAGTTTAAGCAGAATCTGGGGACTTCTTAGATGAGGTATTAATTTAAGTAATGTGTAAAATCATTGGCTTTCTAAGTTTGAGATAAAGATGTGTTTTAAAAATTTAAAGTAATTATTATTAGATTACAAAATGAGAATTTAATTCCCTTTTACTCAAATTTTTATTTTTCTCTGGCTTTACTTCTTGATGTTGCTGATACATGTATATTGATGGAAGGTGATGTTGCCAAAATTTAAAATAGCAAGTGAGTTGGCAATGGCAAAGAGCCGTGAAATAAATTAATGAATTTCATCTGTGCCACGTTATGATTCCGGTGTTCCAGATCGCCTGTTTTGGTTAAAGTTTTTTTTTTTCAGCTTAATGCATCTGTGAACTATCCTTCACGGTTTTGGATAATTATGTGTATGGATGAGGACATAATTTTGAATCCAGTTTGGAACAGAAGGCCTCGGTTAGGCTGACCTCTAGACACCTCTCTGGATTCTACAGATTCTGGTAGAAAGGTGCTAAAATAATAATATTAACTGATGCTGTTTATGAGTGATGTAAAACAATCAGATGTTGCCAGGGCACTAAAACTGGACAGCACTTTTTTGGTGATTTTACTTGCCTTTGATGAACCAATTTCCCATGTAGCATTGTTTTGGACTTGATCTTTATTATGGGCATAGAAGCCACCTCTGAGCCCAGCTCTAGGCAGGTTGGGTACTCACTTTAGACCAAGTAGGCTTCACTGGCTGTCAGTGTAATTTAGAATTAGATTTAAACAACTTAGTCTTAGACTGGTATTATTACATTTAAAGCTATTCACATGTTTGCTGCCAGAATCTATCACTCATTTATTTGGTATTAAGAGTACATCGTGCTATTCTTTGAGATCAAACAATGCGCTTCTCCTTGAGTTGCCATGAGAGAGAACCAAGAGAACATCGGGGGACAGAGCTTTTTGTGTTGCTGCCCCAAAGGTATGGAATACCTATGATTCAATTGGAATTAATTTTTATTTAATATTTATTTGCATCTAGCTATTATCTTAATCTAGTTTATACTTTTATTTATCTAGTTTAGGTTTCTTAGCACATTTTACATTATTATACTTTAAATTTAGTTTTTGATCATTGTAAAGGGCAGCTCAGGGCAATATAGATGTACATGTAAAATATTATTATTATTATTATTATTATTATTATTATTATTATTATTATTAAGTAAATTCCAAAGGAGCCTTTTTTCACTGAAATATTACTAAATCCAATAAAATAATGTAATCAATAGCTAACAACAGTTGAGTGATAATTGTTATTGATAAGAAGTAATCATTGAAAGAAATTAAAATCAAGATAGTGACCTGAGAAATGACAAAAACTATGTTAATTTATAATAATTTATTTTTATTGTTTACATGTTTATAAAAAAAGGAGTCACAGCCCTCTCAATGGACATGGCACTTACAAAGAATAATGAATAGCGAAAAGAATCAGAAGCAACTTCAGGCCATAAGGTCCACATGAATGTATAGGCAAGAGTGAAGTATGAATACCAAAATTACTCAGCC
>NC_090886.1:24621144-24636144 GCF_036669925.1 Montipora capricornis
AGAGAAAAATATATTAAATATGAAATCAATTCAAGCCGTAAGAATGAACCATTAAACTGGTTATATTTCCAGAGTGGAGACAGGTATTTGTTTCAAATTTAGATGTATTTGTGTCTTTGTACCCTCTGTTGAAAAGGGTTCAAAGATTGAATAATTGTAATGGAGTTGTGGTGGCTGGCGTTGATAAACTGAATTAGATGCAGGCCAATCAACGTCTCGAAGTGCCCCCTTACTCTTGACGTCACACTGCCCCCGGCAATCATTGCTAAAGAGCAAACTTACTGAATGCAGATTGGAAATTAAAATGGGAATTTTCCTTTATCGGGCATTTGATTATTACTTTGTTCGAAGAACAAAGTATAGGATTCTGCTCCGACTCTTCTTTTTCGGGTCGCAGTTTTCCTGCGCATGCGTAATATTCTTTGCCAATGGTAATTTATGTTTTCAAGTATTTTCTTAATTTGGTTATTCAGTCGTTCCCAAGTAGGAATAACCTCATTCAGAGGCGATCTCGATGACCACTAGACCACGAAAGACTACGTGATATTAAGAGAGGGGGGGGGGGGGGAGGGGGGAAGATTTTATTTAAGAATGGGCCCTTTGCAGGTTAGTGATCACGTGGTACAAAAACCGCCATACTGGAACGCAAATTGCGCACTGGGATATCTTAAACAAAGCAAGATAATTTAAATTTTCTTTGTTTTAGATGTCCCAGTGGGCAATTTGCGTCCCAGTATGGCGGTTTTTGTACCATGTGATCACTAACCTGCAAAGGGCCCATTGAGTGCGTGTCTGGAAGCGAGCACGCAATGCAATATCCGGTCATCGTACATATCTTACCGGGCTAATTACATAATTTGTTAAGAAGAAGTATGAAATATTTTTAAATGCCATCGTAGAAAGTTGAAAAGCATCTGCTTACTGGTTTTGATTGGAGTCAACGCCGTTAACAACTACGATCTCAATTTACCGTATGGTTGATTCGCGAAATGTGGACTTTGGACTACGGACTTCAAACTGGGTATTCGTGAGCTAAAGGACGTTCGCGCCCATTGTAGCCTCGCTCATTGCTACTGCGCATTTTTTCGCGCTTGTCACGCACACGTCCTGCATTGCAGACCACGAAGGTAAACACGATGCTAAAGCCGCAAACATTTTTTACAAGAATGGAACGTGAAAGCGTGTGGCATCATGGGATAGCAGTGGACCCAGGTCTTCTCGAAAATGTCACGCAATGACGTGACAGTGCGAATAGACAATCGTTTTGAGAACTTCGCAGCGATTTTACTCTCTTGAATGCTCGGTGACCCCCATTTATCTTCCCGTAGATCACTTCCACTCCTGATTTTGTCCATTTTACCAAAAAACAAAAAAATTCTGTACGTGAGAAGTTACTAATATTTCGCCTTTCATGCTCTCGTGCGACCGAAGTTTTCTTTCTTAGACTAATATGTATCGTTTTTCAAGTTCTGTTTCACCACAGAAAAATACATCAGCTGCAAAAGTTTATTTAGTTATATTAGTTATGTTGAATTGAGTACGTTTACCTGATCTAAATTTCACTAATGTACCTTTTTTTTGCTGACAGTTGTAAGCTAAGGTCGTCTTACTTGAATAACGGAATTTTCTAAAAGTGCACCTCATGATCTCGAAAACAAGCGCAGTGACACCCCATTTTTTTCCATTTTTGGCAAAAGTAGATCATTACCTTTCTGCGTGGCACGTTTTAAAAAATTCTGTATGTGGGAACATTTTGGGCGCGAACGTCCTAAAGGTAGCTCGAAATAATTTCTCCTTTTTTCAAACAAATAAACATATTCTATCCTTAGATACAGCTACGGTAATCATATCAAGACGAAATTTGGCCAGGGTATTAAGTACCCATCATAGACTTCTCACATCACATTTTCCTCCAAAATAACGTTACCATGGCAACGATATAAGGTATTTCTTTGCGCCTTAAAATCAAGATATTTTGCCTTTTTTGAAAAAACGGGGCGGTGAAATCTTATTTATTTATTTATTTATATTATTATTATTTTTTATTAGCTTTGCCTTTATGATACCAAAAACAAAAACAAAACAAACATACAGACAATATATTCAAAACTTTGGCAGGGACATTGCATAGCTGAGTAGCCAATTACTGCGGGCCCAGGAATAAATGTATGTAAAAAAAGGAAAGAAAATAAAAACACTTTACATGCAGCACATTATTGGTACATCTAGAAATCTTGTGGAGCTGCATTTCAAGCAGATTGTTTTAAAAGTTCGAGGATTGTCCAGATTGTAGTTCCTTTTGATAGCACGAGAGTAGCAGTCATAAAGAAAAGATTTGAAACTAGTAAGAGTAGCATTAGCTAAGTCCATTCTGCCAGTGAGTAGTTTCCAGATTCTGGTTGTTCTAATAAAAAAGATTTCTGATATGTTGTAGCTCTACATCTCTTGGGGACAAAGATAGGAAAGCTAGTAGCGGATGCTCGAGTCGTTCTAGCGCTTTCGCGCACGACGGGAACAACGGATGGGCTAATTATAAGGTGGACCAGATTATGAGTAGCCTTGTAAAAACTAACCATGTCTAGGAGTTCATGCCAATAACATACGGGAAGAAGATCTAGAGATATTAACCTTTCCTTATAAGATATTTCTGTGATAAAAGGTAATTGGAGAATAAATTTGGTTGCACGTCTTTGAATTTTTTCAAGTTTGGAAATTAGTTCTATTGCTTGAGGCGCCCAGACCTGAGTTGCGTACACAAAATGCGCACGCACTAGGCCAAGATACAAAGTGCGCCATGTAGAAGTACTTCGAATGTACCTGGCATTCCTCCTTATGTATCCTAGCAACTTGTTAGCACGTGCAGCTTGGGTGCGCCAGGTCAGGTCACAGTCTACTAAGACGCCGAGGTCACGCTTTTCCTCACAGGACTGGATGGTGCGGCCGTTGATCTCATAGCTTGAGGAGATAGGCTTGCACTTCTTCTCACTGAAGGTTAAACCAGAGGCAGCGGATCGTAAAGAGAGACTGAAGATCTTGTTGTAAAGCGACGCCATCATCCTGACACTTCATTTCCTTATAAACCTTTGTGTCGTCGGCGAACATGCATCACCACTTGACTCTTGGTGATGACGTCAGGGAGGTTGTTTACATATAACAGGAAGAGAGCAGGACCAAGAATTGAACCCTGGGGAACTCCCGACGTAACAGGAAGGTCACGTGAAGTTGCCCCCAGTACGGTGACACGTTGGCGCCGATGCTTATTTCCCTTTCGTAAACGGTCGTTGCCATTTCTCAGAACGGTCGTTGCCATTTGAAACGGTCGATGCCATTTTTTAGCTCTGAATTATACTCATTAGATCTAAGAGCTCAGAAGGTTGCGGTTACTGGGAGTTTTGTTTCGCTGGTCATATGAGGTAGGGTGAGGGCTAAGAACCCGAGTTCGAGTCTTGAAATTTTTGGACTCTTTTTTTCCTCCAGTTTTTCTTTTATAATTTTTTTTCCCTTTTTTGTCTTAATTTTTGTTAATATTTTTTCTTAGTTTGTTCCTTTTAATTTTCTTTGAAGTGAAGTGTGTAGTCGACCGTTATAAATGGCATCGACCGTTTCAAATAGCAACGGCCGTTCTGAGAAATGGCAACGACCGTTTACGAAAGGGAAAATTGAGGCGCCGATCACAAAGGTACACTTGAAGCCAATCAAGCAACTTTCCTCCGAAGCCAGCGTCCCGCAATTTGTTGATGGACTGATTTAGCAACAGAACGGGAACGTCAGTGGCGACCTCGCGCGCAGCAAAACTACCAATAAGAATTTAGAATAGAGAAGAAAAGAGTGGAGTCTATTCTATTCTGAATTCTCAAGGGTGTTTTTTCTGCGCGCGCCGTCGCCACTGACGTTCCCTTTCTGTTGCTAAATCAGCCCAATGAGCAGGCCATGCCTAACCTTGTCAAAGGCTTTGGACATGTCTAAGTACACACAATCGACTTAACCAGCCTTATCAAGAATGGCTCCAATATGATCTATGGTCTCAAGTAGGCTAGTGACGCATGATCGCCCACACCGAAACCCGTGCTGACAATCCACAATCAGTTCTTCTAATCGCTCCTTGATGCGGTTAAAGACGCAGCGTTCGAGGACTTTTGAAACAATAAAAAGGAGGGAGATTGGCCTGTAGTCTCCTACGTGATCTTTTTCGTCCTTTTTTTGGACAGGCACTACATTGGCCAATTTCCACTCCCTAGGTATGTAACCCACCTCCAGGGACCTGTTGAACAACGTACACAGTGATGGAGCGATAGTAGCAGCGGTTTCCTTCAGGACTCTCGTTGGAATCTCGTCCGGACCGGCAGCTTTGTTGGGATCTAGCGACTTGAGTACAGCCTCAACCTCGCTGACATGCAACACGATGTCGTTGATGACAGGTTGTATAGTTGGCCGTTGTTCGAGGCCACTCCCTTCCTTTTATCGATTGGCAGGTGGAGAACACCGTAGTGAAATGGTTATTGAACAAGTCTGCGATCTTGTCCGGGGTGTCAGCGGCTGTATCCCATTCAGGTTTACCATATACTCTGAAATATTTAAAACTCAGCAAAATCTGTAGGTCAGTTTTTCAGAAAAATTATTATTTTTGAAACGTGTATCTAATATTTTTTTTCACCTACAGAATTTTTTTTAAATTTGAAAGACAGACGTTTTTAATTAATCTAAGCTGACATGAAAAAAATAATTTTAAAAAATCACCGTCCGGAAGAAGAGATATAAAGGAGTAAAGTTGCAAAATCAGGAAAAATGAGGGGGTTACAAGATCAGCATTTACCGTGATGCGTCACCCGCTCATTCGAGTGCACGCGCGAGTGGAGTTACAGGTCAACACAAACGGCTTCCGGACGGTGAATTTTTTTCATTTTTTGCATGTTAGCTTAGATTAATTTAAAACGTTTGTCTTTCAAATTTAAAAAAGATCTGTTGGTGAAAAAATAAATTAGAGACACATTTCAAAAAAACTGATTTTTCTGAAAAACTGACCTACAGATTTTGTTGAATTAAAAATATTTTAGAGATTATTTCTGGTAATGCTGAATGGGAAGATTTCACCCTCCCGTTTTTTTTCAAAAAAGACAATATATGTTGATTTTAAGTCTCAATAAAAGGCCTTATACCGTTGCCATGGTAACGTTATTTTGGAGGAAAATGTGATGTGAGAAATCTATGATGGGTACTTAATAACCTGGCCAAATTTCGTCGTGATATGATTACCCTAACTGTATCTAAGGACAGAATGTGTTTATTTGTTTGAAAACAAGAGAAATTATTTCGAGCCTCCTTAAGCACGCGACGTTTTTAGGACGCGGACGGCAACCGGAAGTGAGCTGTTTTCCCGTTTAACTTGTGTTCACACAGTCACATTTATATTGCGAAGTATCTTTTCTCAATTACAGACGATTACTGAAGAAAGCTTGGAGATCTCAAAAGAGATAAAGATATTGTCCGCTGAAATACTGTGTATCTAGGGCAAATCCCTTAAAGTGGTTTGAGTTATACCTCGGAAATATGCGTCAACAGCGTTATGTTAATGGCGTTTTGTCTGATGAGGAATATATAACTTGTGGTGTCCCGCAGGGATCGATATTGGGTCCGTTATTGTTTTTAATGACTTTCCCAATTTGCCTACAGTTTTCTAGTCCTGGTATGTTTGCGGATGACACCTATATAACTGTACCCGGTGTGAGTACCAGCAGTGGCATTGAACCAAAACTAAAGTGTGCCCTAGAAGCCATAGTGAAATGGCTAGCAACTAATAGGCTTAGCTGCAACACTTAATTCAAAAACAAGTTATATGAGGATTGGATCTAGACGAAGCATCATTGCATCCAAAGACATGACCCGTAGCATATCATGGTAAACCTATAGGAAAGAAAACTACCACAAACTTATTCGGTGTACATATTGATGAGTCTCTGTCATGGGATAATCAGATATCTCACATCCTAACAAAAGTTCAAAATGCCTGGCGTATGCTCTATAAAATTAGATCTCTTACAAGTGACAGAGGAACATTGAATGCCATTTACCGATCACTAGTGCAGCCGTATTTCGACTGCTGTAACCTTGTGTGGGGTAATTGCTCAAAAACACCTGGGCCCAGTTGTTCCAAAACCGATTAACTTAATCCAGGATTAGCGTAAACTTTTCTTTCATTTTTTCAACTTTTTGGTGAGAGTTTCTTTTGCTTATTTTTGTTTTTCAAGATTGACTACTTCTGTTGTAAAGTTGTGCTGAATATCAGCGTTGAACAGCATTTGGGAGTAGAGAAATAATATTGTAACAGAAAAGTTCTCGAAACTCTCAAGAAGGACAGTGTTTTTCACACGAGGGCACGGCGGTCATGTTAAATGTCCCAAGGCTTCAATTGTGGCTTTGGTTGAATAACGTAGCCACCTTGAAAAACACGTACCCCGGCTTAAAATGTCTTAAAGCCAGCCTCCAAGGTAGGTACTTGGTGTCTCTTTTCTATTGTATCAATATTTTTTAAACAAGCTATAAAACGTTCAGTAATTATACAAATACCCTAACCTAACCCTTACGCTAACCCTAATCCTAACCCTGAAGGTTTTACCGTGTTCAGATAATTTCGTGCAATAGATAACCACTAAATGACAAAATACACCAAGTACATACTGCCTCAAACTTTACAACCGCTGACTAACGTTTAACAAATGGTTGTAAATTTTGACGGAAAACAAGGGCAGAAAAATCAAGTTATTCTTGATGACAGTTTCTCATTTTCGGGCGCTTTTCGTTTTGCAACGGTAACCGCATGACGGTATAGTTGCAAAATGGCGAAGCCAATGAGATTGTGGGAAATGACCAATCGGGCCCGGCTGGTATTTCCAACAATTTAGAGCTCATCTACGTTAAATTGAAACTGCCCTTTGATGTACACGAGTGCAAACAATTCAAATCAGCAAATTTGAGCCATTTTATTCTTTATTCATGTGAATACGTTCTCCGTAAAAATAAGGCGTACTGTACATTCTTCATTCTATAACAATAAGATAAAAATTATCTTTCCAAAATAATTACTTGACAACTTCAGATTACCTCTTCGCAAAATAAAAATTCCTGTTTACTTTTCCTTTCCACTAAATTAGAAATCACGATCAGGCAATGGACGTCATGTTAGTAGGCCGAGAGTGGGTGTGGTGGAGCAAATAGAGCTCATATTATGTAAATGTTGGAGACTGGGAGAAAATGAATCTTCTGTATTTCCGCATTTACGTTTTTTTTGCTCATCAAAGGAAACACCAAGGCACAAAGTAGAGCACGACGTCCTTAAATTTGAATAGCAAATCTTAAACCCGTTGGAACATTGACCCCTCTTATAAATTGCACGATTTTGATAGCAAGATTTTATCGTAATCTTTTTTAAATTTCGTACGTGATCAATCTGAGTCAGTAGCTCTACTAACGCTAAATGAAGAATGGAGCTTGCTTCTTTTTGCGTAACTTTGTCTTTTTAATTGAGAGATTTCGGTAAAAAGCGACAAATTGAAGAGGACATTATGGCGGTCAATCACAAACCCTAACCCTTAAATTATAGAGAAATCTAGCATCGCATTTGCACCGAACCGCAAACGTCAAGATGAAAATAGCGCTTTGCCAAAATCAAACTTGTTCATTTCTTACCTGTCGCCTACAAGCTTACAGACTAACTTCTCAAAAAATTAGAAAAGTAAGAATACGATAGGAAGCTTCCCGTCTTTTCACGTCAACACGACGCTAAATCTCTCAAATATGACGTTATACCCCAAAACGGTCTACAACTATTTGACGCAAAAAGCCATCCAGCAGTTACTGATCTTATTTAGAAGCATTTCTCCTATAAGAACAGGTGATCCACGTTAACGTTGTCTAGCCACAAGGCATCTGGGGAACTCGCCACGTTTTGGTGATTTTTTGTTGCAACACAAAAAGGAGTGTTGTCATGTTTCCGGCAAAGAGTGTGAAAAATACCACACTTAGAGCAGACACCTGCAAATAAAAGTACAAATCTCTATATTAGTGTCTATTTTCAGGTTGTTGCTGTACAACACTGGTCTACGTTAAAGAACATTTCGATTTCGATTTCGATTTTGCGAATCTTTCACTTGAAATGATCAAAGTCAGTCGCTAGTTAAGAACTGAACAAACGGTCTTGAACTTTAACATAAAAAATGCAAATCTATCATTACGAAGACAAAGGTGGCTTAACAGTTCTGTGGACTGAAAAAAGATCTGAAACCTTACCAGAAAACACATGCAAAGTTCTTTCAATAGTAAATGAATAAACTGTTCGAGAGAAGCATTGAGCTGTTCATGAAAGCTTTAATCCTAGCTTTCGTCGATCTTCGGCATCATTAGGGAACAAGAAAATACTAATATTTTAATAATAATTATTAGTAATATTTTCTTCTCTGACGACGCCGACAAAAGCAGTTCAAGGCTTTGTTAATTTATTATTGTCCTAAAATATGCTGCTAAAGGAAATCAAAGCTCTAAATTTGTCAGTAGTATTTTTATTACTTTAAATCAAGGGAGAATTTCGAGGATAAATGAAATGGTCAATGCTGTGGCTCCGTATGAAGAAACTGTGGTACTACATCAGTGGGGAGTGAAACACGTAAACTTGGCTTTTTTAAACGAGTACATTGACTCCTGTAAAGCCCCGTGCAAACGCACGCAACAACTCTTGGGAGTTGCTGGTTCTGCAAAGGTTGGATGGTGTTGGCAGTTGTGTGTAAAATGGACGCAACAACTCCCAACATTATTGGGAGTTGTTGGTTCTGCAGATGTTGGATGGTGTTGGCAGTTGTGTACAACTCCCAACAATGTAAGGACGTGCAGTGTATTATGGAAAGGACAAGGCATAACACTTTGTAAACTTACTGAATTCGGATGCCATCGTGTTTTCAACATATTAATGCTGTGGTATCTCCATAGAGACCACATGTAATGAGCGTGCGTCGCCCCAACAATGTTGGAAGAGCTGTACAAACGGGTGCAACACTGTTGCGCTACGCTTCGGCGATCACGGAAAAAAAGAAATGTTGGGAGTTGTTGACTCAAAAGTTTGAGCAGTTTCAAACTTCGTGCAACAACTCCCAATAACACGCAAGAACATGCAACAGGGTGTGTAAACGGACACAACATGCAACACCCAACAATGTTGGGAGTTGCTGGCCAACAATGTTGCGTCCGTTTGCGCGTGGCCTTGGCTCTCGTCAGAGCAAAGGGTTAACGCTCGAAACTCACAAACTCTCTTATGATGATTAATTTACCTTTAGTTTGTTAAAACCAAGTTTAAGTACTTGGGTTACACCGGGGACTGGAAAGTTAGTTCAATATTAAAAAAAAATTAATAACTAAAAAATAAAATAATAATAATAATAATAATAATAATAATAATAATAATAATAATAATAATAATAATAATAATAATAATAAAAATAAAATATTTACAAAATTAAAATATCTTCAAAAGGTAAGAACTATAAATTTACAAGCAATATCTAGACATTTCTCTGTTTAAAACTGTTTTAAAACTTCCAAATAAATAATAATAATAATAATAATAATAATAATAATAATAATAATAATAATATTAATATTAATAATAATGATAAACTTTAATTTAGCGTCAAATGTATTTACTGCTGTGACACTAATTGGGGACAATGTACAGAAAACAAATCAAATGTAACTTAAACTCATATCAAATTGTAGGTTGGTTAAAGAACCCAGGCCAATTTTGATGGTGGCGAGTGCTCACCCTTCATACCATTTGATAAATAAACAATCACGGAGAAAGAAACAAGTATCTTTACGCATAGTGTTGGTTCATAATTATGGCTAAGAGAATTTAAGAGAATTTAAGAGAATTTTTTGGTACGTGTGATCTACCCACTGGGCGGGGGTTTTTCAGCTAGATTTTGAAAAATTGCGCGAGTAAAGTTAGCTTCTGCAAACTTGAAAGAAGAAACCATATCTTCCTGCGTTTGCTTATGTGTGAATGTGTAGCGAGCCACCTAAACGGGCATTTTAATTACGAGCGGGTGGCATCACCAACCTTGTCCCCAGGAGGAAGGGAAGAAGAGAGACCCTGGGAACGAGGTTGGTGGCATTACCACAAACAATAAGCTGGTAGGACATAAGGAATAACTGACAAATAATTCACCAACCTGCCAATCAGTGCATTCTGGGTGAAAAGAGAGTCGGTACAAGGTGTAGGCATTGTACAATTGGAACAGCTGTTGTAAAGATCAATAATAACTCATGAGGGTGAAAGCCACTAGAAACACAGTATCCAGGTCACACTAAACCCTTGTAAATCCCGATAGAGTTCACAGGTAGACTGCTGGCAGTCTGTTTTTCTCTCGTAATTCAGTAGGGGTTATTAGGCGAGACGTTTTGGCTAAAGGGGAATGGGTTTCTTCTTCCCCACTCGGCCATACCACCCTTGTCTCGCCTTCTTCTCTACACGATCAACGCCATACCGCCCTTTCGAGTTCGCGATGACTAAGCGCTCGTCCTAGTGACCCTTAGAGAAAAAACCGACTGCCAGCAGACTAGTTCACAGGTTACCCCAAAGAGTATTCTATACCAAATTTACAATGAAAATTCAGCAATTTAGATACCCAATTCACGCTTTAGATCACCTCTGAAGAAGACACTAGGCTGGAGCGTTGAGACGTTGGGTCTTGAATCATAACTTTTTAAGTTGCATTCATTTTAAGTCGGAGTCGTGTGAAACTATAGAGAAATTTAGCATCGCGTTTGCAAACCGCAAAAGTTATGTTTTGCCCAAAAATGTGTGTTTAATTGTAGCTCATTTTTTGCCTGTTTGAGAAGTTTTCAAATAATTGTCGAAAGCAATTACACGATTGCAATTGCTACGCTTAGTAGTCTCACGCCAGTTTATCAACCAATGAACAGGAAAACCAAAACCAATCGCGACTTGCACGCGCGATTTATCCCATGCTTTTGAACAGGTTACATGGAATTGCTACGAATTTGGATTGGTTCATTGTGCTGTTTGCACCTGCCGTGATTGGTCAAATTAATTACTTTGGTATTTGTTTTACGACAATCAATGGTCCTTATTGGAATTGAGCCTGCAGGCACATTTTCTTTTGTTGAAAACTACATGCAAAAGAGGCTTAAGGGTCAATTCTATACAAAATGACCCCTTAGCCTCGTTTATGTGGCAAAACCGCTGATAACTTGGATAAGGGCTATTGAAACCCGCTCTATCTACAGATACAGTACCAAGTAACCCCCCCCCCCCCCCCACCAAAAAAAAAAGAGGCAAGTTAGAATAAAAGAATTTTCATGACAAGAAACGGCATGCCGTTTAACGTTTCACGTCCCTTATGCGAGATTGCCCGCCTGGCGGTTGCTTTGTCAACGGTTATGTTAACTGTAATCCACCGTGTGTGGGTTCTTTAAAATCCTGCATTTCCTTCCCACCCCCCCCCCCCCCCCGCCCTTACATATTATCACGAGCATTCATATCCGCAGTTCAATATACGATTCATTTCATTTCATACGTCATTATTTTCATTCGTTGATTCATTCATGACTGGAACATTTGAACCCACAAATGACCAGCTCCCAACAATGGCTTCACAGCTCATTTGGTTAGAGCATCGCACCGGCAATGCAAAGTCGCGAGCTCAAACCCGTTCAAGTCCTGAACTTTTCAGGCTTCTCTACACAATTGCTAAAATTGCATTCATAATTGTGAGGATTATAGCCTCACTTAATTTCATATCCGCAGTTCATTACATAATTCATTTCATATATCATTGTTAATACTTACATAAGCAACAATTAGGAATGGGATGACAAAGCCCAAACCTCGCCACATCCAAGACTGAAAACCCTCTACCATTAAAAAAAAAATTAACACCTGATTATGAAGTAACAAACATATTTCAGTAAGGGTGTCTAAAAATTTTACCCTCATATCAAAAACAGTATTCTTCATGCTGAATACTCTTTTCTTCCTCTGAAAAGAATCCTTGAGATTCAAGACTGGTTTGTTGGATTCCTGAAAGCTCTCTAAAGAACTGTCACGCTCTTGACTAACGCATGCCCTGAAGGGCATTATGCTCCCTCTTACACTTGCTCTTACAAACCAATGACATAATGGGCATAGGTCTATGTGCAGTAACCAAAATATGCCTTAACAGTGATCTTAATGCTAATTCACTCAAAACACCACTAAACTTTTCCTAGCTTCTATTTGGGAACAATTTGGCATGCTGGAATCATCACATCTGGTAAAAGGCCAAGTTGCCAAAGCAAGCAAATAATGACACACATCTTCACCACAAAATGCAGAAAATTCTTCTCCTTCTCCTCAGATGGGTGAGATTGATAATAATAGGAAAGAGAAGAGGAGAAAAAAAAAACCTACATGCGCAATAGTTATTATTCGTCCTTCGAGATGTCACACAACGCGATGCATGACATCCTGAAGGACGGCTGCGAAGAAGACTACATGATTTTTAGTATCATGGGATCTTGTGACAATGTCAGCTATAAGTAAAGCACAAATGACAACCTCTTACTAACTGCTTGTTCGGTCAAGATGGCTGGAAATGAGCCGAAGTGGAGGTCCACAAAGACGCAAAAAAAAAGAATGACGCCAATATCCAACCCTCTTTGGGATAAAACACCAAAAAATGATCATTGATCTTGCAGGACCAAGCGAGAAATCCCGAGAGGACAAGATACCTCCATCTTTGACCGCTCGGGGAAGCCAATCAGAGCGTGGGATTTGGTTCACCTTACCCACTCACGGGGCTAGTCGTATAATATTGGGAAATATTCACCCGAGGTCTTGGCAGTAGGTCCAATATTCCCCAGTACGGTCCCAAGCAAGTTAGCAATTAGTAAGTTGTTTATTACATTGTATATGACATCATTTCTATGAGCAATCGGACACTTCTCCGCATGGAGAATGCATGTAGTCTTCGCCTTCCATCTGAAAACTTTGAACAGTAACCTTTTACATGTAAAACTAAATTCTGCATGCTATGATTGCACTGCTGCGATGACAAAAATTAAATTCTGCATTTTAAAAATTGTTCAAGTTTCGCTCAAATTGAATTTCCCGGGAAAGAGAAAAAATATGAAAACAGAATGTTGCATGGTAATGGTCCGTACTGTCAAATCCCGACCAAAAACCAGCCAATTTATCCTGAGAATTGCTGGCCATGCAATCAATTATTGTCACTTCAACAGACTCTGTAATAACCCACTTTACAGCTCTATCATTATGCCTATCAAGTACTGACCTTGTTAACAAATCATTTATAGCTAGAGTTAAGCTTGTGTTGATACAAACGTCACTTCTTTTCTTATGTAAATTTAAATTAATTAACAGATGGATTTCCAAAAGAAAAGATAAGTTTTGCATCACAACAAGGCCACATCCAGCCTAGTTGGCATTTCCGGGCCAAGCACACATCTGTAATTTAATGGCTTATTTAAGTTTTTGAAAATGCTGTAGGCTGAAATGTGTAAACAAGTGAAGCTACTGCAAACCATGATGAAAATAAATCTACAATGGCTAGCTGACCTTTAGTTGTGTCCATACTTTCACTGATTCCCAGTGCTTTCAAGCGATACAGAACACCACTCTGATATCTGAATTGAAGCAGCTGAACAAAGGCTGAAGAAAAAAAAATCCCTGAAAGTTCGTTGAAAGCGACTTTAACTAAATGATGGCTAATGTTAAGGCGTGACTATTTTTGACTCATTATTATAGGGGAAACACTGACTGCCACAGTCCCTGAATTTCCTGTTTGCGAACTGTTGCCATAAGCGCAAGCGTGAGCTGAGAAGAGCAACAAGTCTACTGAGAGAGTAGGAAATGGGTCTTGTTTATACCAACTCAGCAGATGTGTCCCTTGCAATAAATACAGTTACCCTCACTACTGCAAACAAAGATTGTGACAGTTTGCAGAGGTGGATGATCTTGATGGCAAATGGGAAAATGCTTATTGATCACTGATGTTCTTATGTACACCCCCTGAGATGTTTCCCTTATAGTCCACACTGACATTAATGCTACTTCTCCAACACCCCTGGGAGACTCTAGTTAGAAAAAAAAACTGTATTATCCAATGCAACATGGTAAGGACAAAATTTAAATGAACTTTATATTGTTATCGTCATTGCCATTCTAAAACATTTTTTTCACTTTTATCATAATTATAATCCTATGCTGGTGATAAATTAAGGTGACACAAACATGTAACATAAATAAACTTTATTGTTTGCCGGAAAGAGCAGAGCCGCATCAAAGGAGGAGCAGAGGCTGAAATTGGTCCACCCCCCTGATGCGGCCCGCGGGTAGGGACGGGTGGGAAAAACCAACGTGTGAACAGTAGAAAGACGAACTAAAACTGGTATGTCGGGTAAACGTCTTTCAAGCGTAGTCAATCATTGACCATCTGGCACTTCGTATTATAATGGCATTGGACGAAGTCCAATACCTCACATAATCCTATGCTGGTGATAAATAAAGGTGACACAAACATGTAACATAAATAATTGTTTGCCGCAAAGAGCAGAGGCGCAAAGGCCGAAATTGGTCCACCCCCCTGATGTGGCCCGCCCAAACTGCCAGACATAAAGAGGGCAGATGGATAGAGAGGGGAGGAGTCAAGTGCAGGATGAAGGAATGTTCTTGGCGATAAGATGGGCCACGGACAGACGACATTTGAAAGGCTGGGCAATGTACAGGAGCACGGCGTTGGAAGAGCAGTCGCCTTGATGACTGATGAGTTCAACCGACACACCACAATGGAAGGCGAACGTTGCTCCCCCACGATGAAAGCTATGACCAGAGTAGTTAGAGGCCTTGAGCCCAGCGATACTCAAAGCTTTGTGTAATTTCGTAGTAAAAGTGAGTGCGTGATGGGTGTAGCCAAATCCCCACAAAAATGCAGAAAA
>NC_090886.1:24641144-24646144 GCF_036669925.1 Montipora capricornis
ATTTCATGTACAAGTCCTCCCAGGGCTGGATCTCTCCATGTGACTCTCTCTCAGTTCCAAATAAGACGATCTCGTGATATGGTATTTAACCACATCTCTCCCTGTACTGATACATTCAAATTTTTTTTCTTCCCATCCCTGTTTGGAACGGCCTCCCTCAAGAGGTTGTTCATTCCACAAACCTTACTGCATAAAAGTTCTAAGGAGAATGCGTGGCAAAGTTGCTCAGTGGCCTGACCCCACCTGGCTTTTGTAGCTAGTAGATATTAACTTTATTGGTTTTGTAATTGCTAATTTTATTTTATTTTAAATACATTTCTATTATTTATAGATGTGATTTGACTGATTGTGTAAATTATTGTCTAATGTGTTGAGCTTGTAATTTGCATCATATAAGATTGAATTTTTTGGACAATCTTTCAGCCTTGGGGATTATCCTCCGATATACCAGCCGCCGCAAGGGGCTTATTTATTAATTATTTATATGTACATTTTAGTTACATCGGTTGTTAAACTTGTTATGCAAACAAGAAACAGAAACAGAGACTAGCCAGTACTGTTTTCGGCTTCTAGAACTAATTGCAGCTTCATTAGCTCTATGGCAACCAACAAAAGGTGAAGTCAACAGAAGAAGACCTGCTGTAACTTATATCAACAACCTCTTGAGCATAAGATGTAAATGAAATCAGAACGGCCATAGCGCACTGAGCCCAATAGAGGAGGCTGTAAAGATTGGTTCAAACAGGAGCTCGAACTACTGTAGGTAACTGAATTGAAGTATTGATGCATCCGAGTCAACCAATGAAGGACTTACAACATAAATTACTCAAGAAACCCAGAAACTTACATAGATACAGAGAAAAATAGAGGAACTGTCTCCTGAACAGTTGATATACTCTTCCATCTGGCCTACAATTAAACAAAGATGTGCAAAGGTAGTTATGAAGTTTAATCAACCGCCCATTCTTTCTGTGAGTTACAAAAAGAGCAAAAAGTAAAAAAAAAAAAAAAAAATCGTTATTGTTGTAATTACATATATGAACTGCGGATATGAAATCAAGTGAAGCTATGATCTTCGCAGTTGTGAACGCAATTTTTGCAATTGCGTCGAGAAGCCTGAACAAAATTGCAAAAATTGCGTTCATAGCTTCACTTGATTTCATATCCGCAGTTTATATATGATCCAATTCATATATCATTTCATCGTTGATTCATTCCTCACGGGAACATTAGAACCCACAAATGACCAGCTCCCAACGTCAGTGGCTTCATAGCTCAGTTGGTTAGAGTGTCGCACCGGTATCGCGAGGCCACGGGTTCAAATCCCGTTGAAGTCCTGAATTTTTCAGGCTTAATTCTCTACGCAATCGCTTCATTTGATTTGAAAGAAAGTACATGAAATTCTTTCCTCCGATCAGTCCAATTCTTAACACCAGTAGGAGCCATCATATCTTCTTAGTTGTTTAGTGTATCAAGGACATTGATATGACCAACCATACATGATTGTAACCGAAAGTACATGTACATGTACCAAACAAAACTTTGGCCCATGCAAAGTTCTATAATAATTGGATAAGGATGGAAATTCTTCTTCTGGGCCTAACTGATTTCATTGTACTTCACATGTACAAGGTTGCCCTATCCCACACTTTGTGTATGGATTAAGAGCTCCAGAATTCAATGTTTTCAAAGTGCTGCTAATATAGTGTGAATTGAACCTTTCCTCTTCTGATAATAATGAGAGTATTTAACCAGAAAGGTACCGTTATATATTATTTCGCAATGAGAGTCAACTTACCATATTAAAAGTAATCCAGATAATATGATGGAAACATAGTGATGAGCGACCCACCATCCCTTTATTCTTTTTCAAATACATAAAAAAGGAAAAAGATATGTTAATTTTCTTTATTTTCTCAGCCTTCAAATGAATGGAATTCCACAAACCCTGCAATCTGGCTTGTTATATACTTTAGACAAATATCCTTACAAACAGCATGTTGTACATGTAATTCTTAAGACTAGCTGATTGCAAGAAAATTTGATGCACCGGAGAACGAAAAATCGCTTCACTCCGAGACACCTCGTAAAAGAGCTGGATTGACATGAACAGTGCAGGTGGTGCACGAGTGTTAAGTATTTGTGAGTCAATGAGTCAATGAGTCAATGTGTCAATGAGCCAATGAGTCAATGAGTCAACGAGTTAGTGCAGCTAATTAAACCATAAAATGAAAGCTAAAATTTCAGAGAGTGCTTAGGCCTAATCACTGAAACGAGGGCTTAGGCTTAATCAACAAATTATCATTGCTATATTGACTGTGAGTCTCATTGACTCATTGACTCATTTGACTCAAAAAACATGCATTCTCGTGGTGCACACACTGTGCACAAAAGCTTGCCGACTATCTGCTTCCTGTTTTAATATAGTTTGAACAGCCTTTTTTGGTTTGAAAATGGCCCAATAAGGACCACAACAAAAAATTGGAAGCAAGCAAAGTGTCTAGCAGAGCAAGTGGTTAAATGAATGGAGAAAAAAATGTTTTTTTTACTAGAAGAAATACTAATAGGATTGCCTGTGAGGCCCTAAACAAAAACAGACACCCCTAAATACTCATCAAAGTACAAAAATCCACCACTTTACATTTAAGGTGTACTGTTCTAAAAGAACATGGCTCGAAACAACACCACCTCAGTTCATATATTATATTGTATACATTTATTTGGGGTAAAAAACTAGCCCAAATCAAACAAGTATAATTGCATCAGCAATTACATGTACACTGTAATTATGGTATTTTGTATCAACCATGAACATTAAATAGGATATTTACCTAAAAGAATACTGAGAAAACAGGAACACCTCACAAAAATAGGGAAAATAAGAACTGGACACCTTGAGCAAGTGTTCAAAGAGCTCACATTTATACAACACCTGATGACTGTCTATCTTGGAAATACAGTATACTATTGTATGTACAATGTACCAATGATGACATCTCTTAATTACACTGTAGACCTTTTAGTATTTTAAGAATCTACTGTAGTTTAATTTTTACAAATGCTGTTCAATTTGCACGTACATGTACAATAACACACACATAATTATGCAGAAGCATGTACAAAATGGTGCACGCAATTTCCACTTGCATTGGTTGCATAGCTCTGAACTTCATGGTAACATTAATAATGCCCTTCGTACCTTGATCCATTGGCAATCAAAATATGCTCTTGAAGGGTAAGAGTGCTATAGTACCACAACAGCAGGGCATGAAACAAGGCATCTGCTATTCTGCAAAGTACATAAATTATTTATTACTAATGCCTGATAATAATTAATATTAAGAAATCTTGACAAACGATGACACACTTATTTAGCTATCAGGATCAGGGTCCGACAAATACTTTTTGACCAACTTGCCCCCTGGCAAGTGGTATGTTAAAGCCCTTTGCCCAGTGCCATGAAGTGGTTGTCCGGCTGATAGGGAAGAACTGAAAGTTTAGCGGCATGATAGCACAAGGCAATTAAGAATGAAAAATAAAGGCAGGTTTGAATAAATTCAATCAACACCAATTACAAGGTACGATCATATCTCTTAAAATGTTTAAATAAACATCATTAATAATGATCAGACTTCTTGTATGTTTCACCGACAAAGTACACAGGACTTGCAGCAAATTTCACACTACATAAGACATTAATTTTTATTTTTCTGAATTGAGTACAAGCCAGGGAAATTTCTCATGCCAGCTAGTTTGAACATTTCTCTGTTGTTTGTTTTTATCATACATTTGTACTCTTCGTCACTAAATTTCCTTTTACAGTAGGGTCTTTTCCAGAACTTGGGTGACTAGAGGCAGAAGATTTATGACAAATTTGTCCAGGTAACAGAGTATTTTTTCTTATACATTAACCCTTTCGCTCCACATAGTGCCACTTATACACCTGTAGATCAGATTTTACTCATCAATGGGCTGGGGGCAGAAAAGGTCAACAAAATCTATGTTCACTCAAGACTGTGGGTGCGTTTTTTTGGGAAAATCCAAAACGGTTTTGTGATCTCAGATCAATGGATTCTTTTGCATCAAAATAATGCAAAATCCCAAAAAAGAATTATTTTCCATGACCACACAAAGAAACAAAACAAGAGTTGCAGTGCAATTTCAAAAACGAAACAAAAAATTTACAGCGATTAACTAGTTTGTTTTGGAGAAGTTCTTCACTGAAAATGCCACCAGGAAAAAAAAACAGCAATCAATAAAAAGAAATGATGATAAACATGCATGCTAAGGTACAAAACGATTACAGAGGGTATTTTTGCTGTTTGCTTTTTAGCAGTAAAAAAGGCGCTCACAATATTACCGGTATTGCTGTCAAGAACCTTTACATGTACATTGTAAGTTTAATTTCTGGTGTGAAATTTGCAGGAGACCTAACTACAATTTTCAACCTATTTGTGTCTTCAATCGTGCGGTAAAAATGGCAAGAAAAACATTTGGGCTAAACTCTCATGTATGGTAGGTGTTGTGTATCCTATTTGCATGGTCAAAATCCTTTCCCACGAAAATGCTGAAGTGGTGGATCTCAAAAATCCGCATTTACATTTGATCCGAAGCTTTCTCCTCAAGTGTGGATACTTTGGATTCATGATCTGTTTTGAAATTTCGCCAAAAAAAAAAACGCAAAATCCATTTTTGGATTCAAGAATCTGTTTTCGGATTTTCCCAAAAGAAACGCACCCCACATCTCCTTTAACTCTTTCACTCCAAATAGTGGCAGTTATAGAAATTTTACTGTGTCTATTGTCAGACTTTTCTGTCAATGGGGACCCCCTTGGGGCTAAAAGGAAAGGTATGTGTACATACATGTACAACCATGTAAATACACACAACTGTTTTTGAGACAAAGGTACAGTTTTCTTGTGGTTTTGAGTTCACAGCTAGGGTCCATACAGTCCATTTTAGAGCAATTACCCAGTTCACAAGCTCAAAAGAAATTAACA
>NC_090886.1:24648644-24696144 GCF_036669925.1 Montipora capricornis
TTCAGGAACAACCTGCAAGAAAGATAAAGATTACATTAATTTGGAAAGGTCTGTTACTGTTGCTCCTGATTATCCTTGAAAATGATGAGTCTTGTTTAACTGTCAATGACAGCTTGCTTCCAATGAAGGGGATGAAGAATGAAGAAGAATGTTTATAAGAATTTACATAAGGTTTGTTTGCACACAGTTTAAGGAGGCTCGAAATAGTTTCTCCTTTTTTCAAACAAATAAACATTCTGTTTTTAGATACAGTTAGGGTAATCATATCGAGACAAAATTTGGCCACAGTATTAAGTACCCATCATAGATTTCTCACATCACATTTTCCTCCAAAATAGCATTACCATGGCAACGATATAAGGCATTTCTTTGAGCCATAAATACAAGATATATTGTCTTTTTTGAAAAAAAATGGGACAGTGAAATCTTCCCATTGAGTGTTACTGGATAATGTTAGAAATAATCTATAATATATTTAAAATTCAACAAAATCTGTAGGTCAGTTTTTCAGAAAAATAAGTTTTTTTGAAATGTATTGCTAATTTCTTTTTTCACCTACAGAATTTCTTTAAATTTGAAAGACAAATGTTTTAAATTAATCTATAAAGCTAACATGCAAAAAATGAAAAAAATTCACCGTCCGGAAGCAGAGATATAAGCGAATAAAGTTGCAAACTCAGGAAAAATGAGGGGGTTACAAGATCGGCATTTACGCATGCGTCACCCGCTCATTCGGGTGCACGCACGAGTGAAGCTACAGGCCAACACAAACGGATTTAAGTGACCATTAAACCGTGCGTGTAAAATTTTCGTTGTTTTCATGAATAGGAAATGTCTATTTATATTCCATATATGTAAGAATTAGAAGAAAGGTGAGCGAAATTAGCGATATTTGTTTATTTCTGGTGACCCACTTTGAATCATGAGCTGACGCGAACAGCTTTTAGAATTGCGTGTGGCTTACGCGCGTGCGCTCAGCGGAAAACCCTTTCGAGCCTCCTTAAGTTAGATGAAAGCACCCCAGCCAATAAAGTGACAGCAAATGCTTTGGCAGGGACAAAACACACTGAATGATCCACGAGGGGTCCTTCAATGTATTCCAGATTTTGTCTTCAAGAGTGGCAATTACACGTACATGTACAGTGTAATTGGAAGAGTACAGTACTGTACTAATACCAATACTTTATCGAAGAGTGCACAATACACCTTATTCCAAAATGGCCCTTGTTTTTATAGCATTCTCTTGTTTGCTTGCATTTGGAATTTTTAGCTTAAGAATGAGCGGCACAGGCTAATTTGCTACCAAACAAAAGAATATTAAAATGACGGTCATTTTAGAATAAGGTGTATTTAATTTTCAAGATATCTCCTTCTCTAAATTAAAATAGCAAAGTCCTACATGCATGTTCAGTATTTTATATCACTTATGATATCCTATGCTTTCCTACAAGGGAGTGGCATTTATTTACAAACAAAACGTATTGTAGTTGAAAAGGTAATGTCACAGATTGCACTAGAACACAGGCTGTAGTTCTGCACATGTTATACAGCGTTTCAATTAATTTACCTTACAGGACAATGTTCCTTAACAAAAATAATGTTGTTGCCATTTTGCAACCAAGAAACTTTCGTCTATAACTTTTGAAATGTTCTGGGTACTTTGGTGCAGATTTTTCGATGTAGGCCTCATAAGCAAAAAAGCTGAATGTGTCAAGTACCCCAATTGCATGGTGTACTTCACATCGTGATGGTGGCTTTGGTGGTTCATGTATAATCTCAACACCACTCCCTGCACCCATTTCGACTCATCACCATCTTCAATATCTGCAGATCATGTAGACAGCTTGAACTTGTCAGTTTGAGGCTCATATATTAATGTCACATTCATTGACAACGTCAGCTGTTACACCTGCCAATGCAAGTTCAGGGACTGTACATTTCTTCGCCCAAAGTCTCGCATGGAAGGGCATCATCAGCAGTGGCTTGTAAATTTTCAAAGGTTCGATGAGTTTTGAGGGTTGATTTTTCCCAAGGGAGCCGAGAATTCGAGTTTTCTGGAGTTTCGAGTTATCGGGGGTTTGAGAAATCGGGGGTAAAATTAGAGTCATAGAGTGCCTCAATTCCAAGGGAAATGACAACTATCATGAGTTATCTGGAGGTTCGAGAAATCAGGATTCTACTGTTCTAGGTCAACTTTAACCTCCTTTGGATAAAAATTCAGAAGACCTTGTGATTTTAATGTTAGAATTTGACGAAATCACTGTGAGAACCAGCTATTGTTTTCTTTCTTCTCAAGAGTGACATCCAGGAGGAGGTCCACGTTTGGTACTGTCCCTGCTCAAGACCTATTAAAATCTCCCTTCAATTCCATGCAAGAACTGTCGTTAAATTACTGCAAGCATAATTGAACTTCCCCTCGGCAGCATTTCTACCATTTAGGAAAACTAGTTTTATAGGTAATATAATAGGAGGAGAGAGCGTACGCGAATGCATCAATTTGATTAATACAGCTCTAGGGAACTCCAAACAAAGCTTGTGTGACTTTTGTACCCCCTTCTTATTATACTGTTTTACGCACTTTGTTCGTGTCCAAAGAAGAAAGCCATTTAAGCAAAGGTTTAGATTGCTTGCACTTTGAGGAAGGAGAAGAATAAGAAGGGTGCATTTTTCATCATTCTCTGAGATTCTTAACTCGTTCTCCCCTGCCTCCTTTAAAAAAGCTCTTAAGGCATGAAATGTTTTTTGTAATAACTATTGGTATTCTTATATAAATGTGTTAAGTATTACGATTATGGCAGCTTTTACTTTCCTTTTAATTCTGTATTTTTCAATTATTAGTATAATAATATATCCGTTGCCATGTTTTTGTTTACTCTCTTAATTCTATTCTACAAAACTAAAACTGAGGGGGCCTAATTAATATAAGCTTCATAGTTTCTTTTAGGCCTCCTCGACATTGTTATCTCTACCGTTTTTATATTAATATAATTATGTAATTGTATTGTGGCAAAACTTAATAAAATAGAAAGATATGCCACAGAAGGAAAATTGCGTGGGTCCCAGAAAGACTGCCATTCTGCTTTGAGAACATGGTTTTAAACCAACACACTGATAACATTTGGAGTGAACATTTCAACATCTCAAGGCAAACGTTTCAGTTGTCTCCAATTTGGTTCTATGAGACACAAACGTGAGACAAGCGGTTCCTGTGGAGAAGCGTGTAGCTGTTTGTTGTCGTGGCTCACAACACGAAATTTGTACAGGACCACAGGACTTGTTAAATTTGGAGTTGGAAGATGCACTACGCTAATTAAAAATTAAAAGATTAATATTATTTTGCTCAGCACTTCTGATGGCTGCTAAGGATTTCAGCAAGTTCCCAAAAGGAGGCAAATGACGAATTCCAAGAGATAGGTTGCAACTGTTTTCCCCAAGTGGTTGGTGCCATTGATGCATCACATAATTATACCCATTATCGCCCCCCAAAATGACCCTACTGACTATTACAATAGGAAGCAGTTCCATAGCATAGTCTTACGAAGATGCACGAGCTACATTACATCCAAATAAGCTCAAACCAGAGTTAAACACTTTCAGTTCATGTGCTTCTGTTGAAATGTGATAACAAAAATAAATGAAAAGCATAAATTTTCTCAACAAGGTGTACCTGCAACAAACACTTTCAAATTAGACTAGTCTTGGTGCTCCGTTACTTCAACAAAATAATTTTGGAAAAAATGATTATGATAGTACTTTCTTTTTGCTTGTCTTCAAATAATTATTATATATAAATTTTATATGTCTCAGTTACACTGTATAATTCATGTAAGTTTTGTCAACATATCTTGGAAAAAATTATTTCTCGATAAACAAAACGGTATTAAAAACAAAGTTACTTTTCCTGGCCTGGGTTGCCCAAAGCATGGTTAGCGCTAACCAGCGATAAATACATGTTTACATTTACCATGGAAACCTACAATGTATAGGTTTTGATATCAATTTCTCTTACTCAATGATTAGCGCTAACCAGGCTTTGAGCAAACAGGCCCTGGACTTTTGTTGATGTGATATTTGTCCATAAAAAGTTAAACTTTCACATGGGCTCAGTTATTCTCCCTTAAAGATCTTAGCGACTTCTTTGACCATGGAGACCATCAATTCTTGGCTTTTGATTTCCCTTTCCGCCTCTTTTTCAGCAAGCCGTTCAAAAAATTCATGATCCCGTTTCTGGCTTTCATTTAAAAAGGAAAAATATTCTGCACTGCCAGAGCTCTGGCCACTAGATTCTCTTCTTTTCAACCTTTTAACTGGAGGCTGATTGGAAAAACTAGAGGCATTCTTATCGGGCTGGCTTCCAGGTTTTCTCTTGAAAGATTTTTGGCCATTTTGTTTGGATGAATTTAGAGTACTAGCCAAAGGATTTTTTTCTTTTTTGGCTGCTAGTTCACATCTAAACGGCACTTGTGAAAGGGTCTGCTCTTCTTCGTCACTCTCAGAATCACCAGACTCTGATAACTCTTCCATTGCTTGGCACGATGGTCCAGGAATTGCAGAGTTGTTGTCATCAAAACCACACTCAATGACGGTTTTCGGGGTAATTTTGGCTCTGCAGCCCAGTATTTCATTTAGTTCTTCAAAATATGTGAAAGTTCCACTGCCGTTTCCGCTTTTGTTGTTACAATCCTTCACACGTTTATAATCGTCTGCCAGATTCTTTTTTTTAGCCTTGCATTGGGCTGCTGTGCGGATGGACGCAAGTCCCTGTTCCCTCAATAGACTATTGAGTTCTTTGGCAATAGATTCCCACACAGCTGAGTTGTGCCTTTTGCTGATCGGATAACGATCCTTCCATAGTCCTATTAGAAAACGGATTTCTGCATCTGACCAGTTGGGGGAGCGGACTTTGGTGCTGGTCTTGTTTTCCTTGCTGGCAACATGGTCTTCAACTGAACCACTTGCACTAGCACTCCGGTATAGGCTCGTCGTGGTGCTTGTTTGCGATTCCATCGGTGATTCTGGTCGGGCAAGTCTTCGTGGTGGAAGCCATAGGGCTGGACTGAAAATATATGGGCTTAGGGTTAGGGTTTATAGTGATCGCTCAATTGAGGAATAACAAAGCGAGACACCCTAAAGGAAATGATTTGTTAGGTTAGCTGAATGCTTTGCATCTCCAACCTTTAAAGGGAATAAACTCACCTTGCATTGCTTGATTGTGTGTCATTTGTTGGGATGCTTCTAGGATCATAGAGTGGAAAATTTGCTCTTTCCATTTCGCTTCACTTGCCACAGAAGTTTCATGGGAGGAATAAATTCAAAATAGCACATTGTGTTGTATTTCAGATTTGACAGCCCTGTCAGATGGATACATGTAACTGCAAGCGACTCCTCCCTGGCTGAAATTAATTACCCACTCGCTTAAGCTACATGTACCTGGTTTGGTGACTTAAATTTAATGAGAATTCTATTCACTTAACTTTAAGTGAGTTGGGAATCGGAATGTTTTCATTGGATTTCTGGTTGTCACTCGCTAAGCGACCTGAAAAAGTGCTTGTGACTTAAAACACACTCAGTGAAGCTCAATATTACACTGTAAAAGCAAATATTAGGTTGAGACATTTCTACAGCTTTTGTACAGCTTTTGCACACTTTCTGGTAAAGTTCAAACTACTTACCCTGCTTGTGAAGGTAGACTAGTTTCAAAAAATTTAATCTTTCTTTCCAGTTCAGCAATTTTCAACTGAAGTTGGCAACCATGTGCTTTCTGCTCATCAGTTAATTCTCCTTTCATGAACCTGCAGAACAAAACTCATTATCGTTTTTTTATCATTTTCCATATTGTTCATGTGAGTTTACATCTCATATCATATAATTATGGCAGGAGACATGAATTATTACATTTAGTGAGTTTTATGGACCTTTAATAATTTTATAAATATAAAACATTCTTTCGTTACTACATGCAAACTACAATACCCAACAAAACTGTTGAGACAATTACAGAGTTGTCACAATAAATTTCGATCTTGCCAAATATGATACCTTACTTCACCCCTATGCAATGTTGTTTTCCGTCTAATTTTCCTTGAAAAGAGCACCAGCATTGATTTCAGGGCTTGAAATTAACATTTTGCTCAGGTGCCAGCTGGCGACTAATGGGGAAAATTTGGTCACCAACTTTGCATGCAAGGAAAGTCATTATCATTAAAAGGCACAAAAAAAGCACTAGAAAGATCTCTAAAGCCATTGCTGTTTTCGGCTTTGCCTTTAGTTTAGTGGTAGTGCTCTTTAGGTTATTTGAATGGAGCAAAGCACAGTCTGTGTTTTCCATAGCAAGGCAAACATGGGTCCTTCATCCTGCTTGCTTTTCACCTCTTCAAAACATAGTTCTTTATTCTTCTACAGCTCGTGTGGCAAGCAACTTACCTTTATGCACCTGTCACTGTAAATCCCCCCACCCCCCCCCCCCCCTCCTCCGGGAAAAATGGGGCATTAACCACAAAACAAAACCAAAGAAGGATAATGCCCTCCTGTATGAAAATTCTGGACGAGATGCGGGCAAGATTCGGGCCATAAAAAGTCTCGCTGATGAGCGATACAGAGCGTGACGATAATCAGCCTGACAGGAGCAATAAAAATTGAATGATAATTGAGCGAGAATGGAGAGCGACATTTGTACTACTCTGACAATTGGACGATATTCTGAGATTCAGGTCATAAAAAAAAAAAAAAAAAATCACCCTAATGAACGATACATACATTTCTTTATGGCGTGACCTTAGTTTCAGCTGTTATGAAAACTAAGACCTAAGACCTGGTGGTAATAGTGGTAATTTACGGGAAAGAAACCCCTGAAAATTTACCGCTACTCAGAGATTTGGGTGCTGTATGTTGTCTCCTCACACGGTTAAGTTTAAACAGACACAACGCCATGATAAGCTTGAATGTTGCGCGACAGAAAAAAAAGTGGCATTTATTGGCACAGAAACTAAAGATAGGGTCTTTCGGATAACCAGAAACTCAGTCTGTTAACCCTTTGGTTATAGCAAGAGTCCATGTCTTGGTTGTAACCACTAAAAATGTGATACATGCATTTTTCTGTCAGTACACACCTTCCAGTTTCAAAACAAGTCCACAATTTAGCCGTAAGTCACGCAAACAGTGAACGGATGCCCGTAGATGGTCAATTTTATTATGATACCTGATAGGGGACTGAATAACTTTACATGTAAGACATAAGTGATTTTCTGTAAGTTTCTCCATATTAAATTTTGTCTCACTCACAAGCTTATTTCTCAGCTTATTACAATGAGGATATGAAGTATCATCTGTCAGGGGGTGAGGGTACATTGCGGTATCCTGATACATTATTTATAAGAAACATTGAAATCAGTACAAACAGGAACAAAACAGGCCATAATTGAAACTATGCCTACTTTAATAGTTCCATTATAAATTATAAACTAGAAATCCCGTGCCACTCCCCCCACCCCCATAGACAGTACCACTGTTTTTTGTTTGCGTGACTTACGACGACATTGTGGACTTGTTTTGATACTGGAAGCAGAATAACAAAATGTGTATACACTTTTAGTGGTTACAACCAAAGGGTTAACAGACTAAGTTTATCCTTATTCGAAAGATCCTATCTTTAGCTTCCGTGCCAATAAGTAATGGAACGATTCTTGACTGAGACCAACTGCAGTAAACATGAGTCATGTAAGACAGAAACATGTTTCAGTTTAAGGTAACTTAAATAAAAAGAATGTACCAGCTTTTAGCATAGAACAAAATGTGACTGAAGTCATTCAAAGTGTCCATAATAAGGTAGGCATGTTAGTAGCCAGGGACTGGTTGTTCGAAAGCCGATTAACTTAATCCAGGATTAGCGTAAACTTTTGTTTCATGTTTTCAACGTTTTGGTTAAAGTTTCTTTTGCTTATTTTAGTTTTTCAAGATCGACATCTACTAATGTAAATTTTATCCGAATATCAGCGTCGAACAGCATTTGGGAGTAGAGAAATAAACTTCTTGGTTAATTTTTAATCTGGGATTATAAGCGTTAATCGGCTTTTGAACAGTCTTCCGCTTATTATACAAGAGTAACAGATCATCGTTCTTTCCCGCGGCAAGCCTCGTCTTTTCTCCCGCGGCAAATTTCCCGCGGCAAAGTGCACCTCGGTTTTACCGAGGGAAAAAAATTTGCATACCTCGGTGCCGCGCGTCCACTACCTGCGGCAAAGACGAGGTATTGCCTCGTCCCTAGGGGTCAATACTTCCAGGCGGTACTGTAGGTCTTCAAGCGTACTTGTGAAGTTCCATCTGATGCCATGCTAAGAGTCATACTCACAGAGAATTCTTTTCAGCTCAACGGAAAGAACTATATACAAATTCACAGTACCGCCATGGGTACTAAAATGGCCATTGCCTTTGCAAATATCTTTATGGCCGATCTTGAGACACAGATTCCTAGCAAAAGCGTCATAAAGCCAATGATTTGGAAACGATACATTGACATTTTTTCGTTGTGGGATGTCAGCAAACCGGATGTAGACAAGTTCATCACACAAGCAAACTCACACCACCCTACCATCAAATTTACAGCTGAGATCTCAAACACTGAAGCCGCATTTCTAGACATTGCTGTATACAAAGGCAAATGCTTTCAAAATCACAATGAAAAACACACTTCAAGCGACTGAAACCTTTCAGTACATTCATTTTTCCTCCAGCCACCCACTAGGTGTCAAAAAAGGTTTCATGAAGAGCAAAGCCCTTAAGACTTCTACAAACTAATTCTTCAAGATCAAGTCTTGAAAAGAACATACAAATTCAAATCACGTCTCTGTGCTAGAGGCTATCCAAAACGTCTGATTGAGACGCTCCTATCAGACATCAAATTCAAAGAAAGGGAATCAGCGCTGAAGCAAAGGAATGACATTCCTAAAGATATCTTGCCCTTTATAACGCAGTATCACCCAGCAGTGCCAAACCTTAAACATGTTTTGTTAAAAAATTGGCACTTGATACAAAACCAGCCTTCTCTACAGCAAATTTAAATTCAAAGAGCCACCACTCATATCTTTTCAAAGTGGAAAATCCCTTTTGTACGGTACAAAAGTCTCAACCATTAAGGAGTTGTGTAGGCCTGTCACTCCTTGCTACATGTTGTACTTCCTACTGTGCAAATTCTGACACCTTTGCAACCTGCAACCTTTCCTTACTCCTTCTTGCTTGGACCAGGCAACGGAATAAAATGTATTAATCCCCCACCCCATAGGGAAAAGCAAAGGCCAAAATGTACAAATCCCTCGCCTCTCTAGGAAGGCAACGCCAAAAAATGAATTAATACCCCACTCCCTCGGGCAAGGCAAAGAGGCAAAGACCCCACAAAGCCCCATGTTTCCCCGGGGTTGGGGGTGGGGTTTACAGTGACAGGTGCTTTATTGCGACAATTGCGACCAAACGCAATACTACAATTGCTTGGCCTAGGCCCCCAAACAACCACAATGCTCGTACCAGTCTCCGACCGAGATTAAATAAAAGGAGTGGCTTGTATATGGTTTCAGTAGCTTTTAGAATCAGCAGCCCGGTAGCCTGTGGCTCCCAAAGAATAGCCCTGGGCGCCTTAATTTTTCACAGCAACACCTTTCACTTCATATGCTGGGCTCCTAAGTTCTCAGCGTTTAGCTCTGAGGGCCGCTTTAAAATTTTCTTAGGCAGCAGCCTTGATCTCCATTTATTAATCACCTTGTGCAGTCAATTTTGCAGCTGTTTGCTTTCTAACAGAGGGGACTAGTTCTCCAACCCACTTTATGTTGAGGGTACAGGTTGCTTTTTGAAGGTTCCATGCAAATTTCAAATATGCGGCGTCCAGGTTCATTATCAATATATTATCAATATCAAGCTAGTTCTGAGGTCCTTCGGTAATATAGCTAAATCTACGTTTTCAGCATTCACAACTGACAATGGATTTAAATTTTCAATTAACCTTCTTGCTGAATCTTCATCATCCGGGCGCAAAATTCACGTAACCGGGAAGAAACATGCAGTGTTTAACTGCGCCCACGATCCCATGAAGCCGCTGAAACAATTATGCCGCCTAGTAAACGTGGTGATCGAAGTACTAGTATCAAAGTACATTTACATTTGTGCTATTAATTAACAATGTGAGAAACCGATTTTCTTGTAGTATTTATACGTTATTTTAATGGGGAAAGAAAGGTGAATCGTTCTAGCTACCAGTTCGGAACGACTTCATCATCATAATAAAGATTCATATACAAAAGTTGTCTACTGTTTATCCTGGGTTATCAGACAAAACTTGATTCACCAGCTGGCGATCAGTTCTGAAAATCGCGACCATTGAGTCGCAATTATTTCAAGCCCTGGGGGGCTTTGGGGGGAGGGGGTGCATTTTTTCATGTAATCTACATGTACCGGTATAATTATTGTCTGCGTAATCAATAATTTGTCTCAAGAGGTTTTGTCAGGGACTGTAGCTACATGTACATGTACGATCATGCACGAGTATGCTAAAAAATTAAACATACACATTCATGTACTTTTTCAAATTATTAAATTAATTTTTGGATTTAATTATTTCCTTTCATCAATTTCTTTATTAGCCAAAACGTTGATGTGCATTAAAACCTGACAACATTAAAATTATAAAATACAACCACAAAACAATAACTGATAAGCTCCCAACGGGCTTGATACACCTCATGAGATGGTATGGTGTAGTTACATATAAGAGCAAGTGGAGCACAATCACATGGCTCCAGAGTGGTGGAGGGCAAGTGCTCTTACCACTGCGCCTGTGTACATTGTACGACAGGCTGAAATGTGTAATTTTGTTTCCTGTCATACATGTACACTAACAGCAGTGTCTGGGGCAAGTTCTGCTACAGTCAGTTTCTCAGTTGACAATTTATTGTGAGGCCAATGTTGGAAACCCAGTTGTGGTAGACGTTTTACAAGAAATGACTAAGTATACACAATCTCATACTGCTCCCTTCTTTCCCAGGGCTACTGAAACAGGAGGACATCCTCTTGTGCACTTTCAACTAACCGCATGGCTAGTCCCAGGAGTCGATACCAAGGTTTATCAGTTTCACAGCCAGCTCAAAGACTGCCGCCCTTGGCTGCATGGAGAACCACAACAGAAAAAATTTACTCCTCAGCCGGAAGAAAGTGGACTTGTTGGTGCCATGAACAACAAGTCAATCCCCTTTCAACATCTTTGCATGTAGATACAGGGTTGAACTTCCTCCAGGGTCAGTCAGTTCAAAGCAGGCTTCAAGTTTCATACCCTAAATGGCTATCACTCAGACTTGTTTGTGACACAACCACAGATTGAAGGTTAGGGCTCTAATGAGCAACTAGCAACTATTACTTCTGCAGAGAGGGGCTCAGAATTAATACCCCATGATTTACATTGTACATGTACGTATCAGACATTTTCTCCAGCGGCTACTTCTGCAGCACAAAGGGCAGGGATTTCTATCCCAGATATAGTCCATCTAGCTGATTGAACAAATGAAACCAAAGAAAAACTACTGTACTCAATTTAATTTAATGTTGGAGTGTTTGGCAAGTTTTGGCAGTTTGATGTTTGTCTACAACTATCAGGGAAAAATTCTTGTTTAGAATGGAGGACTCATCACCTATCATTAAGTCAGTGAAGTCAGAAGACAGAGCTTGTTCCGCAGAAAAGATGACTCAATACTTGTTAGAAGCCATGTCATTCAACGAATTCCCCTTCTCCTTGAAGGCAACTACCCTTGTTTGATCAAATCTGGACTTTTGTGATGCTGTGACAAGAAACTATCCTGATCGATGGCGCTTGATTTGGGACACTCGTACCGAGATTACAAAGCTCTCATAAATAATGGTCTTGCCAAAAACACAAGTCATAGCACAGCCATAACATACTTGCCCGACAGGAGAACTTTGACCGCAAGTTTCTGTTCTTGGTTGGGTCCCATGTGTTAGCCATTAATTTTGGAGGAAAAATCAAAGACAGATTGGCATCACAATCTGACAAGAAGTAATTAACTGGTCAAAAAAATTTGTCAGCGGTCCATAAATATTGTCAACGGACCGTTCAGAATCTCCCGTTGCTGGTGCAGCATGAGATTCTGAACGTGTCGGTTACAGAAGATCTTGCAGTTCCTTTATGCTCGCGTGACCAAAGTGAGCGGTTTGACTAACTCAGAAGGGACTGCGAGCAGTCTACAGCTGTAACAGCTCTATTTAATTATATGTAATTATAAAATGCACAACAAACAGCATAATTGTCAATGTCCCAACTGGGAAGTGGTAAATAAATGTGTATCATAACTCATGGCAACTAGTCACACAAGGTTTCATACTCTAGCAACCTTTACATCCTCACATACCGTTGAAGGGATTGCCGAAAATCTGCGAGTCTTCTTTTCTGTAAATTCACAGCAGACACACAGGATTTTTGACTAGCATGAAATTCATCCATTTTCTCAAGATAATCTTGAAACTTTGTTTGCTAAAACAAGAAAAACATAGAGACTACAACTTTTTACTGAGATTATGCTAAGACAAAGACTCAAAGTTCTCAAATAGTCTACAGAAAGAGCATTATCATCATCAATCAAAGAACAAGGTCTCTTAATGACAAGCCTTCTGATAGGGTGCGATGAAGAAATGCAAATTGTGCGAAATGTGCAGGGCAGATTATGCGATTGCAAAGGCCAATTATGCGATAAATATTGTAAATTATGCAATTTTTTTCTGAGCAATTTTAAGCTTGTTTTTCAAGGTTTCAGGATAAAAAAAAACACACGTTTTTACTGCCCTACAGACATTTAGGGAACAGTAATTATGAATCTTGATCGACATTAGTTGGGACAAGTAAAAAAAAAAGAGGTCTTCTGCACTATTGGTGCACCACGTTAAAAGTTGAAAGGACACAGCTAACATGCCAAATGAATGATCAATAATTATTAATATTCCTGTATGCTACGACTAGCTTCTTACACTTTTGTGTGCAGTATCATATTTCTGAACAGATTTGCTAATCTGAACAAAAGGGCGTGTTTGTGTTACACCAATTGGCGACTCTTTAAGAATGAGACCAGGCCCCCCACACGCAAAATAACGCCTTGAACTTAGAATATTTATGAAATTGAAGGTAACGAAGGCATTTTAGCCATTTTCCAAGGTAAATCATCTTTTAAATGGCATATTTATGCAGGAACTCCTGTAAATTGGAAAATTCCAGTTAAAATAAACAGGTGTCTTTTCGAAACGAAGGCTTAAAACTTCGGTTGCTTAATGTTGAAATCCATAGAAAAATAAGAATTGATTTTTTGGTCACAGTGGAACTTTACAAATACAATACACAAAGAATCTTAATCCCAGGAGATTTGAATTGGTCTATCCTTGATTTGGGTACGAATCGAGTGAGAGTTGGGTACAACTCGAGTGGGTCCGAGTCGACTTGTGTACGAATCGACACGCTAACCATTTATTTACACTCATAGAACTGGGAAGTCGAAAGCCTAATTGTTCCACATTAATAATTTTCAATGGAAATGGTTGTTTCGGTTTGCCACATCCGTCATGTAAATCTGTAAAAGGATAACCTTTTACTCTGAAGCTTCCAGATACAGTAAATCATTACAATCAAACCCGGGTTGAGACCGCGAGGGAACCTTTGACCCGTGAGAAGGGTGGGCAATATCGCGGTCTGCATGTGACAAAAAATATATATATTTATCAGCTTGTGATGATTTGCTCGATCTTAAAACACTTCCTTGGAGGTTCTTTTCACGCAAATTAATTTACTGCTACCTTACACTAAATAATTCATAACATTCGCCAAAAGGACGACAGGCTGTACGAGCTAGTGTATTGAATAGGTACGCTGTTTTGATTTGAAATGAGCCACCCCTAACGTAGTACAAGCATTAATTTAGCAGAAAAATACTTAGTTCGATTAGCAGTAAAATAAAAACCTTAAACTTCTGCGTTTCCTCTTCCAAGACATCCCATTCTTCCTCCCATTCCTGCAAGCTAGAAATCCGTGCTATCGCCGCCATTTTGGCGAAGTTTGAAATGGCTTTAGGACTGGAGCGAAGAATCGTTGAAAACATAGGCACGCAACGCGTTCATGGAGGCTACGAGCGCTTACCATTCGACCAAGAACTCCGGTTTGCAATCCGAAAAATTCACTCGGCGAATCGAACGGTTTTTTTCTGGTTGGTTGCCACACCGGACATTGGTTCCCACGCAGTCGAGCTCATGAGTTGGCGACAAATCCAAACTCGATAACAATACTGGAACAATACTTTTATTGGTTTAACACAAAATAATACTACAAGGCTGGTTGTACGGCTGTGAGGATACACATTTTTTGATTTATCAATATTTCGTAAGGCACGGCCTGCCGTACAACCAGCCTTGCAGTATTATTTTGTTTTAAATCTACAAATTATTTGCTGGTTAGATCTCCCAAGATCCGGCGCTTCCACTTTTTTCAGCTGTCCTTTGCGTAAAAAATTGTCTGCAAGTACTTTTATTAGACGACTCTGAGTAAACGAGTTTTCTGATGTCAGCGACGACATTGTTTATTTCAGAATTGTAAGCAGTTGAACGAGAAGAAATTCAAATCGAATCCGCGACTATTTTGAAGGCACTTTACCTTACATACATACTTTATTGAACCTTCCCAAAGGGGCTTTTCAGGAACAATAATTTACTTTCATATTTTTCTGACGAATTTCAAAGTCATTTCCGCATGACGACTGAAACATGCAAGTTTTCGCTAAAGCGGTTATGCCCACGGGAAGAATGCCACTTGAAAACCTTCAGGATCTGAACGAGCAGCAAATCCACCACAAAAGCAAATCCTGCTCGAGCGGTCGCTGACAGGTTCGACATTACTTTGTAGTAATGTAACCCGTGTTCTCAGGCGAATATCCCAGGAGGTTGTTGATCTGTCAGGCCAATATACATCATTTGTTTATTAACGTATAGATTGCCGTACAACAACAAAGCATCGATTTGCAATAAAATATTGCTTTGATGATCGGGAAAAGAAGTGACTTAGATAAACATTTGATAATAAAAACTTGCGACAGAACATTTCTTAAAAACATTCTAAGATCTAAAAAGCTAAAAAGTTGAATTAAAATCGACGACGTTTCGACGTTACCATAACGTCATTATCAAGTCAAAAATGTATAAAACTAAGGACTATAAATACTAAGACGAAAAGACAAAAAGTTTCGCAAGTATGGAGTCCGTTTGGACGTTCAAATTATACAATACATACTTAATTGACCGCTCCCCATAGGGGCTTTTCAGGGCCAATGAAACACAACGAAACAACGGAACAGAACAACAACAACTGTTAAGAACCCCAACTGGCCGGAGGCAAACCAGTTGGCTATTTACAAGTGCAGCTAGGAAGTTGAATCAGGGACTACGAGTGGTCAGAGCGGATCTTGAACCCGGGATCTCTGGATCTCAAGGCAAGCGCCCTAACCACTGGACCACACTGCATCCTAGGTTTGAATTTCTTGAAACTTTTTGATTAACTTGTAAATTACTCTTATCTCTTATTGTTCGTCTTAGTATTTATATTTTTAGTTTTATACATTTTTGACTTGATAATGACGTTATGGTAACGTCGAAACGTCGTCGATTTTTATTCAACTTTTAGCTTTTTAGATCTTAGGATGTTTTAAGAAATGTTCTGTCGCAATATTTATTGTAAAAAGCTTTGATAATCCGGTTTGTTTGAAACTTACTGGTAGGTGGTGCGATTTCTCCGTTCTCATCAACACAAAAGTGTGGCAAAAATAATGAGAACTCGTCGCTTGTAAAGTATAACACGCGCTACATTGAAGGAACTCTTCCATTTTCACTCGCCAGTCGCGGGGGAAAAACTGGAACCAAGCATGAAGAGAAACGGAACTTCAAATGGTAAAGAGAATTCCGGAAATTTCCAAATTTTCGAGAAAAAGGACAACCTCCAGGGGTTGACCGAAAGTTTCCAAACGAATTTTTCGAAACATTCCTTACCATTTAATTCTGTACCGGAATTTCCGGAAATTTGGTCGAATGGTAAGCGCTCTAGGTTCTCTGGTCCCACATGTAGCTGTCACGATCGCTGATTTGCTGTACCTGCTATCATGTGTTTATCTTTCACTTTTCGCTTTTACGTCTTTCGCGGCAAGAAAAACGCCTTACACATGTCCAATAACTTCATAAGACATTTCACGGTTTGCCGCCCACCTGTCAACAGTAATGTTATCTGGAATCATGCTTTTTGGGTGTGACAATCAGATTTACAGGAAATTTGTATTTTGCTGAAGAAGGTTACAGGAGTAACCGAAACGTCCAAGTTATTCGTCTTTTTTTAGCCAGAGTCAACTTCAGAGTCCTTTATCTTATCGAAAATAGAGTAAGCTTTGATTCTGTGGTAACAAGTCTTCAGTTATCGTGTACATTTAGGAGACTGACTGCATCTTTCAAATGTTTTCGAATCAGTAACTTGCAATTGAAAGATGCAATTGAATTCGGAATCGACAAGTAAATTACTCTTTTGCCAAATCCCGAACGCCACGACATCTTCTTTGTCTAAATCGGCGTCTGGATACATTTTATGGGCATTAAGGATTTGAAAATAAAACTTGAAGAGGCGAAATTACTGCTACAGAAACTCTTCAGTCACTTTTCTCACGAGACTGTAACCTGCCATGAGGCGTTCAAGATGTGGTTCGGGTGCAGAAAGATTAGACCGGATGTATGATTTGCAATAGACCAGTTCGATATATTAAATACCTCTTACTAACCGAGTTCGAGGTCCGTACTGTAAGTTACGGACCGAGGATCCGTAACTTACAGTACGGACCGAGAAAACGAGGTTAGGCGCGCGGGCAAGGAAACTAGTCAAAGTGAAGCGGAAGGTTCAACTGCCACAAAGAATGCCGTGCCAAAATCCCAAAAACTAAATCTTCTTGGCTGTTAAGTTTGAAATAGTTGCTTGCAAGATTCAAACAGGTTTCAGTACAAGTTTATGCAACAGAAATGACATGAAAAACTCGCTGGATGATGTTTTGTCGAAATTTTAAATTTAGCGGGCTGTACAGCGGGCCGTACTGTAGAATACTGCCCGCTAATTTAGCCAATTACAGCGCGCGTACTATCTGAGAGATATAATAAAATTCAGTCCTGAACAAAAGACATCATCTCGAGGCTCTGGGGAATAAATGTAAGGAATTGTATGAGTTTATTTCCCAGAGCCTCGAGATTGAGTGAATTTTAATATATCGAAATTGGTCTATTCTAACCATCGGACCGTTTTGTTTTTTCGTCCAATCAGTGTAAAATCCAGATTCGGCACACGACTCGTCAAGAAATTTTGTACAAGTGTTCGTTTTCACACCATCACAAACACATTACTGAAGCAAAAGAGTTAAGTTTTTAACTCATCAATGGGAATTTGGGACAAAAAGTGAGTGGGAAATAGGATTACAAAACAACTCAAGAAAATGTGAGGAAATGCGCACTTTCAAGAAGTCACAATCCTTAAGAATCACTTAAAATACAAGGAACAACACAGGCAGCCTAGGCTGCCTGTGTTGTTCTTCAGTGGAACCACCAGTGCCAAAGAAAGAAAGGATCATGAAGAATATAAGGACTTGTATGGGGGAATTATAATCAGTTAAACCAAAAACATCACGGGATTTGAATCGAAAAATGTTTGGAGAAGAAACAGTGGTAACAAAAACTATTAATGACATAATAAGCAATTCTAATTTTTTTTTTGAAGAACATATGACAGAACACCCAATAAACTAAGTTGAGGCTCTCCTAAATTCACAAAGATTGACAAAAATGTATGAAATTCTCGTTAAAAGTAGTTAACATCAAACTATTTTTCACGCCCAAATGGTTATAAATAAGGCAAATACTGATTTGAAAAATACATAGTAGTACAGATATTACAACTTTAACTTTAACTTTAACTTTTTCCTCCCCGAATTTATCAGATATACACAATTGCTAATTTACTCTGAATTGACTATTATCGTTAATTTAGGACACTGTGTCCCAGGACTTGTAGTAACCGCGTGAGAGAAAATAAGGAAGATAAAAATCATATCCGTGAATAGGATTTGAACGCGGCGTTTTAACTCTATAGGAACCACTTCGCTTCAACACTAAAGATCAGGTCACCGCTCTCTCGAACTGAAAAAGTATTTATTTAAGTCTCCCACAGAATATTATTGCTGAAGAGTAGTTACGCCTAAGCTAGATGAATTAGGCGTAAGCTTTGATTTTACAATGTTTAGCTTTGTCGTGAAGTTTGTAATCGACCTTTTGCTGTTTAATATTGTTTGTTTCCCAGTAATAATACAGCATTATCAAATCCATGATGGTCTTTAACATATTGTCCCTGAGCAGCTAGCGGTGTGGTGGTCAAGTGGTTAGATGACGGGTGAAATAGGCCTTTTTCGATATATTAAAATTCAGCTTGATAGTGAGGCAGTCAGGACAACGACAAAGGAAAGTGGATGATATGTAAATAAATATACCGAGGTGATCTAGACCTGCCTCGTATGGGGCCTCGTTTGTGGATCATCCTTATGGCGCTATATTTTCCTTCTCTTTTTTTTCCCTTCCTTTGTAATGTGTTGCCATTAAATAGTAATAAATAAATAAATAAATATTTTTCACATTCATTCCAACGTGTTTCTATTGTTTGTGTCCTCACTGCCTCGCTACCAAGCTGAATATTTGTAATTGATATTTCGAAAAAGGCCTATTAATCAACATTCCCAGGTTTTAGTCCTGTGTCCATACACAGGTTGTTTGTTTTGTCTTCATGACCATTTCCCATAATTCATGTCAATCTTTCAGTCGTCTAAATAGACCATATTCGTATTCTCAGTATTGGACTGGAACTAGCTTGCAATGGAGGCTAATGCGGGGAAATCTTTTCAAATGCAATTACTTTTTAATATATTCCCCCGCATTATCCTCCATTGCAAGCTAGTTCCAGTCCAATACTGGGAATACGAATATGGTCTATTAACGATAATAGTCAATTCAGAGCAAATTAGCGATTGTGCATCAGATAAATTTGAGGTGGAGGATGGGTTGGTCAGTTAATAACCTTATAACTGTTTGATAAACATTTCCTCAAAACCTTGGACAAACGTACTGCCGTACGCACTTTGAAAGTCGCTCAATGAAGAGGAAGAGTCCGGCACACTGACCACAAGTGAGATCGGAAACGACGCAAAGGGGAAATTTTTAAGGTTTCGGTAAAGGAAAATGAGATGTCCGCGGAAAAATGAAATTGTCGCGCCGCTATTTTTTGTATAGGATCAAACTATATATCATATTAAGGCTAATAGATTGAATTAGGTGAATAACGTTTTAGTTTTTTGGTATTTAATATTGCCTTTTAGTTTTGAGGCCTCAAACGACCGAGTCTGCTGCAGAAGCTCCTGCCCCTTCACTTTATTGCAAAAATAACTACACTTTGTTGCATCTTAGTCACAGATGAATGCACTCCAATACCGTGTGAGGAATTTTTGATATATACAGAAGGAAATATCACGCACCAAATTCGAAAATCTCATCTCACACTTAATTTGGGCGGAAAAAATGCCACAAAATCAGTCTCAGAAGACAAAAGAAAAATTCCTCATACAGTATTTGGGGTACTACATTCATCTATAAGAATTGAGAATTTGGAAGCGATATCTTAAAACCCGTCGGGACAGAAGGTCCGAGAAGAAGGACAGAAGGTCCGCCTAGAAAATCGAGCTTGACGATTTCGCGTGCAGTTCACGGTCTGCTGAACAACTCCGCCTCCTACAATGCCTCCTACTTGAAAGCCCATTATGCTGAGCCAATCAGCGTTTGGGTACGTGCTAAGGCAGCAGATCTCGGGTGAAGGCTGCAATTAATACGCAATCCTTTCACGCGTGATTGACATAATACGTCAATCATTTTTCGCGCGCAGATTAGGGCGGGAAACAAAGAAAAGCGGCGCTAGCGGTTTTAAAATTAATTTTTCAGAATTTTTTTTTCGGGAAAAAATACTTCACAGCCCACCGATTCAAGATTTGTAAAAAACAAAAAATTTTAGCGAGACGCCCAATTTTACCTTTACCGAGACCTTAAGTAAACGCGGAGATCATATGTTTCGGTTCCAGCAAGAGCTATTTTCCATTGTGCAAATCTGGGCTTGAGGATACAACAAGCAAATCCAATTTGCCCAGTCAAACATTTGCTTGAAATACTTCACTCAGTTCTGAGTTGGTTCCTTTCATGTATACAGAAACATTGTCATTGTTTTTGGAATCTTCACCGGTTGTTGCATCTGTAGAGGGGAGTACAAATACAAAAGTTTCGTTTAAAAATTTAACATACCATGACCAGATTCAAGTTAACGGCCTCGCATGCATGCTCGCCAAACTCGCAACAAAATTTAGAGTGAACGTTAAATGTTAAAGAACATGATATGAAATTTTTCATATCCTGATTTGAAATACAATAGAGATGAATATCATTGCAGTTAAGAAGCTACTCACGGTGTACTTAAGCACTCGTGAAGAGTGCGGATTAACCAGGCTTGAATGAACGGGGCTGGAGCCCATAACAGTGCGATTGCACGGCACTTGTTCTACCAATTGAGCTATCAAGCCAACAGTTATCAAATTCTACTATCATTTTATTTTTTGTTACCTTGAAAACGTGTTCAAAGACTAGCCGATCAAAACAAGCGGATTACAATTTAGTGAATGGTTTTTCAGTGGTCATGGATTCGTGCCCCGTTCAAGCTTGCAGTTTTTCAGGCTTTTTAAAATAATAATAATAATAATAATAATAATAATAATAATAATAATAATAATAATAATAATAAATAAATACTAATAATCTTTCATGTACATGGATAGATGTAAAGAAAGCCTTAGACTCGATCAACCATGAGTAGTTAGCACTAAGCGTAACTAAGCTTAGAACAGTGCACAACATAGCCAACTTCATCGAGAACACAACGGGAAAATGGTCCATCACATTAGAGGTCACGATCAAGGACAAGAAGGAGAGAATACACCCAATCTAACTAAAACAAGGACTTCTGTGACTCGTTTTGCGTCAAGCTGTTCACACTCTGTCTCAACCCAATAGCTTGGTGGTTGGGAAGCACCCAAGGATACACGTGCTCACACAACAAGCAAGAGAAATTAACACACTTACTCTATGTAAATAACTTAAAGACGTATCACAAGTCACCACAAAAGGCGCTCCTTGTAACAAAGGCAACGAAGAGTACGTCACGGTTTCAAGACATCGGACTGTTTTGGGGATTACACAAATATGCTATGGTTAACGTCGTGTGGGGCAAGATAAGGACTAGTGATGAAAATGTACAAATATCTGACCCAGAAGAACTGAAATTGCTAGATACCAACGACCACTACAAATTCCTCCAAATCCTATCAGCAAAATAAAGCAGAATTGAAGATTACAGACACCAAATGCAGAATGTGTGGCAACACTACAGAGTCAACCACAACCTATAAAGCAAGACATGGTATCGTTAAGACCTATCTATTACTGCCTACTAGAAAAGTACAATTTTCAGGAGAGCGAGATGAAAAACCATGGCATCAACAAAGGCCACCCTCTGCAGTAAGGGAGAAAGGACTAAGCTCAATAACGAACACCGAAAAAGAGCTGTCCTTCCTTACCGAACGCTGTCAGAAATGGTTTATCTGCCAGAACGCAAATATCGTTAAGACGTTCTATGAATATGTATAAACTGTTTGAATGTAAAGAAAATGATGAAGTGTAAGTTATGCAAATGATTCATCAAAACAAAAATAAAATCTTCAATAATAATAATAATAATAATGTGGGAGTCGCGGTTGATAACCTCTAAATCAACCTGACTTTCTTCGCAACTACTTACGTTGCTGCGACGATCTCCAACTTCCATGTAAAAATTTGAAGTGTAAATAACGCAAAGGAAAAGCCTCATTTGCAGGTTTTTAGCGCAAATGTTTTATTGTCATTGAAAGAATCGGAACCGAAAATGAGATACTGAGAAACGAACTTCATTTTATCCATTGCATGGGTGCAGAAAGTCTCTTATGCCAAACTATTACAGTACAATCGCCAAACATTCACACACCTTATTGGCAAGATTTTACTTTATTTTTGTCAAGTGAGAAATCAGATTATCAGATGAAAAACGTTCGTTTCAATAGATGACTTGCCTCGCTCTTTGAAAGTCATTGTTTCTGCTATTTAGTGTTTTGGTGACAGGTTAGATAGCAAGCCAATCACATTCTATCTTATGAGATCTTACGACGGCAGCGACATAGCAGGAAATAAACTAAATAAAGAGACAAATACTAAATAGCTCTTTTAAACGACTATTCAGTAAGGGACTGAAAGCTAGAATGTTAAGGTTTGCGTTCATTTCAGGCATAGGAAAAAAAATAAAAGGTTTGTAAAAATATTAGAACTTTACATATTGCAAAAATTACCAAAAATCTTTCAAGTAGAATTTAAAAAAGGCGAAGGTACCGTTTCGACATAATCTAGCATCGGGGCTGCGTGTGGCTTAATCATAAGCTGGAGGTCGCACATGGAAGAAGAAAACTACCAAAGAAGACACCTTATAACCAATGCAGCCAAAGACAGAAAATCCGACTCAATAACAGAATAAGAAAAATACCTGGATTAACGGTCTCGAGTTCGATTTCGGTGGGCAAAGAGTCGGTCTTGTTTTCGGGGGAGTTATATATCCGTGCTCTGCATCTGTGGTACATTCCTTCAGCAAACACAGATTTAAGCTGAACCCAAAGATTCGCGTTTTGCCTTTTGAGAACGAAGGCAGATAAAATAATTGTAGATAGAATGCCAATACATGCCTGCAAACAATCAATAAATCAGTCAGTAAGTCCGTCATGGAAATGCCGTTGGTAAAAGTAAATTTGATTTGTTAGAGTGATTTGCTCTGACAGAGGGCGATAGCTCGAACTTTTAGCTTTTTAAAAATTTTGACCACGCAGATTTCTTTAATCAACACATTAGATACAACCAAATTTCCGTTAATCAACCACCGATACAGCTCCCAAGTTTCTTTAGAAAATAACTCTGTCCGTCACACTGTCGACAAGAGCTATTTATGTCACAATCCTAAAGAAAAATATGAGCCGCCGACAGCAGAAAATAATCTTTTGAGACATGGCTTTTCTAAAAGTGATTTTCTTAAACGTTCTAATGCTTACCGTTTAAAATCACCAAAGAAGTAAAGCTTCAAACGGTTCAGTACAAAATTTTACAGAACATATTACCCACTCAAGCGAGCTTATACCGAGATAGCATAAAAAACAGCGATTGCTGGTCCCGTTGAAAAAGCGAGAAGCAAACATTAGACCACCTTTTAGTCTCTTGCCACAAAACTGCCTCCTTCTGGAATCAGTTTCAAACTTGGTGGTATGAAAAAACACGAGAACAGATCTTCTTAAATTCAAGTAAAACCTTATACGGTTGCAATTGTCTCGTTAGGTCCACTAACGGGCAGGCATAAATTACTGTATTCTTGCTACAAGATATTATAGCCTTTTGCGCTGGTGAGCTTTGTTTCCGGACTTTCCTTTTGCGGCTGCATGAAAGACTCCTCATTTTAAAAGAGATTGCTACTACTAAAATTCACAACCAATGCTCTCTCGAAAGTGGGCTTTTCTTCTCTAAGGAGTTTCCTTTTTTCCTCAAGTTATTTTCTCTTTCTTTGTTCTCTTTCTCTTCCAGAAGCATTGTAACAGTCACTAGAACGCACTTTTTGCAAAGATTAATTATTTTATACACATCGAAAGAGAAATGAATTTGAAAATGAACATTCAGGTGTTCTACACTCGGAATGTTAATCAAAAAACATGGTAACCTAAGTTGCGAAAAGAAAACAAATATATCTTTTTGTTAGGTGCGGTTATACTAGACGTCTTACCCAAAGTTCCACTTGGGGAAATGGCTTGGATTGGGCTCACTCTAGGTTTTGATCGATTTCACGCTTCGCGGTCACACGCTGATAAAATGGAGCTTCAGGAAGCGACGTTTTTGAGACGCGGACGTCAACCGGAAGTGAACATTTCGCATGCCAGGACAGTAGTGTATCCCAGACTTTTAAAGTAATCATCTCTTAGTAACATGTGTTTATTGTTAAGAAGAGTTCAAAGGGAAAACAGATCACGAGAACAGTAAACTTTTACTCGTGATTTCTAGTGTTTAATACATTTCACTTTCACGGGCCTGGATTTGCTGAGCCAGTTTGGGGTTCTTGTTAACCCGGGGGACTTGCCTCTGGGATTGTTATGGTTATTTCCTTTGTCTCTTTTTTAACGTATCCCGAAGGCAATTTCAATTTCAACCAGGGAAGATCGGTCACACAAGAAAATTTGCTTCCCCTTGGGCAAGAACTTTTTGTCCACGGGTAAAATGGCTAGCATGACCGCAGGTATTATCAGTGAAACTTTTCCGTCGATGCCGTTGCGTGATATTAGACTAAAGTCCTAGTCTTGCTTTTGTTGGTTTTTCGTAATCAGCTAAGGACTTCTCATCTCGGCAGATTTTTTGAAAGACTGACAAAGGCTCCCTCGCTCGGCAAAGAAAAGCCCCGGAAGTGAGTTTGGAAGGCTCAGTGTATTTTGCTTCGGAATAGGTAAGTCATCAGCCTCCTCCATTAGGCATGCTAGATTATGAAGCATGCTCGCACTTACTAAACTTGATTTGGTGGATTGACCAGCTATAGTATAAGACTATTTGATCAACCAACATGTTTCTTACCAGTACAATGACAGAAGAAGGGTTGAGAGAACCTGGGGGCAAACCGTGAACACGAATAAGGAAACGGATTGTGAAATGGCAGTTGGAAGTATCAGCACCTACCACCCTGAAAAAAAAAGTATATGTTCGCTTAAGAAAAGCATTAGAAGCAAGGTGAACGCACCAAACAACAACCGGTGTGGCCAACACGCATGAGTCATCATACGTATGCTTTTCACTTAAATTTTTGCGACACACCGATCTCCTTGCATTAGCGATTCACCTTCCTATATGCTTGTCGTGGGGCCGTGGGAGAACGGCTGTGCTGTTCCCAACCCGGCTTACCGCATTTGCTATGTAAAGCTGCCACTTAAAGGGGAGCCTAAAACACCCACATTGCAAGTTGGCTATGGTATGCTGAAGAGGCCTAACAAGGCCGTAACCGCAGTCTGCGGCTGCCAATTAACCGGGTGAAATAGAAACGCTGTTGCAACGTTTGTTTAACAAGTCGTAACACTGTCATTCAACAGGTTGCAACATTTGTTGAGCAACAAATGTTGCACGATGTTGAACCGTGTGTCAACAGCTTAATATGACTTCAGTTGTTTCAACTTCTTCGTAGACTGCGAGTAATCTATCTTTTGCTCTAAAATCGTTGAAACGAACACGTCGTAACGCCTGGGTTGAACTTTCAAATTGGCTGTATCTGCGAGTCGCAAATACTGCGGGCGTTAACCAACGCCCGCGGTATTTGCAACCCGCAGCTCAGCCATTTTGAAAGTTCAACCTACGCGTCCGTTGTTCGACGAGACCAAAAAATTCAGGTACAACAAACGGACATTTTTCTTTTTTTACTGAATTTATTATAGTTAACGAAAAAGGTGCTGACCTCAGTTTTCTTCTCCTTACCAATTTGAAAATTCAAGGTTGAAGTAGTATTCAGCGTTCCCAGGAAAGTTGGGGCCGACATCAGCACATGGACTCTGCGTCCCACACAGCCAACTGTGGACAATAACGGATATCTGAGAATTAAATATGAGACAATTGAATTCGTGTTCACTCGCTCTCCTGGCAATTAGACTCTGCAGACGATTTTCCCCCTCTCCTTACATTGATAGCTCAAATGCTAAGAATATCAACCCATACGCTAAAACAATTGCCAACATTTGCTTTTAGATCTAAATACCAGAATCAGTTCTGAATACCTATAAGAAAAGATCAGACGTTTGTGCTTTAAACCAGATCATCTCAAGATTGGGATAAATAACTGTGTTCTGGGCTAGTATCATCATCCGTGGGGGTTGTCTCGGCAAAAGTGTCTTATGCACGTACAGAGGTTCGCGGCTTCTGAGCCACGCTTAAAGTTCTTTTTTCTCTGAAGAGCATACGTCTAACTTCCACTGGTCGCGTGCATAAATCATTGCTGTGAAGTCAGCGAATGGTTACTGTTTTAGTTCGCTCCAGTTGACCCGGAGTCAAACACTGCCATACGATAGGATACGGTACAATAACTTTATATAGAGAGGCAGACGCAATTAACCTTTTAGAGTTTTCTAACTTGCGGCCCTCTAACTATACCACACTCTGAATAGTGTCTGGCTTCTATCACGTCTCAAACGGTTATGAACACCAATGCACACTCCCGCACAGTAGTCAGTAGTCAAGGCAACAAAAGTGGCGGGAAAAGTTGCATTGATGTCCATCGATTCTATAACAAAAACAAACAAAGTTGAAAAAAAGACAGACTTGTTCTAAATGACTTCTTGACCTGATACCGTTTGTACTGCTGGTGAAGACAGGAATGTTTCCCAAGGTCTTGATTTTTGAAGCCCAAATGAGGGACGCCATGGAACTGAAAAGACGACCGCAAAATAAGGTAGGCATATAGGAAATGCAACTGCTTGTCAAAAAATTTGGCTTTATCAACGGAGTTGATAATGTAAATTGAACACCGTACAGAGATTCTAAAAGCTGACGTTTCGAGCGTTAGCCCTTCGTCAGAGCGAATCGAGGAATTCTGGGAATATCGGGACCTAAGCGATCTGTTAAGATCATCGATCGTTTCACATGTCATTTATTGCATAACCTGTACGTTATGTAATATATTATTCATTGGGCTAGACAGGTAGACGACCAGGCGACCGATTCCGCTGGTACCATAACAATGCTATTAAGTGACAAAGTGTTGTAGTGTCAATCCTTCTAATAAGAACGTTTCTTTCAAGTGTTGAAACTGGTTTGAGCCACCTTAATGAATCGTTCAGTTAATCGTGAAACTTAAATAACGTCTCCTTTAATGGCGCAACGACACTTTCCACCGAAATTGAAAACGGAATCAGTGATTCTGAAGGTATCATTTCAGTAAGCTGTTACAATCTGTTGTAATAGCTCATTCGTTTTTTCACAAACTTTGAATATTGTGCCAAAACAGTAGGAAAACATTTTTTAATAGCGCAGCTCCGCACGCGAAGGCGCGCGCGCTCCTTGAGTGAAAAATGTAGAGCAGTTGAAGTTGTTTTTAATGAAGACTGATGCAATTGAATGAAAATTACCAACATAAACAAGTGGTTCCATTTGATCACAGTCCTATGATGAAAAATTTGTCAGTATTTCTCTGTTGACTGAAACTATAACGTTTTCTTAACATTACATTCCAAACTTTATTCATTGGGATGAAAAAACGATTTATTAATAAATTTAATCTTTCTACTTAAAACCTAATGTAACGTTTCGATTAAAAAAAAAGAAAATTGAATTCCTAATGAGAAAACACAAATTCCCTGATTTTTTGTCTTTGTTCCGTTCTGCATTAGCAGGACAAACACCACTTGCTATTGCTGCGTTACTCACCAGACGTTAAATAAATGTTGTACACACCAACGTCAATCGACTGAATCATCTTTGTCGGATGCCTTGTATAACAATGTACTCAGAAAGGGAAGTACGAACAGCGAATATGAAAAGGAAGAAGGCTTAGCTAGCCTACTGATCAATGGAGTAAGGCTCGATATCTTTTATAAACTATATTAGCTGAAGTGTGAAGCTTCCTTTTCTACAAAATAACCCAGACAAAGAATCTGGTCTGTATGAAGACGTTTATGACAATTTTACTTTAAGATGTGTGTGGCCTTGGACCCATAATATAACCTTTTTGATGAAAATCATAAAAATAGAACAGAGGAAATTAGCGGCTTTTTGATGCAATATCGGTATTTTCTGATAATCCAAACGAATATAAATCTGAGACTTTCAAAGCAATGTTGAATTGTTATTGTAAAACACTCAAAATCAGTATATAAGATAAATGGAGCCTCAATTCGTTATTTTAAGGAAGAAAGAATATATCATTTGTTGGACTGAAATTTGACTTTAAACTCATCGTGTTCTTTGCAAAATTCATTGAGTTCACTCAATAATTCTCCTTTGCCAAAAGGACTGAAGACATATTCTTTGAAATTTGAGTGGATGAAAGTCAGCCATTATAAACCATTTTACTTTGGTGTTTTTTTCATTTTCAGTCAAACGTTTAACAAAAGTTGTTTTAAGTCGTTCAAAGTAATTGAGAGGTTCATCCTTGTCTTTGAATCCTGTACTAACGGTACAATGACTGGCAAATCCTTCAGGGCTAATCCTTCTTGAATAAAGTAATCAGGATTGCATTTTTTATACAATTCATTGATTTTTCCTTAAAATTAGTTAATTCTTCGTATGCTTTTTTAGCGACAATCGTTGGAATGGAATCAAGAAACTTCTTTTAGCTTATTTTCCTCAATTTGACATATCCCCGGATTTTTGACCTGGTAAAAAAACACAAAAAAAGTAGACACCAATATTACTAATATTTGAATTAACTAGACTTGACAAGATTTGACGGGAAATTTAACTGAAAGAAAATAAGTTTATTAAGCTTTTGCCTTATTACCGCGCGGGCGTAATTGAAATTATTAAGTAAAAAGGATTAGGATTGGTAGTTATCTAACCACTCAGTGTCAGCTATGAAGTGGATCTTGCCGAGAAGCATGACTTTCAATGTCACAAGCGTTTTAATACTCTCCTAGACCCATCTCTACGCAGGCCTTGTCCACCTCTTTCTTGCATGAGCCTTGTTATACAAGTACTTTCTTCCTGCTAAAGCCACAAAAGTTCGGACTTACCTCTAGAGATTCACCTGACATTCCAGATTCTCGAAACGACCGGAAAATTTCAATCTATTCATACGCACTCCAAACCCGTTTCTGCTTTATTCATTCATTTATTTATTTATTTTAATATCCTTGGCTCAAGACTCATCAACAATATTAGCTTGGGGGACTAACCGGACAATAATGTCCAATTCGCCCCATGAAACATGATTTTCGTAACTTCAAAACTGGCCTTTCGGTCGAACGAAAAGAGTTCCAGGCTTCCTGTTTGACAATATACCATTTTCAGTTCTGTGCTCAGTTACCAGGTCTTTGATTAAAAGCGAGGCTGGAGTTGACCTTGTTTTGATACAAACCTTTATGATTCTCTTACGTAAATAGAAATTCGTAAGCACTACAACGACATGATTTACATAAGAAAAGCAATAGTTTGTATCGAAACAAGGACAACTCCAGCCTCGCTTTTATTCAAAGGACTGGTAACTGAGCACAGAACTGTAAAAGGGTCTATTATCAATTAGTATCACCCAACTAGTGGACTAATGCAAATGCTGCATTTTGATTGGCTACTCTACTTGAGGACTATTATTAATAGTCCTCGAGTAGCGAAAAGCGTGACGTTTTCTTTCGTTTTATTCCCTTCGCCCTCAAGGTCCACGGGTCAATAGCCCAATCGGCTTCGCCTCATGGGCTATTGACCCGTAGCCCTTGCGGGATACGGGTCTAATTGTTAAATATCTTTCCTTGCATTGGTTTCCGGTTACCCTTAGATGACTTTTGAAAAAGGAAGTGGTTACACGTACCTCGTAGTTTGGTAGTTGTATTTTATTTGCTCCTCTTCAGTGTAATCAGTTATTGACTGATAGCTCGGTCCACCACCTACTATCTTAAGTGTGTACTTTCCATTAAAGCGGCTTATCTTTCCCGTGGCAAGGTCCAACAATCTAAACACTGGAAGAAAATCTGTCGAAAAAGTGACAGTGACTGGTAATACATGTACGTTTTAACCAATTACAATTTCCATTGAGTGTTTTGAGAACCAAAAGCCAAAGTAATTGGCTACGCCAACTATAAACACTCTAGTTTAATTAATTTGGCGTCAAAAATGACGTTGTTAAGTAGCTACGGGTTTTTGAGGATTTCCGTAAGATTACGCGGTTGAAATCCTCTTCTGACTGCTGCCTGGATTGGTATTCTGTGATCCCGAATCCAACTCTACCCGTTTTGTAAGAGATTTTTCTTACGGCTAAATGCACTACTTCCAATACATGTATTTACATTTGTTTTTGCATTTCTCCCTCCCCTACCGGTGATCTCGGTATTAAGGAACTTACGGGGAGAACCCCCTTAAGTTATGGGCTCTAAATTGATGTTATTTTGTAAGTAGCCCTAAAAAATTTGTGAAGTGTGAAGGCCCATAGCAGTTTCACGAAAGATTTACTTTAGTTTGCAGATAAAGACGGAGCATTAATGATTCTTAAGAACTTTTTCCCTTTTAAGAACTCCATCTATCTAGGTAAACCGTCACCGTCTCTAGCAACGACACACTTCAACAACAAAGAAATTTCATCGTTAGCCAGATGGCCATAATGGTTTTCTGTAGGTAAAATTAATACTGACTTTTTTTCAGGATAACCTTGCAGACTAAAAATTTTCCTGGGCCTCATAACAACTACACAAATAACGAGAATTTTCTTCCCTTGTAAGCTACATGGCAGACAAAACAGTATCAAAACAGGAACCAAATAAAGTCACCTCTGTAAAAGTAGAAACAAGGTACGCCATGAACAGCTGAACAGAAATGCTTTTTTCCTGTTGCGGTCTTTGAGGCTTCGGAATCAAAAACAATCTTAAGACCCGAGGGACATCCAAGTAAAACATTCATGACGTAAGAGCCCTGACAGAAGAAAAAGAATTAATACCAATGGTAAAAAGGAAGAAATAAATCAAGCAAACACACCGAGCATAGCCAGGAATTTAATGGCCAGGAACAACTGCAGCACAACACAATCCTTGCGGCAATCCGGGGCCGCTGGATTGCCAGGATTTTGCATGAACCACTTGGCCAAGCAAGCTACCCGCTCTAAAGGAAAAAGTGCACCTTCACTTAATTATTTTTCATCGGCTTAAAAAGAACGAACGAATGAACGAACAAACCAGCGAACCAAACCGAACAACTCTTAAAACAGGTCACTCTGATTGGTTGCTCCATAAAGTTAAACAAATCACTGCTTCATACCTCGAGAAAACCTGCACTGCCATAACTCTTGCTACAGGATAAACCGGATTTCCAAACCTGTGGGAAATTTTCAATCTTGAATTATACAATGTATATTCTGGCACCAAATTTAAAGCTGATAAACCAATTTCTCGTCTATGTCGATGAGATTTTCTCCTCCCCAGGTCTGTAGTGATCTGGGAGCGGAAAATGTCAGTGAGATCACAATGGCCATGCAGAACCGATTCCAGTGGAGGAAGCTTTCAAGATTCACTCAAGCGGGAACTCAAAGTAATTGAATTGGTTTTTCGGTATACCAAACTCGTCTCTTACTTAACATCGCCTTTGAAGTATCCCTATATTTCAAACACGATGTTTAACAAGTTGTTTTCATGCACGGATCGATCTCTGAGAAATCACTTATCACGGACAAAATACTTTTATAACAGGCTTGTCATGAAAATCATTTCTCTAAAAAAATGAATTTTGATTTCACAATACAGCGATGCAAAGAAAACCTGTCCTTGATTGAGATTAAAATCTTGATTGAGATTGAAATTGATTGATTGATCGATTGAAATCCGTTCATCATGCTAAAGATGGAGGTAAATAGCTTCACAAAATAAAGCCACAGAAGGTAGCCGTTTACCTGAATGCGTAAGGACGCAGGGGTGAGGCTTTCGCCCGAATAGGACTGTGGCAGTCTGAGCCCGCTGTCTCGTACGGTCACCTAACGAAATGATGTATAGCAGAACAGCATGCATGTAAAAACAACATAAAACCCAGCTCGTACTTTAGACAGCAAAAATTGAAATTCTAAGTCAGAAAGGGGAATAGCTATTATGTTCAACATCCATCATAATTAAAAAAATGTGCGAGAAAACACCCCATATGAATTTTTTGCTTCAGCAGCACGTTAATGCCTAAGCTCATCAATGATTTTCATGGTCAATCAACAAATTTATCCATGCTTTGTCGTCACAAAGATTCGTCAGAACAATTGCCTTTGTCGCCATTTAGATTAGTCTTGCTACCCTTCATCTTCCAACTGGCTCTGCTGAAGAGGTAACGGCCAGTGAAATAACTCTGCCCAATTCCCTTTCATTGAGTGAATATAGTTACAGCTATAAGCTTGGGGACTTGTGTAATCGATTGGTAAATTAAAAGAAGAGAATACGTGATTTATGTTAGAACAAAATTGAAAGGTAGAATAGATGGTTAGAAAAAACAATTATACAAAAAATCAGAAGTATCGCTATGTACATGTACGATAGTAGCATTATAACTGTGACAACGACTGAAGGTAACCACAGGAGTTTTTCAACGCATAAAACTGGGACCACGCATGGCTTTCTCTGACAAGAATCTATGACCTTTCGACACCTGACCCATCGTTATCATTGCGAGAGAGGATCATACAACTCCTTGATTGCCATACACTAAATAAAATTCTCTCTTTCGATTTGCAAGGAGAGTTCCATGCATGTTTATAAATTACGTTCAGTTGTGACATTTATCTTACTAAGCTATGTAACAGACTTAGAGCGAAGATTCGCTATTCCCCCATCTCATAATGCAATACGTTTTTTTGGAGTAGGAGGGGGGTCTTTGCATAAAAAACAATACGAGGTATTTACTCTTGCTTCAGTGCACTGAATATCCATTGTTTTAACGCAAATACCCCCTCCCCCAAAATAATTTTATAATGGGATTGGCGAAAATAGCGAGTACTACTGTGGTATTATCGTTACTCACTCGCCGTTCTTTGTAAAAAGAGCAAACTACTGTCGGTCATTTTTGTTTAGATTTTACTGCTCTTGGTGGTGCACTTCACGGTTATCATGGCAGCACTGTGCAAAGTGCAATTTCAGATTAATTATTGTACTGCTCTCGTTCAATCAGATTCAAATAAATTAGTTGAGTAGATCATGAGGGATACCATTGCTTTTCCTAGTTACCGCGCATCGGGCATCTCACCTCGTATTTGACAGCCTTTCTCGCAGTGAGATCTTTTCTGTTTGATGTGACATTCAAAACTCTGGCATCTGACACTTGAAACGAAGCCTGAAGATGAGGAAGGCTCCAAGAATGCACTCTGGTTTCTGGATATAGGCAGTGCAAGACAAATAAGTCTAATTTACCTTTCAAACCCCATGGGTTAACAAAAATGGCAACCAACAACTGTACGTACTCACCATCCTTAAAATCCTGGTCGAGATGAAGATAAAACGCAAAAGAATACGAGTACAATCTCCCAAGGGAAATTAATTTGGGTAGGTAATTCCTCATTGCTTTTCTGTTATCCTTACTGAAACCAGCGCATTCAGGGTTAACTGTTTGGTACACCTTAGTGAAATACTCATGAAGATCAACCGTTTTATGAATGAAACCGCTACCCAACCTAAGAGAAGGTTCAAATTTGTAAAAGCAGTTCCTCGTGTAAAGCACATCGTGGATTGCTTCAAAGTCGATGCGTGCAAACGGGCAACGTCTCGGTAAGTCTTTCAATTGAAAAGGTCTTGTGAATTGTTCCTTTATAAAACAAGACGTTGCATTTGTTCTTGCTTTTTTATACGCTTTTATGCCTTCTTCCTGTGCCTGGGCAAAAATTTGCTGTGACATGATTTTGCCAACTGGAAGTTCTTCTCGGGAAATGCATTTGCTCTCGCCGCCAAGATCTCCCACAATGATTATCTGTCAATAAAGACACAAAGGGATGAGTTACTACGTAACAACGACGACAACAATAAAAATAATCAGAATCAGAATCACTCCCTTGGACTCTTATTGGTTGGTTTGGCTGATCAGCTTTTTCAATTACCTGCGAACTTCGATTTTTTTTTTTTTTTGGTTGATACTTTTTTTAACTTGGTTGACATATGATCCGATCCGAACTTGGTTGATGTATGATCGAAAACGATAGGACGATGGGTGGCGTCCGAAGATTGAAACAGCTTCAACCAAAATAGGTTTAGGTTGAAGTGGTTGCACCAAATGGAGACATTCGCACGAAATCAGTCAATATTCAAATTCATTTACCACTAACCTTCTGAAGCCCACCCCCAGAGTCAAAGAATATAGATACAGTAAATGCATTTCTGTTTTCGTGGAAGCCTGGTGAGAGCTTCTTTGGACCCACACTGCTTTTCAGCTTCTGTACTGTAGCAGACCCCACTTGGCCAACCCAAACCTGTGGAAAAAGGGTCTTGAAACTAGTAAGCTGCAGATAAAAGGCAAAAAATGCAGAGCTATTTGATTGGTAGAGCCATCTATCTTTTGTACCAAGGCCAGCAAAGAGAGCAACCTCGTTCCCAGGGTCTCTCTTCTCTGCCTCCATTGTCGTTGAGAATGAGAGGCAGAGAAGAGAGACCCTGGGAACGAGGTTGCAAAGACAGGTGAATCCAATAAACTGATAATCTTCATCGCCACCAACCTCGTTCCCAGGGTCTGGGAACGAGGTTGCATCGCCACTTAAGTTGAGTTCAACAGAAAGGACTAAGTTTCTGTTAAACGAATGGCACTTCTAATCTGGTCTATGGACCACGCAATATCCAGATGTGGAAAAGAGAACTTTTGAGTTTTAAGTTAAAAGAACTCTTTATTGTGTTGTGAACGTCCCCGCCAATTGGTCACAAATGCATAAAGTAAATAAAATGAACGACACAAGAACAGTCATAAATAATGAAGATTAAGGCAGAGGAAGACGGCAATGTATTGAAATCCCTCGAGGTGTCTGCGGGAAAACATCATTCGCGAGGTTGAATGATACCAGAGAAGCTGAATAAACCAGATACCTCCTAGCACTCCTAGGAAGCAGTAAAGTAAAACTTACTGTCAAGATCGAAGCAACGGGAAAAAAAGGAAAGCCTCAGCAAGAAAGAAAACAATTTAAAAGTCCACAAAACAAGCAGCTTCTGATAGATTGTTAAGTGAAGAACCTCACAAGAAGACGGGAGGATATTATGTTCATGCATGTATCAGACCTCGACGAGAAATCATCGTTGCTTTTCGAAAATCCTCAGCATATTGTGGCATTATTGGATGCGGACGGGCGGTTTCCATTGAGGAGGCAGTGTGGCCCAGTGGTTAGGGAGCTTTCTTTGAGATCCGGAGATCCCGGGTTCAAGACCCGCTCTGCCCACTCGTTGAATTTGATCCTGGTAATCCCTGGTTCAACTTCCAAGCTGCACTTGTAAATAGCCAACCGGTTTGCCTCCGGCCAGTTGGGATTCTTAACAGTTGTTGTTGTTGTGTTCTGTTGTTTCGTTGATTATGCTTCATTGGCCCTGAAAAGCCCCTATGGGGAGCGGTCAATTAAGTATGTTTGTATGTATGTATGTGTTCGCCACTTGTCGGTGCAAGCTAATTTCCCTTTCGTAAACAAGCGATGCCATTTTGACGGCGATGACATTCTTGGTAACCAAGCCTTTTTATTCGGTTAGGTTTCAATAAATTGTTAGGATTAGCTTCATTTAAATACTTAAAAATCGCAAAATTAAAGCTGTTGTTTCGCTAGTGTAGAGGTTAAGTGTTAAGTGACATACGTTGCTAATCTATTGTTACAATAGATTAACTATCTTTTTTCCTCACGAAAGGCAAAATTGCTTCGGCGCAGGTAGTTAAGAACATATTATACAACGTCCTTCTTGGTCGGCGTAAATTTTGGAGCAAAGTTATTGCTAAGCAGTCTTTTCATACCTGCTTTCTCGATGGAGCGGGTAGTGACAGCAGAACAACTCTGTACGTAACGACTGGATCTCTTAGGGAATAACACAGTGTTAACATCCGACTTTTCAAACTAAATATGGCTTACAGGTCCGACCAATAACATTTTTTGGAACAGTTCCTTCAGTAACTGTCTAGATAGATATAAATCGATTACAAGGGCACTGACTCAATATGAAAATGTCTGACAATTGTCACTTGAATCTTGTTTAATGGACTAGTCCCTACGAGTCTCCTATAGCTCAATATTAAAGCATCCGAACTGGTAATCGGAAGGTCGTAGGTTCGACTCTCGCAACGGAGCACTCGGAATTTTTCCGAGTATCTCCGAGTGACCATTCAAAAATGTCGTCTCGTCATTTCGTGCGGATAAGATTGCTTACAACCACAAAATCGTAAAACTAGTTTATCACAGGCTTGTACGAATTAAAAGCACACAACCGTAAAATATGTCAGAAAAAAAAAAAAGGAAAACGGAAATAGTTAATCAGTTCGAAAGAAGTACTTATTTATCTTTAACCATCATTCTTGTTAGTTACCTCCTGGTGGTTTGTAAGGAAGGCAAATGTACCATCAAAAGGGGACGAAGTGAAGACCACAATAGTAGAGTTTCTGGGAAAGCTTGTCAGCCAGTGAATCGAGAGTCCACCATCTGGGCTAGAAAAAATGGACAGACGATTTTAACAGTAACAAGTGTTTTTGTTTTCTTTTTACAAACGCCGCTTTAATACAACACAGTTGATGTATTTTCTGACAAGCCTTGATTACGTTTTTCTACATAGGTATATTGAGGGTCAGTACTACTTATAAGCAATCCATTGTGTCGATTGAAATAGATCGTGTCTCGCAGTGAGAAACTATCAGCGCTTCGTTATTAACGTAATCGGATCTCACGAGTGAAGGGATGGATGACTGAGTGAATGACATAGAGAAGGACTAAATAAATCAGCGAATGAAAGAAATAAAAAAAAATAAATGTATGAACACTGTTAATAAGGATTTCATAAGTACTATTCTCGAAAGGAATGAATGAAAATGAGAATAGAAAGAAAACTGGTTCTTTATTCCCTTTAAAGTACATGTACTCAAAAGAGATAATTATTGCGTACGCGAATTTTAAATACCTGTAAAGAAAATTGTTTCCCCAAAGAAATAAACTATCACTGACAAAAGCTGTAGACGACAAACCACTTAATGCCAACACCGAAGATTGTGGGTCTTGTTGACTGGAAGTATTTGAGTCAAGTTGCATCCAGCTGTCAGGATCTTGGTAACAAGAGATAAAGGAATAAATAGCAATTATTTCCTGGAAAGGTAGTGTGGTCCAATAGTTTGATCCGCTGGGCCACTGGTTACATTTTGTGTTAAAAAATAGCAAAAGTAAAGCGTGCGCTCTGATTGGTCAATTACCCATTTACTATTTGCCTATGGGCGAATGACGCGTGCTCCGGAAAAAAAAATTATATAATGCTTTTTCCTCAAACTACAATATTGACCGACCAGGCTATTGCCGAAAATGCTGAAATTTCTTTGTAGCTTTATGAAAAGATGTCATGCTTTCCTTCATTATCTGGCGTCAAATATAATCTGCAGAGGGAGAAAATGGTTTGAAAGTGATAGGGTGACCATGCAATGTTGTGGGAATGAAGCCCTGTGGGACGTAAAAGAACCCACACCATTCGCAAAGAGTAGGGCATGTAGTTCCCGGTGTTGTGGTCTGTCTTCTGTTGTGTATCATGGTTGGGAGGGCAAATGCTCGGAGATATTAGATACAAAGAGCTACTCTAAAGAAACTAAAGTTATGATGATGCTGATGATGATGTTTTCCTGAAATTTTTTCCTCCGACGGATCTCAACATCCAGTGGATGTTTTAAGATTCATGTTTCCAAATGAAATGTCCCAGTTGTTACTCTATCAAGGGTTTTCAGATTCCTGGAACCTATTCGGCGCCCAAATTTGGTTATCTGACTTCCCTGCCTCACTCCGAAATAAGTCATTTGATATCGCAGAAGAGGTTTCACAGGTCACTCCAATTCAAGTCGCTTTTCTAGTTTCATCCACCATTTGTTTCATTTTTTCTCACCGTAACGGTTTGAGTCCAAACCGAATTTATGGTTTGTGGCCAAGGCTCAGACGATGCGAGTTGATGGCTAAAATGTGGGAACGCCTCACTTGGCGAGAAGGCTGATCCAAATATATATGGGCTTATAAAAGGATATTTTTTTTCCAAAAGTACTCTCAATCCGATCGGTTTTTTTGACAGCTAAATTGTCGGTGATTTCTGTCCACCTTCATCAGAGCTACGACTATCTTTATTGTTCGCGCTATAAGCTGTCGTTGTGTGGGCCCATTTCCATTAGTAGGGCTAACGCTCACATGGTTTGCATGGGTAGAATACTAGCACTTCACATTACCCTCTAATAGATAAGTCTATTGAGGAGTGTTGTCACAACAGCCTCTTTTTGTTGGACTGGATTGTGAGATGCAAGATATTTGTTGGTGCGAGTAGCCTTTCTGTGGACATCAATCTCTACCAAGCCATCGCTTACTACTGTAATCCTCGAGTCCAGGAAAGAAATGCTTTGGCCCTTTTCAGTCTGGCATGCGCGCTCTATTGTGAACTGTATGTTAACGTCAATCAGTAGAGTTCAAATGCTGGTGGAAAAGCTCTGCGTCCGTTTTCTTCAAACATTCGTTGGAGTCGTCCACAAACCTTTGCCACCAGCGAGGAGCAAATGTAGAGGTGGACAAGGCTCGTTCCTATATGTCGGACATGACAAGATCTGCGCTGACTGGTGACCCCATTGCGCAACAAAATACTTGCATGCGAATAGTGCATTCCCTCATAAGTGAAGTAGCTGTTGCCCAATACGAATTCCGAAGACTATAACTTGCGTCTCAGTGAGAGTTGTTGTTTCTTTCCAAATGCCATCGGACTACCGGAACGCTGTGTGATGAACTATCGCAAGAGACTTTTGTTGGAGTCGTGGCATTCCACTTTGGACAGCGACACTGTAAACGAGAGGAAACCGCTTCCTCGCGCTTACATACCGTTAATTTAAAGTTGAATAACGACAGTTTGTAGCGCGAACAATAACGATCGTCGTAGCTTTGATGAAGGTGGACAAAAGCCACCGGAAATTTAGCTATCAAAACACAGATCGGATTAGAGCACTTTTGGAAAATGACTACTACCGCTCGCAATACTGAAAGAAATAGATGAGTTATACTCTCCAATGCAATGTACTCTTCGATTCAATGGCTAATAAAGTTACCTGTTTCAGACATTGTAATAGCCGTTGGAAAGTGAAATAGCAGTTTCCACCTTCCACCATTTGATAGAACTGTAAACAAAAAATACAATTGAGACTACTGTGTTCACGTAAAGAGAGAGAATAAAACAACAAGTTTCGACACAAAAAAGCCCTGCTGAGCAGGAGGCGGACGCGTTCACTTCAGGATCAGTTAAATAACTCGCCTTTGAGCTCAGAGTGTACATGTTTTCAAGCAGTTTTCAATGTTGATCAAGAAAAATCCAAACTAGATCTAACCTGCCAGTCCCAGTAACTCTCCGAGACATTTTCATGAACAAGGCCCGATCCCAGTTGAAATAAAAACAGTTTAATTTACTAATAAAAGCAACATGCATCTCTCAGCCTTTCCTTTTGTCATTGAACGATAATTGGAACATATCACAGAGAAGGAAAGAGTACAGAAGTTTGTCTTTTATGGATCAAAAATACAAAAGAATCTGAAAGCCGGTCCTGACTTTTGAACTAGATTGCTTCATTCTCTGTGTCAACTGTCTTCATAACTTGCGGAATGTGGCCTCAGACTAAGAATTACTGTTATTACTTCTTGTTCCTTCTTGGCCCCCTTAGCTCAGCTAGTGCAAAGGAGGCCTAGGTGTATTGGGATTCACTAGATACCTTCATACTGCAACAGATGAGATGTGTGTGTTTCAGCTGTACTTAGCTTGACGAGGACAACAAAATAGCCTGGGATAACGCCACTAACACTGCCTGATATCACTTGACAAAAATCGCTTTGTAAACCTACAGAAAAGAAAACAATAGGGCCAAGTGGACTCGAAACTAGCTCTTACAGCCCGTCTGCGCAGGAAACCACAGTTATGATATACAAAAAAGGCAAATGGCGCATCATGATGCAACTGTGTGCTTTAACCCCTACAACAGAGTAAATACTCCAGCCAATAAGAGAATTCGCACTTATTATAAGAATTCGAAAGCTCGTGCATCTCATTTCCGTAACAAATACAGAAAATCACGTGCTGTGTTTAAACCGAAAGAGAGCGTGTTTTTTTGTTAAGGAAAGGAAAGCCTCGTTTCTGGTAACTTTCTCGATCAATCAGACGTTAAATTGACAGACCCTATAAAAACTAGGTCGCAAAGCGCGGAAAAATGCGCAAGACCAAGTTATAATCGTTTTCGGCAAGAGAAAATGAGGGGACAGAGAAGGAGGCTCCCGGTCCAGCCCTTGGGATATGTCATGTCCACGAAAGTTATTTTTAGACGAGCGGAAGTCTTCCCAGACGTCCGCATGCAGGCCAACCTCGGTCCGATGTTTGAAAGAAAATATATATTCATAAGCCTTCCACGTGCGCCATCATTTTCTCTTTTCACTAAGAACCTGAGAGCAAAGAAAGACTGCATGCGGACGTCTCGGAAGACAGACTTCCCCTAGAACAAAGACTTCCGCTCGTCTAAAAATAACTTTCGTGGACATAACATATCCCGGCCAACGCCTTGAGCCTCCCTCTCTGTCCCCTCATTTTCTCTTGTTTTCGGTCTTTCTTGTGAACTCAACTCGCTCTAAGGATATCACGATCTGTGTGCACTAAAATCCGTGGTCGGTCTAATGAGATTCTAGTTCTGGGAACCTCCTTGAAAGCATTACTTTCAGCAAACATTTGACCCCATCAAGAAGGGTAAATCTCCCACGAGACTGTCAGAGTTTGTTCAAGACACTAAATAATCTGCAGGTAGTCAACAAGGTTTTTACACGAACTTTTAGTTTGTTGTAACACGACCTTTTATCATTTTTTAGGGCTTGGTGCAGGTAGAAATAAGGTTTCAAATATTGATGCACTCACCTGTAAGGTGCTGTTGTAGCTTGAGGAACTGACAGGCGTTGAGACCGTCAAAATCCGTTTGTTCATGAAATTCGGATGGTTTACCTTTAAAAAATAGATATTTTAATTCAAGGATTTTATGTAAGAAAGTCTAATGGAATACAGTTTAGGCTTCAGCAAAATCCCGACAACAGATTTTAGTCATTTATTGAGCAGTTTTGCATTATTCAAGCTAAATTGGATAGGTGTATTACTTGGCAAGACCACCCAAAATGGCTTTTGAAATGGTTTCGAACTACCGAACGGAAAAATTGGGCCTGATATGGCGTGCATTATTGGAACGAAATGGTCTGTTACAGGGTAAAAAACTTCAAGGTCCTTGCTAACGAATGATGATACCTTTGACTAATGAAGCCGCGAAAACCTTCTCCTGATCTTGCTCCTCTCCAAATCCCAAAACAATGATAGAGTGAGCTGATGGATGGGCGGGGCTTACCACGTGACGCATACACGCTTCCAATACGAGAGAATAACCTTCAGCTGTTAGAGATGATAATAAAAAACGTTTAGCAACTCTGGCTCAAGTAGACTCTTGCTGTTACTACGTAGATTTAATCTTAATCTCTAGCTCCATTAAACACAAACGGCCGGTAATTAACAAAACCGCATTCCCAGTCATTTTTATTTTCGGCTGTTCGAACAGAGACAAAGGTTATTTATTATGAAAAAAAGTGCCGGGAAAGCAAGAGGAGAGAAGAAAATCATTTGTCCACTTTAAAAAACTCTTTCCTAGAAAGTTAAAGAGGCAAAATAATTTTTGTAAACCGTGCTTTTAAAGTAAGAACTTGTTTAAATAACCGGCCCAAAGCTAACAAGCGCTCAAAAATTAACTTTGCAACACTGAACCAATCATGATTGACGGGCTGGTAGGATCGCAAAGTGAGTGGAGGAGAGCGATTGATTTCTTTAGCAGCTGGCAAGTATAGGCGATATCCGCTAAAGCGACATTGTAATCACGCGAGGCTTAGTGGCTCAGAAATTAAGGGGGGGGGGGGGGGAGGGGGTTTGGGTGTCCTCGCATAGGGATTCTTCGCATTCAGATCTCGTTGTATAAATTCCAAATGACACATTTGTTTTCAACTTCGTCACGGTTCATAAATAGTCAACTTGTCGGTTACTTCTAATTGGCGCTTTTAATGCTATTTTGATTTGACTTGTTACTTTGTACACACCGCAAATAAGCTCGAAATTAAATTGTGCCTAAGTATGTGGTCGTTGCTTTAATTGAAACTGAGCTTTCTAGTTATATTAGGAGAGTACTTACACTCGGTGTTTGTTGCTGTCTTAGAGAAGTCGGCTTGAATTTCAAACAAACCAACCTGTTTTAAGTGAAATCATAAAGAATGAATGTGACTGGCATTCTGTGGGCCAAGATAAGACCTTTTCCCTTTTTCGTCCTTTTACCACAAGCTGAAAAGAAGACGAATATTGCCCCTCCTCCCCGACCCCCCACCAATCACAATGTCAGTTATCCTCTGTATCTACACATGACAGAAACAACATCTGCAGAAAAATGTTTTCCTCGGACACCCTTCCGCTAATCAGAGGGATCAATTGCAGGTTTGTGACGTAGATTCGCGGAAAAAGTGTAGTGTTTTATTTCTTTCAGATATCACCGAGAAAAACAAAGCGAAAACCAGCGGATTGTCATCGTTGACTTTGTAGAACTCGCGGACCCGCGGGACACATTGGGGAGCTTTAGCACGCGCGTTTTTGAGACCTGAAGTAACCTGTTTTCCCTTTCATTTGTCTTCACACAACCACATTTACACTGCTAATTATCTTTTCTCCATCAGAGATGATTAGTATAAAAATCTGGGAGACAACACTGTCCTGGCTCGCGAAATGTTCTTTTCCGGTTGCCGTCCACATCTCAAAAACGCGCGTGCTTAATCTCCGTATTGTCCATACAGGACCTAGATAAAACGACCTATTGTAGCTCCCCAGTGAGTTCTAGTAATGAGTTCAATGAGTAGAGCAACAGACCGGTGCTACGGAAGAGTCGTAGATTCGAATCCTGCCAAAGACTCTGATTTTTCAGTTGTCCTTTCACCCGTTGCTAGGCAACTCGTATCATATGTCTTAGTTGGCTTGGTGGGTTCAATCTTTTCCTTTACTTGGCGGGGAAAAGGAGAAGGACATCTACAATTTCCTAAGGCATTTTCTTCCATATACGCATTGATGTGGGTGGGCGGAATATTATCAAGGAACTTGAGCCTATACAAAATGACGGTCAGCAGCTGAGGGCTGTTGTTAGTGACGATTAGAGATTTTATGCAAGAGGTTGTTTTGAAGATGACCTTGTAGCATGAGATGGAGAAGGTATTCAATTTGGCACCCATCTCCTTGGTGATCATCCAGGAAAGCGAATATTCCCACGGCCACTTACTAACAACTTCCGGCTTATTGTTCCGATTAAACTAACTCCGCCTTTTTTTACCAGTAAGGTTGTGGGTGATTATCCGTGGAAATATTGACGGTGCTTTTAAGCCTACTTTTAATAGATTGGATTCACATACATCAGTGTTCATAATTATTCTATCAGACGATGGCAAAGCACCTTTGACCTCCACAGTGGAAAGAGACTGCTCAAAAACACAATTTTTTCTGTCCTCAGTTTCAAACTGAGAAATAAGAGAATAATTAATTTAAATTTAAGTGCAATTTTCCTCAATTCCATAGCTAGCTATAAAATACAGAATACTGATTCGGATGCTCTACCACAGAGCATAAGGAGAATAAGAGGACCAAGGCTATTCATCAAGATCCATGCTTCTATATTTTCTACATACTGCTACACTGAAAATTACAATGGTGCCATTCTCGCTCTTTTTAAGACGGAGATGTATGATAAAAGTTTAGCCCGATAAGTCAATAAAGTGATGATTTTATAGATGAGGACTCAGCAACGCAAAATTTACAGCTGTTGTCCCACTACTTCGTTTGGACGAGGCATGGTTGTATTCCTTCAATAAAACAAACTGCATCACATCGAAATACGTGTGGGAATTTATCTAACGACAAAAGTGGCGTTAGATAAGCCTCAAGGAGAGAAACATGCTGCTCTTTTTCAGTTGCAGATACTTTCTACTATACACTGTTAGTACAACAAGAAAGGGACTAAGCTAACGTGAATTTTAAAGAATTCCATCATTTCCAATTCTGAGTTGGCGTAAATGATGTGCTCTGTCAGTTCAGGAGAGGCAATGATACAGACTGGATCAAGGTTTAGAATACAGTTCACTGACATGGTCTGATTGACTGGTAGCTGCAATTCTGAGACTTTCTTGCCCAACCAGCTCTGTAGCGTGTTGTTGATTGACTTGTGAAAACCATCGATACGCACAGAAGATATCAAACAAGGTACAAACAAGGGCATAACAAACTCAAGAAGCACAAATTTAACATGGAGGAAAACTAGAATACAACGAGAAAAACTCTTCAGGCAGAGTAGAAAAGAAAATGAAATCACCCCTCCTGATTTTAGTTGTTCTTCCTTCCTTTTATTTGATGTTGTTGTAACGAGTCTCAAATGCTTGCTGTCTTGCATACTAAAAGGTTTTGTGAGATCTCAAAACATTGACAACCCTGGCATTGAAACAATATCAAAGCAAGTTCTATTAATTGTGAACGGCACTGAAATAAGTCAATCTTACTGAAATGAAAGTTCAGTGTACCAGGTTAACAGTTGTTACCACAGTTTTTAACACAGTTCTTGAGTTGTGTTTCACAGTAACAATGTTTTTTTTTTTAAGACTGGGACTGTGACAGGTACAGTAGCCAGGGTTACATACTTTTATATTAATTACTGAGGACTACTAAATCAAACAAAATGTAAAAATATGGTACTACTACCATGACTTGCACTTATCATTTCTATTCTATTCCCTATCATCCGGCCCATCCCATGACTTCAATGGCCCATACTTTTATGAAATAACCCATAACTTTTGAAAGTCAGGGGACATAGGCCCATTTATGTATTTTGCCTTCCCAATCCCTGGATACGTGAATTTCAATTGAGTTATTAGTGGGTAAAATAAAAATGTATTTTACCAGAGATGGTTGACAACTTAAAGAGGTAGATTTATTTGCAATAACTTAAAATAGGTGTGCTGTTCAAGATGCAATTACCGATACCACATTGGCGTGCTTAGTTTATATACCGGTAATATCATGTTGCACACATTAAAAAAAACCAACTTTTGCTTGTATGATAGTTGTTTAATCACAAGTCTTAGCTCTATCCTCCAGTCTTTTTCTACCTTCTCATTTTCTCCTGACAAGGTGTATTTTTTGATAAGCTATTTTACCCTCCACTTCCAACCCCCTCCCTTCAGTAACTACAAGATCTTCCATTACCGGTGAGAGTTTAAGTAAGGTCCAATGCCGCTGTCAACAACTTCACAGTGTAATGCTTTAGCCGTCTCAGAAATGTAGAGAGGAGCTACCCAAGCTGGGTTACAAAGCTCTAGGTAAATGGAGCAATTCTTCTCAATGCGACAACATTTGATTCTCTCCTCAAGCATGTAATTTGCTTGTGGCTGTGGACAAGATGGCCTCACACTACTACAAATGCACTTGCTTGACCTAAAGAAATAAAATGTTTAATTTTTCTTTTAATAAAGAATACTTGATCGAATTTTCTCATCCAGGTGAGCATGATCCTAAGAACAAATTGCTGAGCTCTTGAGGAAAAAATATATATATAATAAGTAAAATATTTAGTGAAAGAAACCTTGCATTTGAAAGGAAAGTAAGATTTTTACCAAGAATTTCCACTTGTTTTATTCCTGAGAATACATCCACAATCATGTTGATCTCCCATCTCAACAAGTGCTGACAAGATGACAATGGAAAACCTCCTATCTTTATCATAATTGGCTGCAAATGCCTCAGATTCAATGATTCAATGCTGACCATTGGCTTCACGCCTGTTAACACCAGCGACCTCTGCATTTCAGAGTTTATCTGAGAAAATGATTCAATGAATAATCAAAGCAAATTTAATTTACAAAAACGATTAAAGCGTTTAAATCACAAACTTAAACTAATAAAGGAATGGTGGTCACACAGTTTGCTATTAAATTAATTAACTAAAAAACCCGATGGATGTTTCCAGATGTAAATAAGTGCTCCAATTGATTTTAATGTCTCCAGTGTAACCAGCGTACCTCAAAGTCACACACGACCATACAGCTCTTTGAAGCGATTTTTATCAAATCACTGGCTGATTTAAATAAGATTATGAATTAATTGATTTCAAAACGTTGAACGAATTGGTGTTACTGAAAAGAAACGGTCTTTGAATTCAGCTGAAATAGGTCAACGTGAAAAAATAATAGACAAATGCAGGTGACACTTACAGAAAGAACTCTTCCATATTTGTTGCTACTTTAACTTTACTTACCATGTCATCGCATTTTATCCTCATTCTTAAGAAATAATGGCCATTTGGAACAATGGTGGATGCCACCTTCGCCATGTTGTCTTTTTCAACTACATCTATAACCCACGTACAGTGTTCGTTTCTCGGAGAAAAGGTAAAGTATTCAAGTACAAAGCAAGCAAAGGACGCAAAGAACGCATAGAACTTCCAGATCTTCATCTTGGCATGCTGATATACAACATTCTGCAGGTCAACGAACCGGAACTCTTCGAAGGCGAAGGTTTTCTTAGTTGTAAAACTGTATTCAACACGCTCAACTGTCTTCACCGTTTCATTGACGCTTTGCAAAGAGCAGCGTTTGAAATGTTTCACACTTTCTAAGACTTCTGAGAGATCCTTTGGAACCAGACCTCCCAGACCACGTCACGCTGATCGTCACACAACAAGTAGTCTCAGCAAGTCACGTAGGAAGGAAGAAAAGTGACCGAAAACACACACACAAAGTACACAATGTGCGAAAAACAATCATACGTGCTGTGTGGTTTAATTTTTTTCACTCAGTTTAACATACCGTAAACAATGTATTGACGACACTTCGTTTACACTAGGGAGCTTATTAAGCACGTGCATTTTTAGGATGTGGACGGCAACCGGAAGTGAGCTGTTTTCCCTTTTAATTTGTCTTCACAAAACCACATTTACATTGCTAAGTATATTTTCTCCATTAGAGATGATTGGTATAAAAATCTGGGAGACACCACCGTCCTGGCACGCGAAATGTTCACTTCCGGTTGCCGTGCGCGACTCAAACGCAGGTGCTTAATTAAGCTCCAATAGGAATAAAACGCAAACAGCGGTTACAAACATTTGCTTGAAGTGCATAACTTTTATAAACTTAACGTTTCGTATGTTACAACATACATCATCAGAAGTGATTATTATTCAGTTACAGATAAATTTAAATTCATCCTTAAATGAAAACGTTGGCAGGGAGAAACTTTATCTCTACAGGAGCCCATTTTTATTAGGATAT
>NC_090886.1:24701144-24703644 GCF_036669925.1 Montipora capricornis
CCAACCTCTCTTCTCTGCCTCCTTTGTCGTTGAGGACAAAGGAGGCAGAGAAAAGAGACCCTGGGAACGAGGTTGGTCTTGATCATCTCTCAGTTTTCTCGAACTTTAATCCATGTTGCTTTTTATATGTACCTGCATACAACTTAATACTGACAAATGTTTGATAGACTTTGTTAAAAAATTCTGTGATTGGTTAGCATCCTATTTAATGGAAGGGACAAAGTTTTCTACTGCTTAACCCATTGACACCTCAAACGCCCTAGGATGACCCCAGTTGACGACTAGAATCTCCCTGGCATTCGACAGAGTAAAATCTGTCAGGTCGCATGCCCAGGGGTCAATGGGTTAAAGGGGATCAGTGATACCCCTTGTTACTCTACAGAAAACAGAGCTAAGTGCTGCCATCAGTGAACTACCTGGCTCATTTAGTTTCATTATCTAGACACAGACTTTATGCTTTTACAGTGTGTTTAGGAGCAACTTTACAGCAGGCTATATTTCCAATAAATTTTAACTATTTTGTGAAACAAAAGGAGAAGGTAGGATTGCACACTGTGCAGTATTTCTGGTCACTTGAGAATGTATTCCACACATCCCTCAATTTAAATTTTGTCAGTTGACGGTTAAGTTGTCAGTAAATTGTACTGTCTATTTTGAAGTCAGACTGACTTCTTCATGTTGGTATGTACAGTTGTCAACAATTTCTGATGTAATTTACTTTTTATGCGAACAAAAGAAATGTTTAGGTTCAAGGTTTGTAGACAAGTATCGGTTCCTGTTTGGAGTGTTAAAATCAACAGTCTTAGGTTTTTTTGCATTGCTAGTCAGAGAGTTGAAAAGAAAAGTACCATTTCAAAACTTGTATGGTGCTGGCCACCCTACGGAAAGCCTTTGGCAGTGAGGAAAGGATGACATTATTTGGGGGGTAAGATGGGAAATGAACATTCTCTGGATAATATACAATGTATATATAATATTGTTACATCCAATCTGTCAAGTTTGATGGTTTCAAAATAAGTACTGACCTCCGCTTATCTGTAAAAATGGAATATAAAGTGCATTAAGGATGACTAGTCTTAACCTCATGAAGAACTTTTGGCTTTTGCAGTTTTTATTTTGCTTGATACATATTTTCGTTGACCTTTCGGTGTGCATCTTTCTGCTCTCCTAAAGGAATTTGACAACGTTACTTAAACGATTATGTGAATTAAACAGTTTTAAGTGGGGATGTTCATATGCTGTGCCCAGAGACCAACGATTATGAACAACAGCTTTTCATTATTGTTGACAATGAGGTTCTTCTGGAAGTAAGTTCATACAAACAGTCTTTCTGCTCTGTCTGGGGTACATTACATGATTAACCTAGAGTATCTAAGAAAGCCAACATGTCTGCACTGAGTTTCTTGAGTATGTATTTAGCCTTCGTCAAGAAAAAATGCCTTGTATAGAAAAGGTGTCTCTACTCTTTTAGCTGAAAGTTAACAGCTTCTTATTACATGTATTAACAGTTGCACCACCACAGGAGCTTGAACTAACCTACATGCAGGGGTTTTATTAGATGCTGAGACCTGGGTACTACCACCTGTCTACACTGAGTACAGTACCCACCATTGCTTAAAGGAGGTCTCAAGATCAAAAGCCAGACTATATATAGTGGTGCCATCTCACTCTGTCACAAGATCCCTTCTACTTTAAAACTTAATGGAAACCCTGACACGTAAACACACCTGAGTCCATTTCTTGATTTGTCGCACAACAGGTGAGAAATAGAACAGAACATGACCATGTCAGGCAAGGGTCAGGCAATTAACACATACCATTTAAAACAATGTTATGTTATGTAGTCATTTGTACTATTACTGTGGTCAATTAAATTGTCACACTGGAAAGTTTTCACAGGGCTGCCATAAAGGACAATCACCTGTACCAGCTGTTAACCCTGAGCTCACATTGTGAAGGAAATGAAAACTAGAATCAGTTTTTGATATATTGCAGGTGAAAATTTAATGACAGCCCTGTTTAATGCTGGTTTTTTGGGTGTGTGCTTTGAATTAGTTCCAGATCAGCTAATTTTTTTTTTGTTGGGATAGAAGTGATGTAAGGAAAATGGACAGTGATATATTTTAATTACAAAAATTGTTTTTGTGTAACACTTTTCATTTAATTAATTTCACTCACTTTAAGATCTACACCATCCCCTCAAGAGAATTTCTTTTGCATGTTACTTTGTACTTACAAGCTGTTTTCATTTCTCAGGAGTTGTCTCATTCGCTAAATAGTTTGGCTGATTTTTTCATGCCGCATAGATTTTTCGAAATCATTCGTGTTTTTAGGCATTTAAGTTTCAGAAATTTGTATTTGCCCTGCAACATTAATTACCTTAGTGAAATTTAACAGAGTTGTTTTTGTGATTATGGCTTGTATGTAGTGCCTTGTGTATGTATGTACAATGTATATATATTTCCTAAATTTGGAAAGCACATTATATGTTCATGGAAGA
>NC_090886.1:24711144-24721144 GCF_036669925.1 Montipora capricornis
GCGAAACGAAATGATACAGAAACAATCCGAAACATTCCTTAAAACAATCTTAGGCTTGATTAGGCGTAAACAAACCGTTTACCAATGCTAGCATTTGGTCTAAAAACCTTTTTTAAGGTCTAATTAGGTCTAAGGTTACAACATATACAAGTGGCAAAAATAATGGAGACACTTCACTTTCTTGGGGCGTTATTAATTTACCTATTAACTCTCACACTGTAACCCCCCACCCCCCTCCTTATCAGTGTTGCTAGGAAGACAAAAAAATTGTTGCAAACTTAAACAGTCAACATTGAAAGGGAGAGAGGGGAAGGGAAGTGGGAAAGGTTTTTAATTCTAGATACGGCAGGTATTGGAAGCTAAAAAAGGTGTTTTTTAAAGGACCACGCTCAACCAAGAGCCATTGCAGGCGAGCGCTTTCATCAGCGCCATTTTCTGTATTACAGAAAATACGATGTTGCGATAGGTGAACATTTATCTAGCTCCATCGGTCGTATCATCTGCTTTCGTTAGTTGTAATATTTGTAAATAGCTTTTTTAACATTTAATTCGCGGATTTGTATAGTTAGTTCTTCTTTATTATCGTGTGAAGTTCTGAATGAAGCCGTTGAAAAGAGGTCGCCCGCCGAGGCCAGAGGGCCGACATATTGTTTGGTACATTAAAGCTATGGAATGACAGGAAACAAGCCTCTGGATTCGCAAATAATTCAAGCAGCGAATTTGCTGAGGCCCTGCTTCATGGATTTATGCTCAGTTTTATGGATGAGAGCAGATGTCCTCAAAGAAAATGAGCTTGTTCGCAGGATTCGTCCGCCATGTATAGCCCGATTCCATGTAAGTGCTTATCAGTTTGTATTACCAATTGGCTATGCATTTAGGAAATTTTATCGGTGTAGGTGTGTTTTGATGAACACTTATGTATTCCTTTCACAGGTAAGCGGCCCTTGTTCGTTTCAACACCGAGAGGAACTAGCACTGTTGTAACCTGTTCCAAAGAGAAAGACTCTGTCAGTGAAAGGTACATGTACAAACGCTTTAATTATTATTATTATTATTATTATTTTTTTGTAATCCCATTACAGTTTCCAATATCTGAAACATGTCGGTTATTAGTGGCCCAGCTAGTCATATTTGTATTGTTGTATTTTAAAAGGTCTTTTGAAGTTGATATAACTGGAATTTGCTGGCACAACACACCACCTCTCTGGAAAGGGCAGTGTCTCTGAACCCTTCATTTGCTTCACTGAAGGGAAATCCTATGGAGGCTATGGAAGATCCAGAGGCAGAAAGTATCTTCAGCAGTGTGGAAGGCAGGTGGGTATATTTTCAGGCTTACTGTAAACATGTGTCAAGTAATACCTAAAAAATGAGGAAAAGTATTCCTTTGAAGTTAACAGGTTCGAAAACAGTTCACTGGAACTCCAGAGAACTCAGTGCACAAGTTTGAATTTAAGGGACCACATTTTCTTATCTTCAGAAGTCATGTATTTACATTTATAACATAGCTGCTAAATTCATGTAGCCAAATTCAGTTGCACAAGCATGCCTCATATTCCCATTGTGCATGCTGATGATGTTGGTGTTAAAGTGCCGGTGTTAAAATGTTATAAAACAATTGCCTCGTACCTGTATGTCAGATGTGCGTTCATCAAGCTAGACTTGCCCTGAGAAAATGGGGGATGAATCTGCTTTTAATATAAGTAAATATTCACTAGTATTGGCTGCTACAGTATGCTGCACTGATTGAAAATTTCCAGATGCCAGTGTTCGATCAAGGTCATGCGTTTGATGTTCAGCCAGTGAATCTGAACAATACAATCTGTTGTTGCAAACACCAAGCCCTCAATACACTTAGGGCTTAGGGGATTGAGTGAATTTAGAAATTTGAATTACAATTAGACTTTCAACAATGCATTCTTGGATGAGTACAACTTGGAAATTTACCTAATAGTATATTTATTTGTATCTGTGATGCAAGAGCAAAAGCATGAAAAAAAATCAGCTGAAAATTTCAATTTGGGGTCCATTTCCATCCTGTAGTTTTAGCATTTTCACTACTATAAAATCCTTTCGTTTCATGTTTGGTGAAAAATAACTGTCATTATTTTGGTTGGCAGGCTCCAAAAGTTAGAGGATGTGAAGTTGTTGGGGAATGGATAGAGCCAATCAGGAACCATTTCTGGCACTGTGCTGAGCAGTGTGATGAGGATGAACAGACTTTAAGGGTTGGTAAAATAATTCGATAAATGCTGCGATATAGTGGACAAATGTACAGTCATTAATTTTTGTATTACTGCAGTTAATATCATCTCCACATTTCCTGTTTCAAATTTGTTTGCTTGAAAAACAAAAAGTTTACTTGAAAACATGGTAGAAATATCACTATGTCACTATGCAATGTACAGTATCATACATGTATATCAGTATAATTAAATTCTTAGTACTGGTTTACATACTTGCCATGTGAGTGCCTAAGCAAGTAAATTAGTGTGGGAGTCTAAAGCAGGCTTTCAGCCAGAAACATGAAAATAATAGTAATACTAAAAAGAGTGGATGTACTTGGGATACAATTCCCAATAAAATAGAGCCCTGTACATGGATGTCATTTTGGCCTGTCACAGGACAGTAACCACTCAAACTGACCATTTTTTGAACTAGTATTCTTTACGTAGTATAGACTATTTTATGTCACACTGATCCCATCTGTTCTGGCTTATAATTGAGCCCACAACTAGTGATGTTTATTTTTTTCATATTACAGCTATGATGTTTTTATCAAACAAATTGTGCTGGCAGCACTTGACCACAATTTCCATCTGTTCCGCGATGACATGAAAGACTCGACTGGCCAAGTGCGGTACAAAAAACAGTACAGCAAAAGGTCGAGGAACTGGAAAGCAGAACCACTGAAGGAACCGAAATGCTACCCACACTGGCCACTGCTAGCTGCCAAGATCCTTGAAAGGAGGGCCAAAGACAAGCAATCAATAGTCAGACCCGCAACATTACCAGCAAGCCATCCAAAGCAACTAGCACCCACTATTGCAATGAAAGAGGCCCCCAGCACAAAGGATTTAATGGAGGCTAGACTTTCCCATTTTAGTTTTTAGTTTGGAAGTAATATTATATTGTATACTGCATCCAAAGAAATTCTGCATTGTGTAAATTAGCACTCCATTTGGTTTTGCTTTAGACTATTTTTATCACTTTTGTATCACTTTCTCAGATTGGTTTAGTCAGTGATAATAAATTATGATAATTACTTTGGTTTGGATTTTACAACCAGTTGAAAATCATGTAACTGCTGTGTTTATTACAAATGGAGCAGTTGTAAGGAGTGTTAAATTATACAAGCAGTAAAAGGCTAGTAACACACAGATAGTTTGTAGTTCCAGAAAATCTCCATGGGATGAGGGGGTCTCAAAGACCACATATTATTTTTTTTTTTTGGAACCCCAGAAGGGTGGGCAGAGGTCTCGGGACTTACATGAATCCATTCCATGTGGAGATATGAATATTTTCTGGCACGTCATAATAGTATCACGTAAAAATAAGTGAATGGTCTCTACACCATAGCAGAAACCCATAAGGGTTGAAACGTGTAACGCGCATTCACAGCTTCCGAATATTCAGTGCGAACTGATTGGTTGAATGTTTCAGTGCTAAGTACCATATTTGGAAACCCCTCGCTCTTGTTGTTCCAAATATGGTACTTAGCAAATTGAATATTCCGAAGCTTGTTTCCCAGCACACAAGGGCCGTTACACGTTTCAACCCTTATGGGTTTCTGACCATAGTCAATCATGATAAAATAATTGCCAGGAAGTATTTAATTGGTGTCATTTTCAATAATACGTAGTTTCGTCTTTATGTTAATAATAGGGAGCTTAAGCCCCGACGACGAATGAGACGACAACGACGAAATTATGACGTCATGTCTGTAAAAGACTGGGTAGTGGGTTTCGTTCTCCGCGTGAAAAATAAACACTTAAGCAAAAGCCCCAAGCGACGCCGGTCTTAAACGTCTCTTTCGAATATGTCGTCGTTTACTATGAATATGTCGTCGTCAAAATGATGGTGTGATTGATGATGAAGAATTCATATTACTGTATGAGCAATATTTTTCGAGAAACCCAGATTTTCCGTACCATGGTTACCCTGATTTTGACCTTGAAGAAGTCAATGAATCTGAGTGCTTGGCTGAATTCAGATTTAGAAAACGAGATATGGTGGCTCTTTCGGATGTCCTTCAAATTCCTGCCGTCACTGAATGAGAACAAAGGTAACTATTAAACAAGCAAAGTTGGAAGTGCCTTATTCAACCCCCTTTTTCAAAAGCTGAAGCAATGAAAATGGTTATTTATTTGTACTTGTGTCAAATATAAGCTTATCTTTATTAACAATTTGAAATTATTGTTGTTGTTGTTTAGATCTATTTGTGACGGTGTCGAGGGTCTCTGTATTCTTTTAAGGCGCTTGTCCTATCCATGTACATATGGAGATATAATACAAAGGTTTCCTAAACCAGTACTAATTCTCAGCATGGTAACAAACCAGCTGGTGCACCGCGTATACAGTCATCATGCCCACAGGGTTACACAATGGAACCACAACATTTTAAGTCCAGTTAAACTTCAGACGTACGTCGATGCAATTGTATCCAAAGGTTCTCCTTTAGCAAATTGCTTTGGATTCATTGATGGAATTGTTCGGCCTATAACACGTCCAGGAGCAAACCAGCGCACAGTTTACAATGGCCACAAAAGAGTGCATGCGTTAAAGTTTCAAAGCGCTGCACTACCTAATGGTCTAATTGGAAACCTTTATGGCCCAGTTGGTAAGGGAAAAAAATATTTACTTAATGGTTGTCTCTCTATACATCACCTATTTATGTCCGCTTCAGTCTGTTTAGGAAAAACTCGTTTATATAAATTCTTTGTCATTATTGTTATTATTATTATTATTATTATTATTATTATTTGAACTACTATTTGTAATACTATTTATCAATATTATTCTGTATAAATTGTACTATCAATAATTATTATATACTTTATTTAGATTAGTCAGTTTGTTATAATTTGTAATCAAAATTAATTAGAAATTTCTAAATTAATGTATTTTTTTATGATCCTCTTTCAAAACCTTTTTTATGTCTTTAGAGGGGAGGAGACATGACGCTGGTATGTTGGCTGATTCAAGGTTGCTGGACAACCTTGAGCACTTTGCATTTAATCCTGCAGGCCAGCCCCTCTGTCTCTACGGAGATCCTGCCTACCCATTAAGAATCCACCTGCAAGGTCCATTCAAGTTTGGTATTCTCACTCACCAGATGGAACAATATAATGCTGCAATGAGCGCCGTAAGAAGTTTTGTAGAGTGGCTGTTTGGCGATGTTGTAACCTCAAAATTTGAAGCTAATGCTTAGTAGTGTGGGGAAAATGTATGTTGTTTCTGTTCTTTTCAGGAATGCTCTCACCTGTCTGTATGGAAACCAGACATGTAAGTTTTTTGATCTCAGCCCACCAAGCCTTGAAGAGTACTTTTCTTAAATATTGTGATACTGTAGGATGAACTTGTACTCTGTATAAACCCTACATATGGACATATATGTACATGTGTCTTACATGATAGTTCCGAATAAACATTTTGTTCTCTTGTTGGTTTAAAATCATTATATTGTCTGGTCCTGGAGCAGTGGGGCTGTCAGATTTTTTACATCTAGGCGATCCTTATTTTTTTTCATCTTGCTGTAAAAAATCTGACAGCCCCACTGCTTGGTATTAAAAGAACAAAAAAAGTATGTGAGCCTTCTTGGCTTGCTTTCCCAACAATAGAGGATGAAGGGTAAGGAACAACATTCAAAGCACAAGAGTATTCTTGACTTCTTTTCAGTTGCTACAACTTTAAAAAGATAGACAATGCAATGAACATGTCCATTTTGCCATGAGTTCAACATCAATAAAAAAGTTCTGAAACTGAATAAGTTCACTAAAGTAATAAATGAACTTAACTGACCTGTACAAGAAATTGTTTCCCAAAAGAACTCATTTAACTTGGTTTTTCACTAAACTTGCCACAAGTATATACACTCTAGTCACACATCTGAAGTTGTTTGGTAGTTTAAAATGTATTCCCATGGCTATCCGATTTTGTATACAGTCATATAATCAGTAATCAGTAATATTCAATAACAGCAAATGCAAAAGACAAGACCTTTATCATAGTTCAATCTAAGTGTAATGGTTAATATCATATTAATAGCTTGCAACATTTCTGAAACCACTAATAGCCAATGCAGGCCGGGCTGTAAAATAGTTCCTGTTATTGAGGGCAAATTATGCTTTTTTTACTAGCTGACCAAAAAAAATATCCTCCCTGCAAGAAAAAAATAATAAAAATTAAAATTAAATAAAAAGTACCTAGAGAAAAGTACCTAGTATGAACTATGCTTGAGCGCGCCTATCGACTGTCATCCTCTTGGGAGTTTTTTACTGAAGAATGCACTCGACTTGAAAACGTTTTTTCCAATCTTCATGACTGTTTAATTTATGAAATGCTATACATTAGGGAATTGTCACCCTCTCTAAATGTCCAAAGTGACTTAATCAAGGCAAAGGTATTTGTATAACATTCTTTACAACACCTAGTATGCAAATTTTGCTTTCCATCTATTTAAACTCTAGCACTTGTATTTATTTATCACTTGATAATGTAGTTACGATGACTTCGAAACGTCGTGAAAATAAAAATCTAGTCAGTTTCATTTGTTTTTCTTTCTTAGTTAAGTTTTTCTAAGCAACTACCTAGAGAAAATACTGCTGAAGACAATTCATTTGAATGGTGAATTCATTTGCAGATGCTAAAGGTTAAGGAAGTGATGGAGGGAGTTGAGAATCCAGCCTCATTGTACACTCTACTAACCCCAACCCCCCTCTGCCCAAAAAGAATGCATAAGACTATTATTTTCCAAATGTCCCTGGATGTACAGCACATTTAGATATAGTGTATTGTGGGATTACAAAATAGTCAAGCATCTCATTTTGTAGCCTTCAAAACAGGTGTCGAAATGAAATTGGGAGGGCAAGGAAAAGGAAGAGCAGATAGGGAGAGGAAAGGTACACCTGCCATAAGAACGACCTTCTGTTCATTTGTGCAGTCGAAAAATTTTGATTTGCTGATACCCATTTTTATTATTTTCACACCAGTCATGGTTATACCAAGGTCAGATTTCCAACACCCCCACCCAGCGCTGTTTATAAAACATTGTATAAGCCTATAGGGCATGTCATTGGGCTTTTGCAGTATTCATCGATTTTTGGTATACAAAAATTCCTTGGTTACATAACCAAGAGGTGTGTAAAACCTTGTTCTTATTGGTGAAAGTGTTGACAGTTAATTGACCAGGCAATGTGATTAGACCACAAAACATTTGTTGGGCACAATGCAAAAATGGATTCTTGTACCAGGTGTGCCTCCCCCTTTTCTCTTATATACCCCCCTGCCCCACCCTGCCCTCCCCTTTTTGTGCCTGCCAGGCTTTACAATTCAAACAACATATTCACAAACTATAAAAACTCAACATCTTTTGATGGTGCCATTAACAGGTGTTCCACTGGCACATTTATTCCTTTTTCTTATTCTCCATTAAAGCCATCAAGATTTTGTTCTGCTGTTGCTGCTGTGTAATAAGCATTGCTTGCAAGCTTTGTTGTTGCTCCTGCATTTGACTCATGAAAAGCACATAAACATAAACATTGTATAAGCCTATAGGGCTTGTCATTGGGATTTTGCAGTATTCATCGATTTTTGGTATACAAAAATTCCTTGGTTACATAACCAAGAGGTGTGTAAAACCTTGTTCTTATTGGTGAAAGTGTTGACAGTTAATTGACCGAGCAATGTGATTAGACCACAAAACATTTGTTGGGCACGATGCAAAAATGGGTTCTTGTACCAGGTGTGCTTCCCCTTTTCTCTTATATACCCCCTGCCCCACCCTGCTCTCCCCTTTTTGTGCCTGCCAGGCTTTTCAATTCAAACAACATATTCACAAACTATAAAAACTCAACATCTTTTAATGGTGCCATTAACAGGTGTTCCACTGGAACATTTATTCCTTTTTCTTATTCTCCATCAAAGCCATCAAGATTTTGTTCTGCAGTTGCTGCTGTGTAATAAGCATTGCTTGCAAGCTTTGTTGTTGCTCCTGCATTTGACTCATTAAATCACGCATCATACAGTCTTTTATCTGAGCAGCTTTAGCTATTACATCTGCACAAAGTTCCAATTCCCTTTTCCTCAGATCCCGTACCTTTACTTACAAATCATTATCTTTAGATGATTTTTCCTTCACATAATCAATTGTATCACTTGTGCTTCTTCTTACCTTCTTCTTTCATTGCCACTATCCGATTCATCATTCTCCCTTTTTTAGTATCAGCCATTCTTTCCATTGCTTGTTTGCTCACTTCTTCTGCTGTTGCCTTTTCCTTTCCTGCGTTTCTATTTTTGTCAAGATCCTGCGACTCAATTTTAGCTTTACCATCCTTTTCTCTCTCTAAAATTTCTTCCAGCAAACTATCCAGTTCTGATATTTCCACATGAATTCCTCACGCTTTCTCCTCGTCCCTTAATTTTTGGGCTTGCTTTGCAGTCAAGAGAGTACCTGTCACGGACAGCTCTGGCGGATACTCTAAACTTTGGCTGGTCAATGGCATTCAGCCGCTGGGCAATAGCGTCCCAAACCTTTCCCCTTTCTGGGCTCCTCGGTTTGAAATTAAACGGTTCCGAGACAAGAACTTCACGACACATGATGACATCGTGTTCCTTTGACCACGGAAAATACTTGTTTCTGTTCCATGATAGAAAAATAGAACTTTAGGGCCAAATTTTAAGCAACCTTAAGCAACAATTTACTTCACTAATAGCTAATGTAAGTTATTGGAAAAGTACCGAGTAATGGCATCTACAAAGCCCTGATACTTACCCTTTCTTCGTACTGTCTTGAGAAGAAGCCATGTTTGATTTCCTGAAAAAAAAAAAAAAACTCGTCAGGGGCGCATTCACAGAATAAGTTATAAACAACAAAATCCGATAAAAACAGGCTTCATCAACCAATAAAGAATCAATAATTCATGCAAAATAAAGCCAGGGTATACACCGAGTTTTCGCGAGTTTAAACAGGTTAACTTACTTACGTATACTTAGTCGTCGACGTATGCACAACAGGGAGCTCAAGATCTACGACGTCGACGTCGACGAAAAACGCCAGAAAACAATGATATCATTGGTAAAAGAGCATAAATAATCGGCTGCACGTGCAGCACGGATTTTAGCTCATATTTTTGCGGTTCTCTGCGTGGACGACTACGTGAAATCACTAAATTTTAGGTTTTGACGACAACGCGAGCATGCAACAGAGAATCTTTCATTCTCTATTTTCACTCTGAAACCGCGCGTACCAATTTATTTGTAGGATACTTCGCCCACATTGTACGACGTGAACGAGATGGAATAATCGCTAAAGACTTTTACTAGAGCAAAGTTCTATTTGTAGGTGACGTTTTCGTCGACGTCGCCGTCGTAGATCTTAAGCTCCCTATTGACGCCTTGACTGAGACTGACATGCGCAATTCATTTCAAGCATCACGATTTTACTTCCGGCGGTCGTCGTCCTGTCATTCGTCGTCGGTGCTTAAGCTCCCTAATAATACAGCTTGATCAATGCAACCGGAAACAAAAGAACACGTAGTTTGCTTATCGTTTGGACACTGAGTGAAATGTGGCATGTACTGACACACATAGGTAATGTAATGATGTACATACGGACCTATACGCAGTAATGCACTGGAAATGGGATTTTTAATTTTTTTCGGATCGCCTGATTGTGGACGAACCAGCCCAGCTGGGGATAAAGAGCTGGAAAAAGTCTGGGCTCTAGATTTTTTGTACGAAGATTTGTTGTTGTTGTTTTTTTAATACACAGTAATAATAAACA
>NC_090886.1:24730512-24740512 GCF_036669925.1 Montipora capricornis
GGACTGGCTTAGATGCATCCTTGGTCATTCTTCTCAACATCGCGAAGGTGTTCGCGGAATCGGTCACCTAGTCGTCTACCTGTCTCACCAATGTTTAAATTTATGGCATAACGTACAGTTTATGCACTAAATCTGACATTTGCGGAGGTACATGTGAAACGATTGGTGATCTTAACAGATCGCTTAGGTCCCGATATCTTGCTAGTGTTAACAATGAAAGACAAGTTTTGCATCGTGAGCGCGCGCATTTGAAAGTGCCGGGTTGCTCGTTGGTTTTGAGCGCGCTTCTAACTAAAAAGTTGCCTACGTTGCGGTTGCGAAAAGATTCTACCAGTCTCGGGATCATTTTGGAGTAATTTAAAATTACTAAGAATGATGCTTTTGACTGCGTGATTATGAGGATGGAAAGTGAGGTGAATGGATTCTGTCATTCTTATCTTTCTGGACGTTTGTAGTGACGACTGTCGATCAAATTGTTGGGCGCGATTGGATGGCCCGCTTGACCACAAGAGACAGGATAGCCACGTTTTTTCGAAGAACTGGCACATCTCCTCTGATTTGATGGAAAAATCGTGAGTCATCACTACATAGACGTCGAAGTCTAAGAAATTGAGATAAGGAATGGAGTTCTTGACATGGGATGGATGTGACGATGAATACAACAAATAACTGTGTGATCATAGGTTTGTAGTGCACACTAGTACATAGCACGTTGCCTCTAATAGAAACTTTGATATCTAGGAAAGCCAATGAAGTTTCCGAAATTTCCCAGGTATATTTAAGAGCTGGATGAAAAGAGTTGACGGAGGTTATAAATTGATCGAGTTCTTCTCTGCTGGATGAATAGCGCCGAGCAGTCGTCGTCGATGTAGCGGCCGTAGAGTTCAGGTTTGGGGCCGTTGTACTGATTAAAAAATTGGTGTTCAACATATCCTACAAAAAGATTGGCATAGCTAGGTCCCATCCTGTGCCCATCGCTACACCATTAATTTGTTTGTAATAGTTGCCGGCGAATGAAAACAGTTAAGCGTTAAAACTAGTTCGGCAAGGCGGAGGAGCGTTTCCGACGATTAGGTTCTTTGACAGTGCGTTGATCGAAAAAGTGTTTAAGTGCTTGAAGACCTTCGCTTTAGGAATGACTGTGTATAGAGATGTAATGTCCATGGTGAAAAAGTTTGTCTTGGCGGATACATTGAAATCGCGGAAAATTTGTAGTGCGTGTGTACTCTCTTACTGTATGATGGCAAAGATGGTGGTGGTGATGATGGGGATGGTGGTTCTGGTGGATGTCCTTAGCGACATCCACCAGAACCAGCAAAACCTATCGATCAGCCGCAAAATAATACAGAATGCGTGCATACATTTATGGAGTACTTAATACTCACCAAAAACAGCGAAATTAATCGAAAGAAGAAGAACAAAGCGAGTAAATTAAAAATAGAGCGGTGAAGACTTTCGGTCCGACTGTCTTCGATTTCTGTGATTTATTATGTACAAGGCGTCACGAAGAATGTCACGAAGTGGTTGAAGTCAACCTCAGTCTCTCTCTGCCAGGGTGGTTTTGGTGGATGGAATCTAATGCGTCATCTAATGCCCTTTCCCAGAGTCTCTCGTAACCCCGAACCCGCTGGTCAAGGGGAACGAAGACTCTGGGAACGAGATTGCGTTGTATCCGTTGTTTATCGGGTATACTGGGTAGTTTTCTAAGGATTGCCGATCAAAATGGATTTTAAAAACCAGATTAGGATTTAGAGGAAAGAGAGGAAAAACATACAGAGCGGCTGACCTCTGGGTGAAGTCTGTGTAAGCAGGAAACAGCTAGTATAAAGCGAGAGGTCTTTGAAACCTAGTTGATACCCGGAAGTTCAGTTGAACGGCTGAAAAAGTGTAAATGTACTTTGGTAAGTACGCACAGTTTAAAACTCCTGTTAAGTTAGACACTGAGTGGCTCAGGGAGCTTGTCTCCCCTGTAATCAGATCTTGGCTCTTCACTGGTAACTTGTCTTTGAAGTGCTAAAATAGTTAAACCACTGAATTGCTCTGCCGTTTTTTCTGATATCGTTTTCGTTTGTTGAAATTGAATTGAACGTGCTTAAGGTAATTCCCTTGGAAATGGCGTACTATCCAGATTTTTGTCAAACTTGACACAATTGATATTCATGCACAGGACATTTAAAAAATGCAATAAAAAGATGGGGTCACCGTGCTTGTTTTCGGTTGTATGCCTTTTATTCTAAGTGTTTTTACCGAATTACGCGAGAAGAGTTCGAAACTAGATCAATCGGTGAAATTGTTGTCATGTAGCAAAAGGTATTGAGTATCACTGAAAACTTGAACTGATTTGTTTTGTCCAGGCTATGAGCTTTTGAAGTACAGTGATTTCAAATTGCTCGATCTTGTAAGCAAATGTAAGCAAGTGGACAGCTACAATCATCACCTTGCACTCAGTGTCTGGCTCCAAATGCAGTTTCACGTCATTTATACGAAAATACTAAAACTTCTACTAACCAACTTTTTTTCTCTTAAAATATGTTTTTCCGGTACCTATTACGAGTACCGTGCTCGTTTCTTCGCAACACTGTGATAATGCATGGCAAAGGGGTAATTTGGGCTTCAAAATCATCATCTCCAAGTTGCAATGTTATGCGCAGTATGAACCTTTAGTGAGAATATTACAACATGCCAGTCATGGAGTCATCCTTTCCAAAGAAAGACGTCTACAGAATTCTTGATCGAAACCTGCAATTAAGTCTGAGAGTGCTTCCCAACACAGAAAATACGTGTATTAAACGTTTACGATAACCTAACTTTGTCCTTGTCTGTATCATATGCGCATACGTCAGTTAATAATCGGTATAGTCGTCTTGCCTAGAGTAATGCAGCACTCGGTTATATGATGCTTGCTGAGACTTTACTTGATGTTCAATCTATCATTTCTGATATCGGTCCTTTTGGAGCACTTGGATGAAAGGGTTGCGTAAAATCTGGAATCCAGAAGAAGAAATCCGGATTGCGATATAAGAACTGAACCAAAGTTACTTGGCTTACACTAATTTGCAAAACGAAGCGAAACAAATGATACAGAAACAATCCTAAACATTCCTTAAAACAATCTTAGGCCTGATTAGGCGTAAACAAACCGTTTACCAATGCTAGCATTTGGTCTAAAAACCTTTTTTAAGGTCTAATAGGTCTAAGGTTACAACAAGTGGCAAAAATAATGGTGGACACTTCACTTTCTTGGGGCGTTATTAATTACCTATTATCTCTCACACCTCACACTGTAACCCCCCCCCCCCCCCCACCCCCTCCTTATCAGTGTTGCTAGCAAGACAAAAAAATTGTTGGAAACTTAAACAGTCAACATTGAAATGGGGAGAGGGGAAGGGAAGTGGGAAAGGTTTAAATTCTAGATACGGCAGGTATTGGAAGGTAAAAAAGGTGTTTTTTAAAGGACCGCTCAAGCAAGAGCCATTGCAGGCGAGCGCTTTCATCAGCGCCATTTTTGTATTACAGAAAATACGATGTTGCGATAGGTGAACATTTATCTAGCTCCATCGGTCGTATCATCTGCTTTTGTTAGTTGTAATATTTGTAAATAGCTTTTTAACATTTAATTCGCGGATTTGTATAGTTAGTTCTTCTTTATTATCGTGTGAAGTTCTGAATGAAGCCGTTGAAAAGAGGTCGCCCGCCGAGGCCAGAGGGCCGACATATTGTTTGGTACATTAAAGCTATGGAATGACAGGAAACAAGCCTCTGGATTCGCAAATAATTCAAGCAGCGAATTTGCTGAGGCCCTGCTTCATGGATTTATGCTCAGTTTTATGGATGAGAGCAGATGTCCTCAAAGAAAATGAGCTTGTTCGCAGGATTCGTCCGCCATGTATAGCCCGATTCCATGTAAGTGCTTATCAGTTTGTATTACCAATTGGCTATGCATTTAGGAAATTTTATCGGTGTAGGTGTGTTTTGATGAACACTTATGTATTCCTTTCACAGGTAAGCGGCCCTTGTTCGTTTCAACACCGAGAGGAACTAGCACTGTTGTAACCTGTTCCAAAGAGAAAGACTCTGTCAGTGAAAGGTACATGTACAAACGCTTTAATTATTATTATTATTATTATTATTTTTTTGTAATCCCATTACAGTTTCCAATATCTGAAACATGTCGGTTATTAGTGGCCCAGCTAGTCATATTTGTATTGTTGTATTTTAAAAGGTCTTTTGAAGTTGATATAACTGGAATTTGCTGGCACAACACACCACCTCTCTGGAAAGGGCAGTGTCTCTGAACCCTTCATTTGCTTCACTGAAGGGAAATCCTATGGAGGCTATGGAAGATCCAGAGGCAGAAAGTATCTTCAGCAGTGTGGAAGGCAGGTGGGTATATTTTCAGGCTTACTGTAAACATGTGTCAAGTAATACCTAAAAAATGAGGAAAAGTATTCCTTTGAAGTTAACAGGTTCGAAAACAGTTCACTGGAACTCCAGAGAACTCAGTGCACAAGTTTGAATTTAAGGGACCACATTTTCTTATCTTCAGAAGTCATGTATTTACATTTATAACATAGCTGCTAAATTCATGTAGCCAAATTCAGTTGCACAAGCATGCCTCATATTCCCATTGTGCATGCTGATGATGTTGGTGTTAAAGTGCCGGTGTTAAAATGTTATAAAACAATTGCCTCGTACCTGTATGTCAGATGTGCGTTCATCAAGCTAGACTTGCCCTGAGAAAATGGGGGATGAATCTGCTTTTAATATAAGTAAATATTCACTAGTATTGGCTGCTACAGTATGCTGCACTGATTGAAAATTTCCAGATGCCAGTGTTCGATCAAGGTCATGCGTTTGATGTTCAGCCAGTGAATCTGAACAATACAATCTGTTGTTGCAAACACCAAGCCCTCAATACACTTAGGGCTTAGGGGATTGAGTGAATTTAGAAATTTGAATTACAATTAGACTTTCAACAATGCATTCTTGGATGAGTACAACTTGGAAATTTACCTAATAGTATATTTATTTGTATCTGTGATGCAAGAGCAAAAGCATGAAAAAAAATCAGCTGAAAATTTCAATTTGGGGTCCATTTCCATCCTGTAGTTTTAGCATTTTCACTACTATAAAATCCTTTCGTTTCATGTTTGGTGAAAAATAACTGTCATTATTGGTTGGCAGGCTCCAAAAGTTAGAGGATGTGAAGTTGTTGGGGAATGGATAGAGCCAATCAGGAACCATTTCTGGCACTGTGCTGAGCAGTGTGATGAGGATGAACAGACTTTAAGGGTTGGTAAAATAATTCGATAAATGCTGCGATATAGTGGACAAATGTACAGTCATTAATTTTTGTATTACTGCAGTTAATATCATCTCCACATTTCCTGTTTCAAATTTGTTTGCTTGAAAAACAAAAAGTTTACTTGAAAACATGGTAGAAATATCACTATGTCACTATGCAATGTACAGTATCATACATGTATATCAGTATAATTAAATTCTTAGTACTGGTTTACATACTTGCCATGTGAGTGCCTAAGCAAGTAAATTAGTGTGGGAGTCTAAAGCAGGCTTTCAGCCAGAAACATGAAAATAATAGTAATACTAAAAAGAGTGGATGTACTTGGGATACAATTCCCAATAAAATAGAGCCCTGTACATGGATGTCATTTTGGCCTGTCACAGGACAGTAACCACTCAAACTGACCATTTTTTGAACTAGTATTCTTTACGTAGTATAGACTATTTTATGTCACACTGATCCCATCTGTTCTGGCTTATAATTGAGCCCACAACTAGTGATGTTTATTTTTTCATATTACAGCTATGATGTTTTTATCAAACAAATTGTGCTGGCAGCACTTGACCACAATTTCCATCTGTTCCGCGATGACATGAAAGACTCGACTGGCCAAGTGCGGTACAAAAAACAGTACAGCAAAAGGTCGAGGAACTGGAAAGCAGAACCACTGAAGGAACCGAAATGCTACCCACACTGGCCACTGCTAGCTGCCAAGATCCTTGAAAGGAGGGCCAAAGACAAGCAATCAATAGTCAGACCCGCAACATTACCAGCAAGCCATCCAAAGCAACTAGCACCCACTATTGCAATGAAAGAGGCCCCCAGCACAAAGGATTTAATGGAGGCTAGACTTTCCCATTTTAGTTTTTAGTTTGGAAGTAATATTATATTGTATACTGCATCCAAAGAAATTCTGCATTGTGTAAATTAGCACTCCATTTGGTTTTGCTTTAGACTATTTTTATCACTTTTGTATCACTTTCTCAGATTGGTTTAGTCAGTGATAATAAATTATGATAATTACTTTGGTTTGGATTTTACAACCAGTTGAAAATCATGTAACTGCTGTGTTTATTACAAATGGAGCAGTTGTAAGGAGTGTTAAATTATACAAGCAGTAAAAGGCTAGTAACACACAGATAGTTTGTAGTTCCAGAAAATCTCCATGGGATGAGGGGGTCTCAAAGACCACATATTAATTTTTTTTTTGGAACCCCAGAAGGGTGGGCAGAGGTCTCGGGACTTACATGAATCCATTCCATGTGGAGATATGAATATTTTCTGGCACGTCATAATAGTATCACGTAAAAATAAGTGAATGGTCTCTACACCATAGCAGAAACCCATAAGGGTTGAAACGTGTAACGCGCATTCACAGCTTCCGAATATTCAGTGCGAACTGATTGGTTGAATGTTTCAGTGCTAAGTACCATATTTGGAAACCCCTCGCTCTTGTTGTTCCAAATATGGTACTTAGAAAATTGAATATTCGGAAGCTTGTTTCCCAGCACACAAGGGGCCATTACACGTTTCAACCCTTATGGGTTTCTGACCATAGTCAATCATGATAAAATAATTGCCAGGAAGTATTTAATTGGTTTCATTTTCAATAATACGTAGTTTCGTCTTTATGTTAATAATAGGGAGCTTAAGCCCCGACGACGAATGAGACGACAACGACGAAATTATGACGTCATGTCTGTAAAAGACTGGGTAGTGGGTTTCGTTCTCCGCGTGAAAATAAACACTTAAGCAAAAGCCCCAAGCGACGCCGGCCTTAAACATCTCCTTCGAATATGGCGTCGTTTAGAGATATGCTGTCTTTTCTTCTCCTCATGCAAAATGATGGTGTGATTGATGATGAAGAATTCCTATTACTGTATGAGCAATATTTTTCGAGAAACTCAGATTTTCCGCACCATGGTTACCCTGATTTTGACCTTGAAGAAGTCGATGAATCTGAGTGCTTGGCTGAATTCAGATTTTAGAAAGAGAGATATAGTGGCTCTTTCGGATGTCCTTCAAATTCCTGCCGTCACTGAATGAGAACAAAGGTAACTATTAAACAAGCAAAGTTGGAAGTGCCTTATTCAACCCCCTTTTTCAAAAGCTGAAGCAATGAAAATGGTTATTTATTTGTACTTGTGTCAAATATAAGCTTATCTTTATTAACAATTTGAAATTATTGTTGTTGTTGTTTAGATCTATTTGTGACGGTGTCGAGGGTCTCTGTATTCTTTTAAGGCGCTTGTCCTATCCATGTAGATATGGAGATATAATACAAAGGTTTCCTAAACCAGTACTAATTCTCAGCATGGTAACAAACCAGCTGGTGCACCGCGTATACAGTCATCATGCCCACAGGGTTACACAATGGAACCACAACATTTTAAGTCCAGTTAAACTTCAGACGTACGTCGATGCAATTGTATCCAAAGGTTCTCCTTTAGCAAATTGCTTTGGATTCATTGATGGAATTGTTCGGCCTATAACACGTCCAGGAGCAAACCAGCGCACAGTTTACAATGGCCACAAAAGAGTGCATGCGTTAAAGTTTCAAAGCGCTGCACTACCTAATGGTCTAATTGGAAACCTTTATGGCCCAGTTGGTAAGGGAAAAAAATATTTACTTAATGGTTGTCTCTCTATACATCACCTATTTATGTCCGCTTCAGTCTGTTTAGGAAAAACTCGTTTATATAAATTCTTTGTCATTATTGTTATTATTATTATTATTATTATTATTATTATTTGAACTACTATTTGTAATACTATTTATCAATATTATTCTGTATAAATTGTACTATCAATAATTATTATATACTTTATTTAGATTAGTCAGTTTGTTATAATTTGTAATCAAAATTAATTAGAAATTTCTAAATTAATGTATTTTTTTATGATCCTCTTTCAAAACCTTTTTTATGTCTTTAGAGGGGAGGAGACATGACGCTGGTATGTTGGCTGATTCAAGGTTGCTGGACAACCTTGAGCACTTTGCATTTAATCCTGCAGGCCAGCCCCTCTGTCTCTACGGAGATCCTGCCTACCCATTAAGAATCCACCTGCAAGGTCCATTCAAGTTTGGTATTCTCACTCACCAGATGGAACAATATAATGCTGCAATGAGCGCCGTAAGAAGTTTTGTAGAGTGGCTGGTTGGCGATGTTGTAACCTCAAAATTTGAAGCTAATGCTTAGTAGTGTGGGGAAAATGTATGTTGTTTCTGTTCTTTTCAGGAATGCTCTCACCTGTCTGTATGGAAACCAGACATGTAAGTTTTTTGATCTCAGCCCACCAAGCCTTGAAGAGTACTTTTCTTAAATATTGTGATACTGTAGGATGAACTTGTACTCTGTATAAACCCTACATATGGACATATATGTACATGTGTCTTACATGATAGTTCCGAATAAACATTTTGTTCTCTTGTTGGTTTAAAATCATTATATTGTCTGGTCCTGGAGCAGTGGGGCTGTCAGATTTTTTACATCTAGGCGATCCTTATTTTTTTTCATCTTGCTGTAAAAAATCTGACAGCCCCACTGCTTGGTATTAAAAGAACAAAAAAAGTATGTGAGCCTTCTTGGCTTGCTTTCCCAACAATAGAGGATGAAGGGTAAGGAACAACATTCAAAGCACAAGAGTATTCTTGACTTCTTTTCAGTTGCTACAACTTTAAAAAGATAGACAATGCAATGAACATGTCCATTTTGCCATGAGTTCAACATCAATAAAAAAGTTCTGAAACTGAATAAGTTCACTAAAGTAATAAATGAACTTAACTGACCTGTACAAGAAATTGTTTCCCAAAAGAACTCATTTAACTTGGTTTTTCACTAAACTTGCCACAAGTATATACACTCTAGTCACACATCTGAAGTTGTTTGGTAGTTTAAAATGTATTCCCATGGCTATCCGATTTTGTATACAGTCATATAATCAGTAATCAGTAATATTCAATAACAGCAAATGCAAAAGACAAGACCTTTATCATAGTTCAATCTAAGTGTAATGGTTAAATATCATATTAATAGCTTGCAACATTTCTGAAACCACTAATAGCCAATGCAGGCCGGGCTGTAAAATAGTTCCTGTTATTGAGGGCAAATTATGCTTTTTTTTACTAGCTGACCAAAAAAAATATCCTCCCTGCAAGAAAAAAATAATAAAAATTAAAATTAAATAAAAAGTACCTAGAGAAAAGTACCTAGTATGAACTATGCTTGAGCGCGCCTATCGACTGTCATCCTCTTGGGAGTTTTTTACTGAAGAATGCACTCGACTTGAAAACGTTTTTTCCAATCTTCATGACTGTTTAATTTATGAAATGCTATACATTAGGGAATTGTCACCCTCTCTAAATGTCCAAAGTGACTTAATCAAGGCAAAGGTATTTGTATAACATTCTTTACAACACCTAGTATGCAAATTATGCTTTCCATCTATTTAAACTCTAGCACTTGTATTTTTTTATTTATCACTTGATAATGGAGTTACGATGACTTCGAAACGTCGTGAAAATAAGAATCTAGTCAGTTTCATTTGTTTTTCTTTCTTAGTTAAGTTTTTCTAAGCAACTACCTAGAGAAAATACTGCTGAAGACAATTCATTTGAATGGTGAATTCATTTGCAGATGCTAAAGGTTAAGGAAGTGATGGAGGGAGTTGAGAATCCAGCCCTCATTGTACACT
>NC_090886.1:24745512-24768012 GCF_036669925.1 Montipora capricornis
GGCAAATCCTAGATCAAGGGTGATTCGGAACTGAAAAGAATGTGTCCAGAAGGTTTACAATTAGTTCTTGTTTTAGAGGAGTGATGAATGAGTGATCAGTGAAGTTGAGGCATAAGACTTATCGACTTTGCATTCTTCAAAAATCTTTGCACTCTTCTAAAAGTCAATTTGCTAGGTAGCTTTAACTTACAATGTAACTATCGTTCACTGCAGGTTTTCGCGGGAGCCTTTCAAGCGCAATCGAGCAATTAATTAATGGACTGCAAAGAATTTTTTTTCTTCCTTTCACAACAGCACTTATTAAACTAGCTCGCTTTAGTGGTTTTGCAAAACTTATCATTTAGCCAAGCGGACTACACTTTGCACATATTTTAGCGCAAGAAAAGATATCACATGGCAATCTGTAAGCTTTATCTGCACTGAGAGAGAAACTATACAAACTATCAGCTTCTTTTCCGTTTTTCGACTGGCCAAAAACTCCAATTTCAGTGTTTTGTTTTTCTGATTCGAGATGGATATGTTGGAGATTGAACGCAATCTTTCGTTGCCAAGACATCTTGGTGGACGCTGCTACCCTTGTTCATACAAGGGAAATGCGAGTTAAGCCTTGTCGATCTTCACGACCAATTTGTATGTCACAACTTTTATGCCACAATTTTTCTTTGCTCGTGTAGACGAGCAATTTTTATTTGACTGATATATTTGCTGAGAAGCTGGCGTGTTAGCTCGTACATGACAAATTAAAGTTGTCACATATGAAAAATTGCTCGTCTAGAATGTGGCAAATGTAATTCGTAAGTGCCTTATTTCTGGTGCCAACTAAGTAGTCTCGCTTTGTTTCTGCGTATCTCTGCTGTCCAAAGTCATTGTCGCATAAAAGCTGCTCGTGTATACGAGGCTTTATACTCGTCAAAAGCTTTCTAGTGACTTGATTCTCGCCACATCTTGAGCATTCCAAGGAGCTTTTCCTAAGAAGGCGAATCGCCGAGCAAGAAAAGCCCAAAGAGGAGCCTGAACAGTGGATCTTATACGATAGCCCATTTCGAAGTTGTGCTGGGGCGAGTTTCAAATTTAAACCAATCCATGAATCGACACAATCGCATGAAAGATAACGTTGGGACTGGCTATTTGACAAAGTTTGATGCTTTTAGGTTGAGTAGAGGTCAAGTTATGGACCTTAAGCCGATGACACAAGGTTCAGCATCCTTCAACACTTGTTTCTCAACAAATGTTGAGCAATGTTTCACGGATGTGTTGAATGGCATATTTCAACATTTAACATGGCATGACACATTGTTCAACATTTGTTGAACAACAGCTGCAACATTTGTTGATCAACAAATGTTGAACCGTGTCATCGGCTTTAAGATGTGGTTCAAAATCCATACAAATGTCTGTAACTTTCTTGACAGTGTCCCCCAAAACCATATAACCTAAAAAAAAATACGATATTCGTAAAAAATGGGCAAAGATATTGAGGTATCAATGATAACCCTGTCAAACTGGCTATACGATAGTGAGAATCCACCGCATTTTGTCCATAAATGTGAGACAATAGCTAATTACGTCACCACCCCCGCTTATGTGTGCTTCTGCTTCTCTTTGTATTTTTTTAAATTTTTATGTGATCAAGACAATGGCCAATAACGTCAACGACGTTGATGCATTTTCCGTCAAATTAATAAATTCACCCTAAAAAAGGCGGCTAATTCGGTGACTACTATACGATTGGAATTTCCCTCAGTGTATTACTGGTGATGTACACAAATTTCACCCTCTTCTATAAACGATTGATGAACATTTCGTTCGATAACTTTTGCTTTGAAGCTGTTGCTCTGCAATCACCTGATGCAGGGAAAGCTAAGTACACCAAGAGCCACTTTTTACGACTTTAGATGAGACAAGCGGCACAATGTGATTTTACAGCATGGCGAGGGGGTGGTTGGGTGGGCCTTTTTGTGAGGTTTGAAATTGGAGATCTCTTCTGGACTTTTGGGGATTAATTAAGAATTTTTCTGGTGGATGCTATTTGAGGGGAAGAGGCATTTTCTTTTGGAACTTTCTAAGAGCTAATGAAAAGCGAATGCTGGATTCGAAATTGTAAAACAAATCCACCAATTCATTTAATTAAAAAATCGCAAAAGTTTATTTTTATGCGATCACAGATCTCAGATCACAGATCATTTCTCGAATGATGTTTAGATTTCCTGAGGTCTTTTATGATCACATGGGGAGCAGGGTAAAGTGGTTAGGACAAAGGAATTTAGTAGTGGGTGGTAGGGAGGAAATCTCTCTTGTGCAAAAATGGGGCTTTCTCCAGACCTTCATTGATTGCACGGTTAACTTTATTAACTAGTCTTTCTTGATTTTCGTTAGGAGGATTAGCTGAAGAGTGAGCAGAACGTTACAAACCAACTGGTCCCAATTCTTTGAAGAGATCAACCGCTTCAGCCTCCGGTATGGCTTCCTCATCCGGGACATCACAGGAGCAGCGCCGGTGGTTGGCAGTGGGCATTGGTCTTCACCGAGTTCTAACTCCATGCCTTAGGAAAGAAATTAAAAGCAAAATGACATCATTTTACCATCACGTGGTGGGAAACTTTGGACTAGACAAACAGACGTTTGTAGCTCACTGGAAATCAATTCCACCATCAAAAACACTCTTGAACTACGTCAGCATCAACAATAACAACATCCATCGTAACCCACGCCACTACGACTACTGTGTAAAGGACGAAGTGTCCCTTGCCAAGCTGTTTATGAAACCTTTTATGGCACATTATAACGCCTTTGACCATTCCTTTGACTCTTCAGCGGCTTTAGCTGTTCTCTGTGGAGCTTCACCCTTCATTTCTGTCAAAGGCAACGCTGATGATGTTAGGTCTCAAGTTCGCAACAACTGGGCCCATTGCGACTTCACAATCTGGACTGAAGGCCATTACCATACCTGCTTTGATCTCATGGAGGCTCTAGTTACAAACCTGGGAATCCTACCTGCTGATGAGAAAAGTACTATTGGTGAACTGGAGCTTTGGAGGAATCAAGGTGAGTCAGGAGACCGCAAATGTAAAATCGATGAATATGGCGGTAGTACAGTGAAATGACCGTTAAGAAACATATAAACGTTTTGCAGCAATAAATACTATGATTTTTATTGTAGAGTATTTCAGCAAAAATTAAAGAAAGACTTTTATCTCTAAAACGAGAGTTATAAATTTTGCACTTGTAGCGAACAGAAGCGTTCTCTGTTTGCTAAATTATTGGTTTGGTCTTAAGCAACATGCAAGTAAAACAAATGTAACATTTTCAAATTATATTTGTTTGCTTGCAATTTTTCTTGCAGGACTAGAGATATGTCTCCTTAAAACACTAGATAGCACTCTTCTTCAAGACATCTGCAAGGAAATTCAACAACTTTCCGACTCGTTAGATGATTACAAGGAAGAACAACGTACGCAAATACGAAGAACACTTGAGGTATTCAGGACGGAGTTCGACAGCGCAATCTCTGCACTTCAAGAAAAACAAAACGCGCTGGAAAAACGATGTGAAGAGCTCAAGTGCAATCAAGATGTGATAAGAGAAGAAATGAGTACTATGGATAAAGACCATGAGATCCATTGGGAAACAACACAGGAGGTGCTGGGGCTTTGCAAAACTTTGGAAGCCAAAAGCTTGTTTATGCAGGGAGATTTGGATCAAATAATGGCAACAGTAAAGAGGATGCAGCCGTCAGAGGATGTCAGTCAAGTTGTCTTCGATGCTCCTGAACAAAGCAAGTGGTTTACTGGTAGGGAACACGAACTCAAAAGCCTAGAAAAGTGCCTTCCATTGGAAGAAAGCAAAGAAGTGAGAATGGCGGCCATCTGCGGACTTGGGGGTTGTGGGAAAACAACCTTAGCAGTTCAGTTTGCCTGGCAGCATAAACACGAATACGAGGGAGGTGTGTTTTGGATTTCCATGGAGGATGAAAAAAAGTTTGAAAACTCCCTTAGTGACCTAAGTTTACGCCTAGAAATTCAGGCGAATTCCTTCGATATGATGCTCTCCAAGGTTTTACTGTGGATATCTAAGCAGAAAAGGCCTTGGTTGTTGGTTGTTGATGACGTCGACCAATTATCCCTCTCTGAGCAAATGCACAAGGTATTTTGTGGTCGGTGGAAAAGGCAGGCAAGTGGTCATATCCTTCTTACAACTAGACGTGAAGCAAAGGAGGTCTGCGAGGCCATAAATATGGAACTTTCCTGTTGTCTTGAAGTTTATGACTTCCCAGAGGACGATGCTAAAAGGTTTCTTGTTGCTCGTTCTGGGGTCAACAGTGTAATAGAACAGGATGTTGCATTGGATGAGCTTGTTCGCGAGCTTGGTTCTCTGCCTCTTGCCTTAGAACAAGCTGGTGCACATATCAAAGCCCTTCAGTGTTCTGTTAGCAAGTACCTTGAAGAGTACAAGAGTCAGTGGTTGAATTTGTTAAATCAGCAGCTGGCAAAGCAGTCATCGGAATATGAATCTCGATCCCGCTTGGCAGTGCACACCACGTGGCTTTTAAATTTTGAGTACGTCAGGAAGTCACCTCATGGGGCAATTGCGTCCACTTTTGTACAAGCGTCTGCCTTCCTAGCTCCAAATGAGATCCAAGAAGAGTTAATCAACTCTCAATTGCTTACCGATGCTGATCAGTCTGGTCAAAGTTGTAACCAGCTTTCTTTGGTGAAAAACCATGTCATAAAAACTTTGACACAATTTTCTCTTTTTCAAAAAACGAGTTCGAGATCACTTGGGTTGCACCGTTTGGTTCAAGAGGTCATTCGCAACAGAATGACCATAAAAGAAACTTCATCGTCATTGATAAGAGCAGGAAAAATCCTTTTTCAGGCTTTCCGCGATTGCCCGTCGCCAGACAGAATACTTCAGGATGTCACCATTAGTCCACAAGAGCAGCCCTCCGCACATGTGACTAACCCCTCGCTGTTTTACCTTTGGTCCAAGTTAGCTATTCATGCTTCTGAGTTACAGGATCATCTTAGGGTATTTTTGGATCGGCCGGACATCATTAGAGAAAGTAAAACAGCCGTTCTAACTCCAGAGGCATGTCGTGTTCTGTATGAAAATGCCCTCCATTTAAGCGTTCATGGCCATCAAGAGGATGCCAAGGAATCAGAAAGGTTTTCACTTCAAATTCTGGATTCATGTCCAAGCGATGGGACGACTTTGGACCCCGAGGATTTAAGGAAGCGCTTCCCTCATACCCTGCCTCTTTCCCAAAAATTGCAAAAGACTATACTCTATTCATCTCGGCTTCCAACTGAGAATCAAGCGTCTGCAAGTTTCAAAGAAACTCAACTAAAGAGGGATTTTATAGATCAGATTCGTTTACGAGGAAACGGCCTTTTCAAAAAGGATTGTTTCAAGGAAGCTGTTGAAGCGTACACGGAAGCGCTTGAAGCAAGCCAAGACGCAAAACACCCAGATCCACGTTTGTTAAACAATCGAGCAACTGCGTATCTAAAGATGGAAAACTTCACAGAGGGCCTCCAAGATTCCGAGGAGTACATCAAGATCATGCCAGACTGCTGGAAAGGATACACAAGGAAGGCTTTGGCTTTAATTGGACTTGGATTGAGGCTTCCCGCCTTATGCTCTGCTGCCATCGCGTATTACTATGATTCTAACAGTTGCCGTTCTTATGAGCCTTTCAGAAACAAGTTTAAAGATCTCGATAAGAACTGGGAAGTCATTGACTGTTCAGAAGCACTCAGACGCTCCCTGCGTCGAAACACAAAAAAAGTTATTCTTCTTGAAAATGGACAGTACGAAATGGCAAACGGTGACTACAGGCTCACCTTAATAAAGAACACTGCAATGGCTTGCCTTAGATGTAAATCAGATGTTACAATCAACTGCACTGAAGTTACCTTGAGTGCGAATTGCCATTTCGAAAGCATCAACTTTGTCGTACAGAATGAAATTGTTGTTCCACCAAACGGAAATGCAGAATTTCACAAATGTACATTTCGGAATTCTGTGTCAAAACTGCCAGTGATGTCGATTTGTGGAGCAACAAAGTTCTTTGAATGCACAGTCAAGGACAGCAAAGGTAGTGGGATTGCAGTATCCGGACCTAAGTCGTCTGCGGCTTTAATAAAATGTAATATCAGTGGAAATGGAAGGATGGAAAACCCGTATGCCTTTGGAATAAGAGTCTTTAACAAGGGGTCATTATTGGTTCACAAATGTCACATATATGGAAATATCAGGGGAATTTGGATTGATGAGAGTCCAACAGTAGGTGTCGCAGCCAGAGGAGCAATAATAACAGATTCCGAGGTTTATGACAATAAATATGAAGGTGTTGTCGTCGGTGGAGTTCCCGGGTCACCGGTTTGCCCAGTTATTGTGATGAGTGGGAACAAGATTTACCACAACGGAATGTTCGGCTTTCGCGCTACCTTGAATATCAATGACATACGTTTTGAGGATAACATGGTGTTTGAAAATCTTTGGTGGGGTGTTTGCGTGCACAACAACTCTGGTGGTTTTTATAAAGGCAATGAGATTTGTAACAACAAAATGGGTGGAATAATGGTGGGAAAGCAGAGCCCGGGAAAGCCATCCTGTGTGGTGGAAAATAACTTTATTCATGACAACTGTGGGCCAGCCTTTCACGAAGGACTGCGGCCCTCTGAACGTGATTCTTTTCCAAAGCAATTACATATTTTTTTTGACAGAGCATTTGAATCGCGATTACAAGGCCGTAGTATGGTGTCTTTTCCCAATAATGTGCTGACGGAGTTTCACCCCAACCGTTGTCTCCGGAACGACCAGAGGCAGACAAATTTTACAGCAGCTACTCTGAAACAGTACTGCGTTTATTGTTTTCAGCGTGATGTTGAATTGAAACGTTGCAAACGTTGTAAGACAGCAACGTATTGTGGAAGAAAGTGTCAGGAACTCCACTGGGAAAAGCACAAGTACACTTGCAAAGCTACTAGTGAAAGGAACTTAGTGGATGTGGATTTAACCACAGATAAAAGTTTTATGATATCGACGATTGGTGAAGGCTTAGAACCCAGTGGTCCTGACTATGCACCACCTCCGCTGAGAGATGGAAGTCGCTTTATTGTGAAAGTACAAACCCTAGAGGCAGATACTACTTTTGGAAAGATCATTGACATGAGAGGATTTGTCAGCGATGAACAGGACCCAAACAAAGCCAGAATTATGATTTATGACCGTAGCCGCCATGTCAACTTTATCACTAGTCACAAACCACCGCTCTACCATTTGATTATGGGTTGCGGAATGATGGGAGTGACTATGACGCTTACTAAGAAATTGTATTGTTGGGCGGCGTTTAAAGACGCTAAGACCCTTCGAATATTCACTCACGACTTTCCACAGGTTCAAAAGTGGTGATGATATCAACAAACTGCGTATGTGCGTGATCATTTGTCCAGGAAGGATATATGATGTTGATGCCTCTAATCAAGGTCAAAAGTCGAAATTCAGTTGTCACCGGAATATACTGGTAGAGGCTTTTCTCGATCTGATCATTCCACTATACTCGTCACAAATCGTTGAAACAGACACCGTTTCTCTCGAATTTTCTGGAAAAATCCTGAGATTTCTACTTCACACTGTTTTCCCCACTGAAATGTGCCCTCTCCCTCCCCAATGTTGAGCCACGCTTGTTTTGAAGCACTGAGACCACTGTGATACCCAAATCGACATTGGGGAAGGGGAAACAGACACAAATGTTTCAAGATTTTTGACGAGTATTGCAGGTTAGCATTTCATCAATATGAACCCCCAATAACTTAGTAGAAGGTTTATGTTCAATTGGCCTATCATCCATCCCTAGATTCATGAATTTGGCTTTTGTCAAGTTTTGCCGAGAGCAGCCGATAGTCATATAACTGGTTTTGGAAGTATTGCAACTTAACTTGTTTGTCTTAAGCCAGTCATGCACCGGCTGCAGCTAAATCACTATTTGCGTAGCCAGCAAGCAGGCCCTCCGAGGTACTGGGGTTGGGGGTAGAATGAGGGCCTGCCCGCATGGCTTTGTGTTTTGAATGTCTCGTCCAAATTTTGGGCGCAAAATACTGATTGGTTGAAATTAAATTACCTCGTGACGTCACCACTGACAAGCTCCAACAACAAGAAAACCTCTTCGCTTCGCAGAGATGAGGTGGTCAGAAATGCGTCTGAGAAAATTGTAGAATGTGCAATTTACCGTAACTTTACATAATTAAAGGTCGGGCAACGCGATGCAATGGCTTCTCTATTGGAAGGAAGGAAGTTCTATCTCTGTTATCCACAGGATTCGGGAAAAGTCTTATTTCCCAACTGTTTTTCGTAGCGGCCAAAATACAACGAGGGCGACTTCATGTCACCGTGGTAGTTTCCTGTCCTCCACAAAGCATTATTGCTGATCACATTTGGACAAAAATGGGCCTTTCGGCTGCCTCTGTTGCTGATTTAACGATAGAGAACGATACAGGAACTCTACACGATTTTAGCAAGTATTTGGTTAAGCCGAAAAGGCGGCTCCACAAATGATTGCTTGATCTCCTCGTAACTCCGCAATACTCCGATATACTTGAAAACAAAATATTCCAATTTTCAAATTATTGAATTAGTAAAATACATATCTATAACCACAAATACTTGATAAACCTTTGAAGTAAAATGGTGTAGGTATTAGAATATCTGGCTAGTATTAAAGTGTGATGTAGCAGTTGTAATGTCTGTATTTCATTAAAATAAATTTAAAAAGATAACTCCGCTTTGCTTTACCGAAATTTGGCAGCAGTTGTGGTCGACGAGTCTCACGCAATGGAGATGCGGTCAGGGAAAACGAATTTCTCTATTACGATTCCCGTCGTTTGACGTTTGTGTGCTAAATTTTTCCCAAACGAACAAAACACATTTTCCGCGGAAGGGACTTCGACGAATTACCGTATTGAATATTCAGCTACGCTTTACAGCATCAGCAATAGTTGTCAGGCTTTTCTGGCGAAGGCTTCCTTCATTTACAGTTTTTTTTTAGTTTCTGCCTCGAGCAAATTGAAATACACAACGCGTAGCTTTCCGTTTTCTGTGTTTTTTTCAATGTTTACTTCCGTTGCGCCCTGATTGGCTAACTTTTGACAGCTCTCTCAGCGTGACATTAGGAGGCGGCATTCAAAATTCAAAGATATGCGTGCAGGCTTCCTTCTCTTCCACCGAAGAGAGAGTGCCTGCGCGCAGGCTACTATTTACGGAACATCCAATTGTGGATATATCTTTATGAGCGATATGTAGTTATATATCTATCTGCAAACATTGCAGGTGTTGTATGTTGTTGACATTTAGGAAAATCGTAACCATGGTGAATGCCACCAGAAACCCATAAGAGTTGAAACGTGTAACGCGCGTTCACAGCTTCCGAATATTCAGTGCTAAGTACCATATTTGGAAACCCCTCGCCCCAGTTAATTTTGCGCGAGAACATTGGTGGTATTGCGCCACGGTGTTCTTGCGAACTGATTGGTTAATGTTTCTCTCTTGTTGTTCCAAATATGGTACTTAGCAAATCGAATATTCAGAAGCTTGTTCAGTTCCCATTACACAAGGGGCCGTTACACGTTTCAACCCTTATGGGTTTCTGATGCCACATGATACTTATTTTATCTTTGGATAAGCTCAGAATTTTGCCAGTCAAGTATTAAGCAATCCGACACTTTTGAAAATCTGAAGGAAAATGGGGAAGTGATTTTTTTTATCATAGTAGCACTTTAAGTCTATAGATACACTACCATTAAGTTTACCAGCATCCATGTTGGTAAGCCAAAGGTTCATTGCACGTATCAAAGCTGTTCAGGTTGAATGATTTGGTCTAATGCCAGATTGAGACTGTTAAAAGATTTCTTGCTTGGAAATACTCCAACAGCTGAGTATGCATGAACTTTCTATAATAACCAACATTCGACTTTTCCGTTAATTGTTAATTTCAGTTTACAGTGTCCCCAATTTTGCTCCAGCGCTAGAACGACTAGACACTTAAATAAAGTTCCTTTCCTTTTCTTTCCTTTCCTTTTTGATATGGCAGGTAGAATATAACTGCTTGGAATATTTCTCTCATCGGACTTAAAGTGCCTATGAAGTAAAAAATGTCCTTTCCAAGTTATAAAGAATGGTGTTTTCTATTTCGCAAAACCTTCACTCTTTCCAGAGAAATTCAAGTTTGATGACGTCACAAACTGTGTAAATGACCGTAATAACTCCCAAAATTGACAACATCTCCGAAAATAATGGATGGGTAATCTGCGTCAAGTAAGGCACAAAATGATACCTTGTGTGCTGTTGCCATGCGTGGCAACCATTTTTGCTGCTGGATGATTGATTTTATCATTTATTCGCGTAATAAGCCATGTTCACCCTCGGTAAGCTTATACAGAAATATAAAACAATATGGGCAGCACATGCGTTCCAAGTCTGACCGTCTTCCTGTACTTATCTGTTCAAAATCCAAGATATTTGGTTCATTACAGAGAGGGACTGGAAATGAGACTGTTGCTATGGCAAAATTTAATGAGTGTCACTTTGTTCCTTATCTGATGTACATTACTGGTGCCAAGTTTGAACGACACCCATCCAATATTTTCGGAGATATTTTACTACAGTCATTTCTATAGTTTGTGACGTCATCAATTTTTGAAACTTGACTACGTCTAGAGAGATACGAAGTATTCCAAAATAAAAAACACCATTTTGAAAGGTCTTTGAAATGAGCAAAAATATTGTTTATCTTATAGGCTCATTAAAAGTAGGATTTACTTTTGCCTTTTTCCAATCATCAGGAAATATTCCAGTCTCGAAAATTTGATTTATAATATCACATACAGAACTGATATTGAAATGCACGGAATACAAAGCTTTAAGAGTCTGCTTGAAATATTACCTAAGTCACATTTTACCGAGAGTTTGAGTTTAGTGATAAGTTTTTGAATGTATGCCTCATTTACGAAAATAAAAATTTGAGTCGATTCGGTTTAAAAAATCCTCTGGTTGAAAAACTGTATCCTGAATACCAGATGCCAGGTTAGGGAGCAAAAGTGGTCATTCATTTGTTCACCAAAATCTTGCTTTTCTGCAAATTCTTTGCTGCCATAAACGAGTTTATGTATAAGTGTCACTTAAGAATTCGGTCCCATGCAGGGAACTACTCATTACCTTCCAAGTTTCTGTAAGATTACCACTGTGATTCTTAATGCTCTCTTCCCTGATACTAGCGTTTACCCTTTTTATAATTATCATTGCGCGTTTGATGAGAATTCTGCTCGCTTTTTATGAAAATTGCGCTTTCTTATCTTCTGCCTCAATTCAGATGTTATCCACGGTCATTTGAAAAGAGCTCCGTTCCAGTGCTTTTCGGAGATCTTACTTAGTTTTCAGTACGTGTTGCTTGCCAAGCGACGACAAAAGCAATGCTAATAGGGCGGTGTTCTCTATTGACCATCCTTTTAGATAAGTTTAACACACGTGTCTTCTGCAACTTAGGTTATCGAAGCGTGTTTCAAAAGAATTGCGATATAGGGAAAAATGATATAATGTCATTTTATCAACTTCAACTTTACTCCGAAGAGAAAATACTCTAAGCTTGGACATTTTTTACCAGTCCTTTCGCGCCGTTGGTTTTGTGAACACCTCAAAATGTTGTCACCTTTTGTCAAGTGCCGCACACACAACCAGTAGTTTTCTGAAAGACTTGACTTAAATGATTGCTCTCATTTAAAATCTAAGACAGTGTCTTAAGGCTTGCCGTAAAGAGTGCTGTATTCCTTTCACCAAATTAAAGGACCCCATTTAATTTGCTTCATTAGATTGTTTTCAGCAAGGATGAGAATAAGGGTTGCTTTTTGGCTTGCTTTGATTTCCTTTCCTTGTATTCTTTCGTTTTTTTTTCCTCTTCATATCGACCTTGATTTAATTTAATCCACAGTTAATCAAAAATGCACAGAGCGCATGATCAAGCTGTCCCGCTTACATTTATCCCCTGGGTACCCCTGAATAAGAAACAACTGACCAAGCAAATTTCCACACTCCACTCCCCAAATGCAGCTAACTAAGCACGCCGGAAATCTTCTGATGATAATTACCTCATCACGTAGAATCACGGCGCTTATTAATGCCGGAAACAAAAAAAAAGGCTTTTGTTTTGTGGCATTCGGAACAGAACAATAGACCATTTCTTAATACGTGGATGAAGTCCACGTAAACAATACGCTCCGCTGCCTATTCTCGGTTTTCACATGACGTCACGGCCGCCATGTTGGAGCCCCTAAACAAAGAAACAGTGGCCATGTTGGAGCCCCGACCAAATCCTCCGGGAATTCAACTCTATTATTATGCAAACGTTTTCTTTTGTTTTCGTTGAAAAACATGGCTGTTGATCACGTGAGTGAAAACCAACAATACCCTCGTACCACGGCTATTTATCTGACATTTATTTGAAATAACAGATGAAACTTTTCTTGTTGCACGGAGTACCATTTTTATGCATTCGATTGCAGAGGAAGGAAACAGAACATTAGTTGTGGTTACACTAGCCCTTTTACCCATGGGTAGATAGCGTTTGCCCACGGGCAAGGACGTTTTTGTGTGTAACCACTTTGCCTAGACCGACACTGCCCTAGCGTTATTTCCATGGATACAAAAGAGGTGGCTAGGCCAATCATAAAGCAGAGCGTATCTAATACACGAAGATCCCTAATTATATGAATTATTTTACCCAGAGGGGAGTCTTTTACCGTGCAACCGCATCCCCAAGGGTAACATGAAGCCTGAGCTGAACCAAACCCGAGCCATTTACCCTCCGGAAGGCCCCAAACCCAAGGTATGTGTAACCGCAACTATAAAACTGAAAAAAAACTTTCAGTACCGGAGATTCTTAAACATACTGACAGAAGGATATTTTTGCTCAAACTTGTCAATTAGCGCAACCTAAGCTACTCCACTCTCTCAGTGATGAAGGCGAAACCTGTGGATACTTAATAAAGAGGTCGCGAACTAGCAATTTTTAGGTCACAATCGTACAATTATTACATCGTAGCAATGCATAATTTCAAAGACGTAATAAGCATCATAGTCAAAGAAACTTGTTGTTGTCCGTGCCTGCATCTGTTAATGTCTATCTGGGTAAACTGAGTTCTGGCTCAAATAAATTTGGGGCAACAACTATTGTTTCAAGCTTGCGTTGTTTGAGGTGAAAGTCATATTTGAAAGATGTGCTAAAAATGCCTCTAAAACGGAGAAAATAAATTCTGGTTTTTTGACTGTTTGACGCGTCTTACGTAAACTCAAATCTCTAGTATCCAAAGGGATTTTGTCCGTGAATTCGCAAATTTGGGACACAAGACAATCAATTCGAAACGCAATTCATTGAGGACATGATGACAGATAACGAGTCTCTCCCGCTTAACTTCGACGGCTCTTATTTACAATACCTTCAGCTCAAAGGTGACAAGTTAACGTGGATTAGTGATCTTGAATCCCTAAAACATTTCGTTGAGAAGGGTTTGAAACAACAAGGCAAATGGTCGTCGCCCGGCGGAAATTCGAAACAATTTAAAAGCTCTGTCAACAACCTCACTATTACTTGGTACAGTAAAAAGCAACTCACTCTCGCCTTCCAGGGGCGAGATGGACCCGTTTTAAAAGGCAGCTTGACCAAACTTGTTCGAGACAACGCAGGGAGAACCGATTCAACGGGCTCGAATGTCTCTTCAACGGTCGAACAAGTAAATCCATTGTTGTTTGAAGCCAACGACATTTATGCTAATCAACCAAGGGTAGCCGAAGCGGGACCAGTATTTTCCAGTCAAGAGAGATCTAATACTGAATTAGTTGCTGAAATGGAAGGTATAAAACTTGACCTCCTTATTCTACAGAAAAAGGTAGAAGCCAACTCTAATCTGCTCTCGATAAATTGCCAAAATCGAGAGGAATTTGCTGTTAGCGCCGAACTTTGTGAATACAAAGGGAGGTGTGAGAAACTGGAATCATCTATATGCAAAAAAGAGAGAGTTATCGAAGAACTTGAGGAGAAATGTTTGTCTCTCGAAAATCGTGCTGTATCATTGGAACAGGAAAATGACTCACTAAGGCTTGCATTAAGGCTTATTTTACGAGAAAAGAACGAAGAAGACTCCCATCACCAGCAAGAGACGAACGAGTGTTTTTATCAAGTGAAAAACTCGGGCACGAATGTTGGGTGTAATAAACGCAACCAACGTAAAATGTCAACTCAGAATAATATCGTGACGCGTAACAGGTTTGAGATCCTTAGTGATGCACAAGATGATCCAACAGAGACAGAGGCAGCAACACACAAAATCATCCGGCGACGGCAAAACCATCAACGGGCGTCATATAGGTCGTCTCGCAGTAATCCTAGTGAACCAAGCGAAACTTCTGCTAACGATGATTTACGCGGTGAGGTCGGCAGAGAGAGGAGTGCCAGCAGTAAGTTTACAACCCTATTGATTGGGGACTCCATGGTCAAGGATATTCACGGTAAGAAATTAGCGAAAGCAGTAGGGCACCGAGTGGTGGTAAAGTCATTTTCTGGAGCCACAACCAAAGCCATGAAAGATTACTTAAAGCCTAATTTAGAGCTCCAGCCTGATGAAGTGGTGCTACATGTAGGTACAAACGATCTGAAGGCTAAAAACGGCAAAACATCTAAAGAAGTTGCAGAAGCTATTGTTGATCTCGCTAAACAGATAGAGGGGTCTTCCGAAGCTCAAGTCATAGTCTCAGGACTTGTAACACGAAAGGACAAGCTTAATGATAAAGTCTCAGAGGTGAACAAGCACTTGACGAAGTTTTGTCGTCAGAATGATTGGAGATTTATTGAACACAATAATATAAACGAAAAGGGGTTAAACCGTGGAGGTCTACACCTGAATTTTGCAGGTAACAAGCGTATTTTTAAGAATTTTTATCATGGTCTAGCTCATTGAACTTTTACTATGCCTTCCATTAATGCCGTGCCGTTGGAAGGCAACAGTCAGGAGTCATCGAGAAGTCCGACTCAAAATCCTATTGATCGTTCTCGAGTATTGCCCTCCAAACGCGGTTTTAAGCTGGCCTCGTTGAATATAAATAAATTGACCACTCATCTTGATGAACTCAAGATCTTTCTCGTAAGTAACGATATAGATGTTCTCGCAATTAACGAGACTAAACTAAATGAATACATCACCGATAATGAGGTCAGTATCTCTGGTTATGATATAGTTAGACGTGATAGAACTACATATGGAGGTGGGGGCGTTTGCTTTTATGTAAAAAAGTCAATTAACTTTTCGGTGCGCAACGATCTTTGCATGGACAGTCTTGAGAACCTTTGTATTGAAATACGCAAACCTCGTTCTAAATCATTTATTGTTGCTACGTGGTATAGACCACCTACTTCGCTTGTTAGTATATTTTCACCTTTTGAAGAGTTGATTGGGAAATTGGATTCCCTTAATACTGAATTCTACCTTTTAGGGGATCTAAATTGCAATATGGCCGCATCCCAGTTTGACAGCGATACACGCAAATTATTAACTATCACGGATGTTTATGGTCTTCAACAACTCATAACAGAACCAACAAGAGTAACCGAAACTTCTGCAACATTGATTGATTTAATTTTTACTAACTGTCCTGACAAGGTGTTATGCTCAGGTGTGCGTCATATTGGCATTAGCGATCACAGCATGGTCTATGTCTATCGAAAATTAGCCATTAATGGACAGAGTAAGGGTCACACTAATATAACCTATAGGAATTTTCGAAGTTTTGACCGTGATAAATTTCGTAGCGATGTTGCATCTCAAGATTGGGATCACATAAACAATTCTTCCAATCCAAATGATATGTGGAATGAATGGAAGGAATCCTTTTTGGCTATTGTTAACAAGCACGCTCCATTGAGAACCACTCGTGTTCGCGCGCGGGGTTCCCCATGGATTACTTCTGAGCTTAAAAAACAGATGCACGATCGAGATATTTTGAAACTCAGAGCAATTAGATCAAAAAATCCTAATGATTGGGTTCACTTTAAAAGACAGCGGAACAAAGTCAATAGTGCGACTAGGCTAGCGAAGCAAGTTTATTATCAAAATATGCTAAACGAGCATAAGGGTGATTCCCGCAAAACCTGGCAGATCATCAATGAGCTGTCTTCCCGAAATTTCGTGGAAACGTCTGTGAAACAACTGAATGTAAATGAGCAATCAGTAACAGCTCCAGCAGAAATAGCGCATGAATTTAATCGTTATTTTGCTACCATTGGCCCGAAACTTGCTAGTGATATTCCTTCTTCAGATGGCAACAGCTATCTGAATTATCTCACTAGCACGGATAAGGAGTTTCAGTTCCGCCCAACCTCCACAAATGAAGTATTTTCACTGCTGAATAAACTGAAAAAATCAAAGGCAGTCGGCCTTGACAAAATTTCTTCTCGACTTATTCGTGAATGCGCGGATCTTATTTGCAAACCGCTGTGCTATATTTTCAATCAGTCATTAAATGTAGGTGTGTTCCCAGACGACTGGAAGTGTGCACGGGTCACTCCACTATTCAAACAAGGGGAACGTGATGACCTAAACAATTACCGCCCAATTTCCGTTATCCCGGTTATAGCCAAAGTGTTCGAAAGAATAGTTTATAACCAATTATATGCGTACCTAACAAAGCATAACGTAATATGTAAATGCCAATCTGGTTTTCGCTCTATTCATTCCACCGTTACGGCTTTACTTGGGGCTACGGATACTTGGGCTTACAACATTGACCGAGGAAAAATAAACGCTGTTGTTTTCCTAGACCTAAAAAAAGCTTTTGATACGGTTAATCACGAGATCCTTTTATCTAAATTAAATAATTACGGCATACATGGCATTTCTTACAACTGGTTTAAGTCCTATTTGGACAACCGCACTCAAAAGTGTTCCATTAATGGATCACTTTCTAAAACTTGCTCACTAAGTTGCGGCGTCCCTCAAGGGACTATTTTGGGTCCATTGTTGTTTTTGCTATATATCAATGATCTGCCAAACTGTCTAACGAATTGTATGCCATGGATGTACGCAGATGACACCCACCTAACATATGCGGGTGACAATACAGGCGACATAGAATCAAGACTTAACCATGATCTAGAAAATGTTAAAAAATGGTTGATAGCAAACAAACTTACCCTGAACATGACAAAATTTATGCTGATTGGATCAAGGCAGAGGTTGTATGCTCTCACAAATCCTCCAATTCCCGAGATTAATGGTGCTCCTATCACTCAAGTTTCTGTTGCTAAATCCCTGGGCGTGCTTATTGATAATAATCTTAACTGGAGTAGCCATGTCGATAAACTGACAAAGAAAGTAGCTTCTGGAATTGGAGCCCTCAAACGTATAAGGCATCTCGTTCCTCAGACACCATTGCGCTCTATTTATCACGCTTTACTTCAACCGCACTTTGACTACTGCAATGTCGTCTGGGGAAACTGTGGTATCACGTTACATGACAAATTACAAAAACTGCAAAATAGAGCAGCCAGAGTTTTGACCTTCTCTAATTTTGATGCAAATGCTAGCGAGCTATTCAAAATTTTAGGCTGGAAAAATCTAGTTAGCCAGCAACAAATTGCGCTGGCCACAATGGTCTATAAGTGTCTTCAGGGGCTAGCACCGGAATATCTATGTTCTAAATTTACAAACCGCGAATCTGTTTATAGTTTAAGAGACTCTGAAAGAAAGCTTAATGTTCCGTTTCCGCGGACAAATTATTATAGAAACAGCTTCAGCTATAGAGGTGCTACTGTCTGGAATAGCTTACCCCTCAAAGCGAGACAAGCAGAGTCTCTTGGGCTTTTCAAAAATCTGATTAAAGACATATTTTAGTATAAAGCACGGCATTCATGGAAAGCAGCTTTAGAATTAATATAGTATTATAGTAATTGTATTTTATTGTAATCATTTTAAAATTTTACCCTTTGTAATTTAGATTTTAGCATTGTTTGTAATCTTAGCTGATGATTTTACCGTGCATAAATAATAAAATATCAAAATATCATATCAAATATCAAATATCAGAGGTAATAATATTCCCTTCTTCTAAGGCGCGTGCGCGGAGCACCGTAGTTAAGAAAATGTGGTAACCCATCGCTGCGAGAAACTTTGGTTTTATCCAAGATAGAAGGTCAAATAAAGTTTTATAACTACTACGTGGTGTATAAGGGAACATCATCAATACCCTGTGTACCGCATTTCCATGTGAAGTAGTTGACGCAGTGTACTGTGATTAACGTAGCGTACACATGACATCGGGCGCTTTAATTATTATCGTGGCGAGAATCGAGCGAAATAAAGGCGATCTTCCTTGCACTGGTACTGACGTTGGCATTTGAAGGCGTGACAGCGGTTAGCGAAGGAAAAAAACGCTAGAGAGGTGGGGTCGCTGACGTTTCGTGAGGTTTGGTGTGTATTTAATAATATACCTGATGTTCCACTTCCACCTCATTTTAGTAAAGCGATGCATGGAAATGAGATGGCTAACTTCTTCTCTGAAAAGATCAGTAACATAAGATCCAAATTCAATTAGTGTACAACTGACGGTTGTCAAGATTGTGCACCCATTATGGATCCACAAACTCCGTCATTTAGCAGTTTCCAAGCAATCACGGAAGGAGAAGCTCACAGCATTATCATGAATGTGGCTAAGAAATCGTCTACCCTTGATCCGATACCCACACCTCTGGTAGTCAAATTCATTGATGTCTTTCTACTAGTGATGACTAAAATGATAAACATTTCACTTGATAGTGGTCATTTTCCCTCATTATGGAGAGAAGCCTTAGTTCTGCCAACTCTTAAGAAGACTGATCTCGACGCTGTTTTCAAGAATTACCGGCCTGTAATTAATCTTTCCTTTATTTCAAAAGTTGCTGAAAGAGCTGTGTTTATTCAAATTGACAATCATATGAAAAAAACATGATCTTTACCCGCCGCTACAGTCTGCCTACAGAAAGAACCATAGTACAGAAACGGCCCTTTTGAAAGTTACTAACGATATTCCGATGAAAATGAATTCTCAGCATGCTGTTCTACTTGTCTTGATAGACTTGAGCGTGGTCTCCGATACAGTTGATCACTGTTTACTTCTGCGTAGACTTCAAACTTTTGGAATTTCTGGAGCACCATTAGATTGGATCACCTCGTACTTGATGGCCAGAAGACAACGTGTTTCTATTTCCGGCGCCCTCCCTGACAGTCTCTCTCTTGATTGAGACTCTGCCAGGGTAAATTCCGACATTCAAGCGACATCGCCTAAAAAGTAGCGACAGCACTTAAAGTGAAATCGCGACAAACGACATCCTTTCCTAAAATTTCCGACAGAAACGGTCACAGCAACGTAAAACATTGACAAAGCACCGACACGAGATGATTTAAAATTCAGACAAGCGACACGGGATCCCCCACTGGCAGGGCCTCTTGAATGGGGTGTTCCACAAGGATCCTGGCTTGGTCCCCCATTTTACATCATCTACTCTTCAAAACTATTCCACATCATTGAACGACATCTTCCAGATTCTCTCTGCTATGCGGATGAATCACAATTTTATCTCTCCTTATGTCTAGCCAACAAGACGCTATAACTGCCAAGCAAAATTGTATAAAGGACATACGCTTATGGATGGAACACGACAAACTCCTTCTCAATGATGAAAAAACGGAATTTCTTATCATAGGAACCCCACAACAGTTATCTAAAGTTAATATTTCTTCAAATGTCGTGGGCAACTCTGATGTAATGAGATCGTCAGTTGAGAAAAATCTCAGTGTTTTTATTGATGACAAGCCGTCGATGAACTCACTCATAAAATTTGTAATAGATCATTCATTCTATTATCTTCATAACATTAAGGTGGCTGGAACCAGTTTCACCACATTTAGAGATCTTCTTATTAGATGGGTTATAACTACTATACTGTATCACGTAACAGCAATGTTATGGTACCATATGAAACACCAATTATTGCTTAACAAAATGCGCTCACAATTTTGACGTAATAGGTTACCATGGCAACATGAAAGCTCTTCAAAAAGACCCTATATTTCGTCTTTACTTGCTTATATCTTAATAATGAACTCGGTGACCCCCATTTTTTATTGTAAAATAGTAATTAGCAATTTGGGATAGGACTATCTGCAAAGTTAAAAAAAATTCTTGGGAGCCAATTCAGAGCTACCTTAAATTTTCGAAAAATTAAGGTAGCTCTGAATTGGCTCCCAAGAATTTTTTTAAACTTTGCTGATAGTTCTATCTCAAGATGCTAATTACTATTCTACAATAAAAAATGGGGGTCACCGAGTTCATTATTAAGGTATAAGCAAGTAAAGACGAAATATAGGGTGTTTTTGAAGAGCTTTCATGTTGCCATGGTAACCTATTCCGTCAAAATAGTGAGCGCATTTTGTTAAGTAATAATTGGTGTTTGATATGGTACCATAACATTTCTTTTACGTGATACAGTTTTGTAGTGACAACTCTTCTAATTAAAAGGTCCTTAAAAGTAGTGAAACTGGTTCCAGCCACCTTAAGCGAAAAAGAAAACATTTATCGCGCAACTCCACGGAGACCTTAATTCATGCGTTTGTGTCAAGCCGATTAGATTACTGTAACAGCTTGGACTGCCACAGGCACAAACTGGTAAGATACAAAGAGTTCAGAATCAGCTGCAAGCCTAATGTTCAAGCAACCAAAGTTCAGCCATATCGCACCAGTTGCACAAGTTCGTGCACTGCAGACACGCCAAATTTAGCTTCGTGCGAAGTCCCTTATTTAAACCGATCTCATCATGCCAGTCACTATTAAAGCTTTAAGGAAGGAAAACAACGGCCTTAGGAATCAAATTAATGCAGTAACAAAGGAACTGAAGAATCTGCAAGCGAGAATCGATGGCAAAATGACGAAGGAGACAAGTCGATCCTCGCCGCCATCTTCTCCTGTCGATCAGGCGGAGGTTTCGAAGAGTAGCGAGTTCCTGGGCCTTGAATGTGATGACTTAAATAAATTTCGAGGTAAAATTTTAGAAGAAATATCTAATCTTAAAGCCACCCTGGAAGTTATTGCCGAAAAAGTAGATGACCTGGCTCAGACCATTGAAGAGTTTCAAGCTTACAGTTATGGCTTTAATGTTAAAATATTGGGTATACCGGAATGTACGAGCCAAGAGTCTGCTTTGCAAACTAGTAATCTCTGTGTTGCGATCTTCAACAAAATGGGTGCAGAAGTTACAGTAACTGATATTGACATTGCCCATCGTGTGAAGCCAAGGATGCCTTCCAACCGGCCGAAGCCGATCATTTGCAAATTCAACAGGCGATTAGCCCGTGAAGAAGTGATGAAACAAAGGACCGCAATTTCACTTGTTTAACCTCGCGAAATTGGTCTATCAGATGATGTGATATTAAGCAATGCGAAAATTGTTGACCATCTGACGCCTTCTGCTCAAGAATCATTTGCAGGTGCTAAATCGTTCAAGGAACAACATCAGTTCAGCTACTGCTGAATGAAGAACGGTTTCGTTTATCTAAGGAGATCAGATAGTAGCCGCCCAATAAGGATCGAGAACATCGCAGACCTTCATATTCTGGCTCAAGACGATTTAGAGTAGGATTCCAAAATGCATATGTAGGTTAATTTAACTGATGTATTTATTTTTTACTATGAATACGGCCCTAGTGCTTATTTCGTGAACTTCCATATGATAGTATTGAATTCATAGAGGTCCATGGTCAATTTAACAACAATTTAAATAACAATCTAACCACTAAAAAACAGCTCCAATGCCTGAAGAGTCTGCATGATCTTGATGTATTCAGTCTAAACTTTAACACTAGTGTAAACCCAGATCATAACTTAAATTACAAACGTATAAAATGTAATTATTATTCTCCATATGGTTTTAGTCAGCAGAAATCCTTTCTATCAAGCGGATCATCTTTTTCGTTATTGCACAATAACGTGAAAAGTCTACGGTGTAGTCTGGACAATTTTCAGTCTCATCTTTTGGAGGAATTACAACTACATTTCAGTGTCATCGGGATTACAGAAACTAAAATTACAAATTCTAATTTGTCCCTTGATTTCGATTCTTCAATACCTAATTATCGCTTCGAATACGTACCTACACCTCTATCGGCAGGAGGTGTGGGTATATATGTATATTCACAATGACTTTATGCAGTTATTGAAAGAACATGTGATGAAGCTTTCCAGGCTCTGTGAGTCGAAATTCGCCTTGCAAAAAAATCCACTGTTATTTGTGGAGTTATTTATAGGGAGCACAATAGCTCAGAAAATATTCTCAGTTACTTTGAGCAAACTGTTGAAAAACTCAGTGCTATAGTGGAAGACGCTTTTTAATAACGTATGCCCACATAAATCTCCTCTCCTACGAATGGT
>NC_090886.1:24770512-24775512 GCF_036669925.1 Montipora capricornis
GCAGCGTCGATTTTAATGCATGATGTCCATAATAACTTATCACCCCGTAATATTTCCAACCTTTCAGTTCTGCGAACGTAATACATACATACAGCACAAGATTTTCTTCCGCCGGTAATCTCTACACTAAATATTCCAAGTTAACTCATCAAATCAAATCTTTTTCTCGACGAGGCATAATAATATGGAATAGCATCCCTCCAGACCTGAGGAAATTATCTAAGCCATGCTTCAAGAATAAAATTCGACACTACTTACTTCAAATTCTCAATCAGGAGGAGGATTACGTTGGCATACCAACTATCATGTCTCACTTACAAAAAGTTATATAGGCAAGTTTTTTGAGTATACATTATACGCCTAAGATATAGGCATGATTGCGATCAATTTAAGTACGGAATATACGTCAATTTAAAATTGTATTTGTATAATATGTAAATATATCAATTTCACTCTACCCGCCTAGATTAGCTTTCGCTATTAGCGGGTAAGAGTGATTCTTTTGTAATATGTAATAAGAATAATAAATAAACTTGAACTTGAACTTGTCTTATATCAGCTTCACTGGCTTCCAATTAAGTACCGCATTGAATTCAAAATTCTGCTATTTACTTTTAAAGCTATTCACGGTATGGCACCGGATTACATCTGTAAATTGATCAGTCGAAAATCATCAACTAGATATTCGCCCAGATCCAGCCAAAGAATTATGCTTGAGATTCCTAGTGGCAAGATCCTCTCAACACTTGGAGGAAGAGTATTTTGTTCTGCAGCTCCGAAGCTCTGGAACAATCTGCCTTGTAAAATATTTAGCCTTGACTCACTCTCAAGTCTTAAGTACCACCTCAAAACACATCTTTTTAAACAAGATTTTAGTTTGTAAATCTTATATATCTTAATTCGTCAAACATTTATTTACTTTGTAATTATTATTATTACTTATTCATTTATTTATTTTCAATCTTAACTGCTTGTAAATTTTCTTTTATTTTTTTAATTTAAGCGCATTTGATCATGTTCGGCAAGAAAAATGCGCTACATAAGTTCCAATTATTATTATTATTATTATTTATTTATTTATTTTTTAAGTATACCGAGTGGTGCCGAGGCACAGCGGCAGGTACAAAAAGCAGGTCACAGGGCACAGGTCACAGGTCATTGTTTTACCTATACGGAAATTATCCTAAACATTCATAAAAGCTAACCTTAGGCCTAAATAGGCCTAAGGTTACCTTTTATGAATGTTTAGGATACTTTCTATATAGGTTAAATAATGACCTGTGACCTGTGCCCTGTGCCCTGTGACCTGTGTTTTGTACCTGCCGGATGCACAGCTTGTACCAACTCGAGAAGAATTTACAGCATGATTCAATTAATATTGACTTAATGTATTCAAATGTGAAGTGATTGTCAACGATTCACCGTGGGATTCACAAGACATACTTTAGCTCGATATGTAAGGCGGAAAGAGTTTCCAGGCATAAGAGCCATCCTATCCCTAGGTTGTACTCTTAACCAGTTTGTAAATGTGAAATAAAAAATATCCCATGACATTTTCTGCTATTGCAGCACGGTTCATCATGGTGAATCGTCTGTTTAAAGAAATAAACTGTTTATCTTTCATCTCATCGGCGGTTTCACCATGGTGAACCGTTGAGATTCACGATTCGAAACCATGACATCACAGACCAGTGATTGCAAAAGTCTAATTACATTTTCATATTTCAAGTCTATACTTTTTTTCCTTATAACGAGCATTAGCGAGGCAGAATTTGGAAAGCATTCATTGAGTTATTTCACCATTGTGCATACATAAATTAACCTAATTAATGAGGGTAAACAGTGGTATGGTCAAAAGACGGGTATGACAAACAATGGACATGTTTTGCACTTTAACAGGGAAATTACAGACTTGTCGCTTTCCATTAATTAATAACAGGTGTCATTTTCAATAGCTTTATATTTTCAGGGTTTAAGCCTGAGTTTTTCAAAATCGGAGCACCAACCATTGCCGATGAACTGCTCTTTTGATACAACTGATTTAGTCAGTCCTATTGTGAAAAGAAACGTGTTCAGAGGCTGTCCATGTCAGTCCGTTTGGGAATAGAGCTTATTAAAGTGTTCAGAGGTCAAAAATGTACTTATCACACGAGTTTGGAGCTGTTGGAATATTGCATTGCACGGCTTGATACCCACCCACACCATTACTCATACAATATTAGGCATATTTAATTGGAACACTAAGCGAAGTGTCCAGAATCATCGTGTTACAAGTAGCTTATACTACTTCCCCCTCCCACCAATTCAATGTTGTCTGAGAATTTTTCGGGCGACTGGTAGTAGATGTGCAAAATCAACATTGGAGGAGGAGGCAAACGGGGATGGGTGTTCCAACAAATGTGACGAGTATTGAATGTTAATATCCACAAATATTCACTATTCTTAGTGCATAATGCATATGAAAATAACCAGCTTTTTATTTGCTGGTTAGAGAGAAAAGGACCTGCACAATGGACATGATATTGTTTTGTTCGGAGCTACATAGCAAAGATACATGCAGTATACATGCCAAGTCTGAGTAGCAAATCAGAGCAAACGTAAAGGACTATTGACTTGAGTGCTATAGGCCATTCCGGAATTGTGCAGGGAACTGGGCGAGTTTCAAATTTCAGCCAATCGATAAATTGACGCCATTATATGAAAGATAACATTAATGTTGGCCATCTGACCAAGTTTGATACTTTTAGGTCGAACAGAGACCACCTTACGGACTATAAAACAAAGTTAAAAACCACACAAACGTCTCTAATTTTGAGGCTGCGTCTACCAAAACCATATAATTTCTTTAACAAACCCCGTTGTAAACCTGAATTTTTCAGGCTTCTCTACGTAATTGCAAAAATTGCTTTCACAGCTGCGAGGATCATAACTTCACTTGATTTCATATCCGCAGTTCATATATGATCCATTTCATATATCATTTCATCGTAGACTAACATCGGTTTGCACGTCGACTTCTCTATATCTCAGCGGCTACTTCTCCTCTGGCTCTTAGATCCTTCTAGGTTCTCGCGTCTCTCTCAATCTGAGCGTTTCTTCTCTTTTCTTGCCGCGGCTGACAAAGGGAGTTTTGTTGAATTTTCGGCCGGCTCCTACTATTGACTCATAGCAGTGATACTTTCCTTTTCCAACTTCTTTCGACTGCTCTTTCTCTTTTCTCAACTGCAAACTTTCTGCCCAGGCAACCAAAATGTATCTTTAGCTTGTAACTTGAGACTTTTTTCTTTACTAGAAATGGTACAACAACACTAGTTCATTAACACACGTTATGAAATACGAATAATTAACAACACTAAACTATGGAACTTGTGAAGAGAACAGGAAGAATGAAAAAAAAAAAAAACGGAGACTATACATAGTTATTGTAAAAGCGAGGAAAGAAATTTCGTGACACTTGGATAGATGGCCAATCTCAATGTTATCTTTCATGTGATGGTGTCAATTTATCGATTGGTTCAAATTTGAAACTCGCCCAGTTCCTTTTCGAAATTCCGGAATGGCCTGCTTATACTGTGGTGCTTTGTTGAAAAAAAATTATCTTTTCTTAAAAAGACATTGAAGTGTTCACTTTTGCAAGCTTTTGATGTACATGTATAGCTGACACCCAGAGCTGGCTGACGCCTTTTCTTAAATTAACACCCAGAGGATGGTATTGGAATATGAGGTAACGTTTGAGACAAATATTTAGTGTTTGTCACTGGACATATGGTCTTGCTGTTTTCCTGTATATATGAATAAAAGCCTCAAGTTTGAACTTTGTAAAAATGTGTTTATTTGACTAACCTGTACTTTCACACTGGTCTTACAATGAAACTACTCTCTCAAGGAAATTTCTAACTCAACCTAAGCCATTCAAGGCGAACTTGTAAATTTGCCTTAATTGAAATAGCTACTCTGTAAGAATTCAAAACAATAATTTATCAGTTTCTATCTGACAGTCATGCAACATTAAGAAATAAATAAAATTATGTCAACTTTTCCATTATGGCAATTATTGTAGTTTAAAACCTTAAGACACAAACTGTAAAAGTCCCTCTCTCACACATCAAAGTGATTTTAAACCCTTAAAGCCTTACGAGTGACCAGCATCAAATTTCTCCTCACACTTTCATTAATAATCAAGAATGAAGGTCACTATGATGTTTGTTTGTTATTTATTTATTTATTTATTTGTTTGAACAGGTTGAAGGTTTGGCTGATGTGAAACCCTCAGTATGCCATGTAGCGTACCGTGTACCATGTAGAAAATGATCTCCAAAGACCAACGTAATATTGTTCTGCCATACAACAGATTATCCCAACTAGTTCTTTGGGAAAATTTATGAAAACCTGAAATGAGGTTTTGTCATGAACCTCAACTTTTATGGTACATGTAATCCAAGAGCAAGAGAAATAACATTTACTGTCCCCACTGGGCAAGTCAAAGGGAGCAAAATATGTTTGAAAGCTTCATGTCATGAAAAAATGAAATAATAATAATAATAATAATAATAATAATAATAATAATAATAATAATAATTTAATATTTATATTGCGCAAAATATATGTAATATATTATCAAATGCGCATTACATGAAATTGAATTATCGACATTGATGAGTTATCCAGAATAACTAAAAATATTATATAAAACAATGGATCTATAAAAATATAATAATAATAATTTAATATTTAATTAAATTAAAGCCAACTAATTTTCTAATGACACTGTCCTCTTTAAAACCAGACTTACGATTTACTCTTTAAATTGTAGATTTAGACAATGCCACCCTGAACATTAGCCGACTTTGCTCAATTATTGTACACATGTATTAAGAAGCCCTGTTGCTAGGTTCCGGAAACTGAGCTAATGGACAATGAATCCGCTGGCGGATGCTAGTTTAGTTTTGTGCTGGAAGAAAAGCACGACCAGCGCAGAGAACTGAGGAAGCTTCCCTTCG
>NC_090886.1:24783012-24825512 GCF_036669925.1 Montipora capricornis
AACATAATCAGTCCAAGTTTAGAAAGACAGGTACTTTTAGAGGTTAAGGTTTTGTAAACTACTGGTTTTACCAGTAATTTGTATTACCCAATAAAGTTGTATAGTATGTGTAAATCAAATGGCGACGAGTGAAATTAGGAAATAATTTCACGCGCGTTTTGTCAAAATTCTGATAATTTCCCGAGCCTTTAGGCGAGGGAAATTATCAGAATTTTGACAAAACGCAAGTAAAATTATTTCCTAATTTCACGAGAAAACCATTTGATTACCTTTGAATGTCGTGGGTGACAAATTACGCTCGCAACCGTAATTGTAAAATCGCTCGATTACTTTATCCAACTCCTCGGGAAGAATCATCTCCAGGTTTTCCTCAAGGCTATTTTCGTTACACCACTTCTCAAAAACCTCACCCAGTTAATTGTGCTCTTTCACGTATTTAAATTTTCTGCCGCTTCTTTTAATTTCGTAACTTCTTCAGTGGTCACTGTCTTAAATCTAGACGCCATCTTGGCTCTGATCGAGATACAAGAGATGTTACCATGGCAATTTTGTAATTTCACATGTGAAATTATAAATTAACGCTGAAATTTCGCGCCTAAATTAAGGAGTACAAGGAAAGGTTACGTTTTTATACAAACGTTGGCTGTGTAACACTTATATTCTAAACAGAATTAACTGAAGAGAGTGTAGTGTAACGTGAAGTCCCAGTTCATATGGGATAGAAATATAGCACTTCAAGTTACACTACACTCTCTTCAGTTAATTCTGTTTAAAAAATAAGTGCTACACGGCCAACGTTTGTATAAAAACGTAACCTTTCCTTGTACTTCTACATGTTAATTGCCGTGACTTTAACATCTTCAGTTCCCACGGCCTGCTCCCGTCTGACCTTGTAGCTCAGTCGGTAGAGCGGCGGAGATCTAACCCGCAGGTCGTGGGTTCAATTCCCACCCTGGTCAGAGTTTTTCTCTGTCCTTGTGTGGGCCCAGTTCCATCAGTAGGGCTAACGCTCACATGGTTCATATGGGATAGAAATATAGCACTTCACGTTACACTACACTCTCTTCAGTTAATTCTGTTTAAATTAAGGAGTAATTTGTCACCCATGATATTATTATTGTTAATCGTATTGAACTATTGATGAACCTTAATTTCCTTTCCTTGCTGCTTAAGAAATCTAAAACCTTTTATTTTGTTCAGCTCAGTCTTTCGTATTTATCTTCAATAATTTCTTTCACTTGAAGCCGCAATCATGTACTTGAGCAATTCAAATGACAAAATTTTACTTAGTTATCCAAGTGTGAAATCTCAAGCAACACTTGGTGATTGATTCTTTACTCCCGCGGCACTGAAGCTCAGGAATACACTGACACTTTAGATCGGATCTGGAAGCGACGAGTCAGTGGACGGTTTTAACACAAAGCTTTCATCGCCTTTTTATCGATTAGTATTCTCATGGTGATCGTGTGTTTCATGGAAGGTTTTAAGAGCAGTGGTACCTATGTACGTTTTAACTCCACGTTGCTAACCGCTTTACCAATTTACCTTAAATGTGGCCAGGTTGTTGCTCGTGTGAAACAGATGAAACATCGGACGTTTGGGGAAAAGCTCTTCCCTTTTTGTTTTTGGAGTAAGAAAACTAATATCTGGAATAATGATGCTATAAAAAAAGCAGAGACAAGACTAGAATTGCAAACACAAAGGAGACCTATTTGTAGGAAGTCCCGGCGAGCAGCCGATATCTGATGTTGGTGAACGAGAAGGTCTTCCTAAGCTCTGTTTTAATGAATGTGTTACTTTTCTCACCTCCACTAGTATTAGTCCACAGTACAAAGCACTAATGCATCAATTCAAGATGACCTAATCTGACTCAATTTGATGAACAATTAAAACCTCTCACGCTTTCTTTCACTGCTTGCCTTACTTCTTTTATCTTCCAGTAGTAAAGAACTGGATTAATTGACGAGTTCAACAAGCAAAGGGTCACCGTCAAATCATAAGCAATGAGTGGTCCGCGACTATGATCTATCATCAAACAGACAAAAAAGGGAACATAACAAATAACTAGCGCTAACTGAATCCAAGCTATGGTATTAACTGTTGCTTTGTATAGTGTTATTTTCAGTGGTATTCTCCCTCCGGTTGGCTCTGTTTGGTTGACAACATCTTGGACCTGAGCTTGGTGCTGTCGTAATTTCACGAAAATTGTCGAGTAAGAGAAGAGTGAAAAAAATACACAAAGTATCATCGTCACCCCAGCGACAACGTTGATAATATGGTCGCTCCAAAGGATGTCTGTCAGGCCAGCAGAAACACTGGTCAGCCAAAAGCAAATGGTAAGAGCACGAACTCGCCTTAAAGTCACTACTTGTCTGTATTTCTGCCTCAACACCAGGGAAAGAAGCCTGTCAACACTAATGGCGGTCGAAGTCAAGATGGATACGCCGCAAAAAATAAACACTGAGCCTCTCTGCGCCTGAGTGAGGAAAATGAGAGCATTTGTGTTCAACTTTGTAGCAACTTGTAACTCGAGAGCGACGAACAATGGCTGTGTTGTGAAACCAACTCCTAGATCTGTGAGTGCTAAACATTGGAAGAGCAGTTTAGATGCTGCATGGATAGAAGAGACTTTTCGAAGAGCAACTAGGAATATAATGTTACCCAGAATGGCAGAGATGGAAAGAAACATATTAAACGCAGCGTTTAAAATCGTTATCTCTACTGAAAAGATACTTGCATCTTTCCATATTTCAGAAGAGTTAATTGTTGTACTATTGTCCATCTTTGTGCTTCAGACTGACCCCAGCCAAACGGACGACGCTAGCGAATTAGGAAGCCTCACAATTTTTATGTGTTTAGTTGCTCATATTCGTGTTTCTATAATTATACGTAGACGGTATTAATACCAGTTTCCCTACAGCTGTAATTAACATAACGAACTTCCGTGTGATTGTTAATATTCTAATGGAAATTTTGGAGAAGTCTTTTTGAGACTTTTTTTACAACACCAGTAAGAACGTGGCAATTCAAAGTGGTTGTAATCTTCACTGAAAACTTTTGATAGTTATTTGTTTCCGAAAGTATGGTTAAGTTGCCAACAAAAGGTGTTGTTGGAATGAGCGTTTTTTATAATGTCCCATTTCTTTTGGTCTTTTTACTTTCGCAGGCTCAAAAGATTTACCTCTGCTGTTTCCACTAATGATTGAATGATCAATTCGAAGGCCCAAATATGTTATGTAGCAGTGTATGTATAGTGTAGTCATTCTCAATAATTTTGTTTGTCTTGTTTTCAGCAGGTGATTTAATTATCATATAATTGATTTTCCATTAGATAAATGGAGATTAACATCCTTCTCTCAACTTCACCGTTGGTTGCATTTTGGTTTGTCTACAGAACAGGGATAAGTTGTAGCAAAACCGTCTCGATGTGCTGACCTTGGTCGAGTTATGCCTATATCGAGTTAAGCCTATTTTAAAACTACCACACAAACGTGTCCGATGACCATGCGTTCCATGCCATTCATACCACCTATTAAACTAGCCTTGATTCTCACTTTTTGAACATCAAATGAGAGAAGGAATCATGGAAATTATACTGGTCTTTTATGTAAGTTTGTTATTGCATGGCGTTCTTCATTATTTATTAATCCAATTGCACTAACATATGATAAACGAAGCATTTAAACCAACACTCGCGAAAATTAAGAACTGAGTAGATTTTAAAGCCAAGAAAAAAAATGTCTGATGAGCGGCTTCTCTGCACGCTTTCGATACCTCATTTAAATTGTTTCGTCAAAGCCTTTGGCAAGTGATAGTACCATTGGCAATCACTGTTCACTGCAGCACCTGCTACAATCACAATGATAACTAGACCTGACAAACGGGTACCAAAAAGACAAATAAACCCTTTTTGCGTCTTAACTCTGCATTATCAAAGTATCTTTCTGAAATAACGTATAAATAGCTCAGTTGGTAGAGCTATATAGAGTTGTACATAGCGGCGCTCCGCGAGCCAAAGGTACGCCAGCGGAGCACCATGGTTAAGAATATATGTTAACCCATCGATGAGAGAAATTTTTGAAAAAACGATGATGACATCTTGCGACCGTCCGGCCGTACGTCCACCCCTCCATGTTCGCCAATGTGACCAGTATAACGTGACCATATCGCGGGTTAAGAGCTTATCAAGGTCAGCTGTTTTTTTTTTAAGTTGACTGCTGACCAGGTACTGGTTTTCGATTGGATCGTAAGCTCAAGCCAGGTTAACCGTAAACCCTAAATCTTAATTAGGGCACCTAGACATAAAGGAAGCTTAATTTTTCGCTCTCTTTCTGTGGATCGATGCGGCTATATGGCCATGCTACGCCAACTAAAGCTCTTAACAGTCGACGCTTGTCGTGTTAGGTGGAAAATGGATTGGAAAATAATTTTTTCCGGCATTTTTCGCCGGTTTCAATCCAGTTTTGACATATATAGTTGTGGCCAGGACCACATTTGTAACTGCTCAGCTACTCAAGTCAAGCATCGGAGGGATATAAGCTCAAGGCTGAGTGTTTATTTTAAATTTGACATGTTTAGAGCTGCTTTTTGCTCTGTGTTGAAATATTTGGCATACCTTTAAAGGATTTTCAATTTTGAATCTGAAAGGTTGCATGATGCCAGGACGACCTATAACAGAAGAGCGGAAACGAAAGAACAGAGAAGAGAACGGCAAAACAGTGTAGAAGTAAAAGCTCAAACTTGGTGGAAGAAGTTACTCCACAAATTCTTTTCTTGGACACTAAACCGTTTACGGATGCGTTAATTCAAGGGTTTTATTGTTTTTCCTTTGTTTAGGAATGAAACTCGAAGTTTTATTCTCAACTTGAATTAAGTAACAATCATCTGTACACTTTTTGGACAAAAAGAAAAAGTTGATTTGTTACAGTTTTGCTCTAAAATGCGAGCGAACGAGTTTTTTATTCCCTTTGCCTAACTGTTTTTCGATGTGCCTCGACAGTGACAAGAAAAAATTTCCCTTATGTAAAAACACGTATTCGCAATGAGTTCTCGCAAAATTAAGAAGAAATGTCACTAGCGTGTGCTTTTAGAAGTAGAGCTTGTTTAAAGCACGTACGGGTAATTTGTTGGAGATCTCATTTCAAGTTTGTTCTTACTTAGTTGCCGTATTATCGCGATTCTTGTTCCAAGCCAAGCTGGCGTGTCTCAATGAAATACATCAAAATGTGAATTATCTCGTTCTCAGAGATAAAGTGGAATAAAGTATATCAATACAACTATTCTTTGACCTTGAACTGAGAGTGTTTCCTAACGGTCTGTCACATCAGGACCTTTCTGTGATTTATAATTTAAGCGTGATTCCTATTCGTCGTCTTTTAACAGTTGACACTGACTGGCTTGTTTTCTTTTAAAACTCGTGCGATTCAAGAAAAATCATTGCTTAACTGATGACTTCCACAGTAAATTTCACTTGAAAAACCGATATCGCACTAATCGCGCGCTTCGTGATTCATGCGATAACGGTTTTTCTCGGGACATTTACCGCGGAATTCACCGTTAGTTAGGCAATGAATTTTTCTATAGAAGAAATCGAAGAAAATGATGTAATTAAGCAATATCCAGAAACACCAAAGACGCGGGCAATTACAAATTAAACCTTGTATTTCAGGAACCTTACAGACAGTACTTATAGTTACAATAAATAACCTGGGAACTCTGCTTTTAGGCTTGGCTAAATCCATGTATTAGCTCAGCTGTTAGAGCATTTCGCCGGCGTCGCAGGTCATGGGTTCGAATCCCTTTGAAGCCGTCTTAATTTTTCAGTTGTTTGAAGTAAAACAAAAAACAAAAACAAAAACAGCAGTAGACTAGCAACCTTTGTGGCATGATTATGGTGCTGCAGCAAGAATCTTCTTACAGTAACGGGTTCCTCTCCGCTAACTGAAATAACAATCTCTCTAATAATCTTTAGCTTTGGAGTCCCACTGAGCTCGATTATGGGTCTTGAATTATTATGGAAACTTGATTATTCTTGCCATCAATGTGCCAATGTGCTGATGGTACAATCATATACCAAATATCGGAGCCTGGTGAACTTACATCTTGCATTACCTCAGTGCAACGTAATGTGCATTGCTGGGCGAACGAAGTAAACCTGGTCCTAAATCCTAGCAAAACGAAGTACATGTTATTATCTTCCAGTAAACTTTCTTCCTATCATGAACTTAACAACACTGACATTGACCTAAGAGTTGGAAGTACATCTTTAGAACGTGTATCTTTTAGGGACCCATATTGACCACCACCCTAAATGGGAAGAAAATGTTAAGCAAGTCTCAGCCTCTTGCTATCGCACTCTTGGAATCTTAAAGAAATAGGGGAACTTTCTTCCTTTTAATATTCGTAAGAGGTTAGTTCAAGCCCTTGTACTTTCCACGTTGTATTATAATTTTGACGTTTATCATAATTTCCCACTTTATACTTTGTTAAGCGCCTATAAAGGACTCAAACAGCATGTGCGAACTTTGTTGTAGGTAAATTTGTTGAAATAGAGGACATCATAAAGCTAAATTGGTTACCCGTCAAAGAACATATTGAATGGCAGCTGTTAAAGTCAGTTCACAAGGCGATTTTCTCTCATGAATGGCCAAGGTACTTGCGACTGAAGTAATTTAAGCACAATCGAACTCTGAGGTCCAGTGCAGCTATGCAGCTTGAAATCCCACTAATATCACACGTCTATGAAGATCAAGCTGCTAAGAGCTTTAATATTCTACCTGAATGTGTAAGGAGTTGTTCTTAAACAATAATGATAAGTATAAAAAGATTCTACGCCAAAATCCTCGTCCTTACGACTTTTTTGGAGAAAACTAAAGAAATTCCATGCAAAATAAAACACAGGTTCCATGAGGCAAATCCAAAGAACCTGAAGGTAAAGAAAAGCTGACTGTATGTGACACCATTAGGCCCGTAAATGGCTCCGAATCTTCAGAGGTAGAGAGCACAACCGAGCAAGGGGGTTTCTAGTCCAGCACCGCTCCTCTAACCGACCCCCTCTTGCCGAGTCAACAACAAGCGGCAACCAAGGAGAAGAAGCAACACCAAAACCATGGACAGACTTACGCGACCAAAACTGCGAAGCCAATGCAACAATGGAAATAACACTTACCAAAAAACACACTTACCAGGTGGATTTTCTTACCAAGAAAAAAAAAAAAGGATACCTTGTTACTTACATGGACGAAAAAGGTGGCAAAAATTTCCCTTCTCTCCAAACATTTGTCTCCAATAAACGTCAGCATTGCTTACGACAAAAGACCCAGCATTGGTTGGCCTCATGGTTAGAGTGCTCGACTCCGGATTCAGTGGTCCAGGTTCGGGTCCTGGCTGGGGACATTGTGTTTTGTTCTTGGGCAAGACACTTTACTCTCACGGTGCCTTTCTCCACCCAGGTGTATAATGGGTACCGGCGAAATGCTGGGGGTAACCCTACGATGGACTAGCATCCCACCCAGGGGGGAGTAGAAATACTCTGCTAATGAAACGGAGATAAGTGCCGGCCTGATGAGCCTTCTGGCTTAGCAGATGCATTTGTGTCGTTTTTTTTCCTACATCCAGTAGGTGTTCGCGAAATTGGTCCAACAGTCTTCTCCCTGTTTCGCCTATATATCACGGTAGGTCTTCTTACATAGTGTGCAGGTTATGCAATAGATGGTATTTGCGGAGATGCATGTAAAGTGGTAAAGTGCTTTGCTTGAGGCGTCGTTTTCAAAACCGTGATAAGGCCTATTCTTCTCGTATAAGGAGCAAGGGTGGCACAGTCGGTTAGTGCGCGGCCTTGGTGCATAAGGACCCGAGTTCGATCCCCGGATCTCTCGTCCTTGTTTCGACTTCTTTCCTTTCAGTGAAGCCTAAGTAGCTTTAAATACCCTTAAAACGGAGCACTGATGGAAAGGAGAGGAGTAAAATGAGCGCACCGTCGGCTTCCTGGGAAAGTACTCTCTAGAGAGTGAAGGAACTTCCGTCGTTAAATAAGGTGTACATTTACCTTCCTTGTTTAGCGTCAGGTTAGGAGATAACGAGACAAGAGAAGGCCATTTATCCCTTTTTCTACTTATCATCGCGAATTCCCCTTTTAATATTGGCCCAAAAAACATTAAAACACTAGGTTAATCTCCGCTTAGAAAAGTTATTCCATATTAACAACAATTATTCTTTACAATCATATAGACCCATTTTACACTTGTGTGCTCAGTTATCTGGCCTTTGAATGAAAGTGAGTCTGGGGTTGACCTTGCTTTGATAGAAAGCTCACTGCTTTTCTCATGTTAATGATATTGTTCTCATGCTAATTAGTAGGAATTTACACAAGAAAGGCAGTGAGGTTTCTTGCAAAGCAAAGTCAACTCCAGCGTCACTTTCATTCAAAGGCCAGGAAACTAAGCACAGAACTGTAAAATGGTGTATGGGCTTTTTTGAAATTTGTTTTCCCCATTTTCGAATTTTCCATTTCTCATTTTCCATTTCAGTAACATCCATGCGTAATATGATATTTCGATATGTGTCAAATTTGCGACCGGTTGCTACGGCAACGAGATAAATTATTTTGAGAATAAAAATGGACATGTAAAAGGTAAATATGTAAGATTTGGAGTGAAAACAAGCGAATATTTTGAGGGACAACAAAATTCTGTGCGATAACAGGAGCACGAGAAGGAACTTGACTGCACGGACGATAAGAACTCAAGGCTTTAAATTCACTGCAATGAGCGAAACTCTTTTTTTATCCTTTCCGATGTACTTAGTGTTGTTTTCTGGCTGAAAAACCGAAACAATTTTGCCTTTGCAGGGCTTCAAATAGCCTGAAGTAAAATGCCCACATGTAAGCATAAAAATGGCTACAAAGACGAGATTTTCTGGTCAACTGGGGCGATATCTTCCCAGTAAACATATCAAATTTCACAGTGATCGAGGAAAACACCGTCATTCTAAAGGCTGGTTTCCATATTATCGCAGACGATCGCGAATCGCAGATCGCAGAAAGTTCTGCGATCGTCTGCGATCATATGGAAACCCACTTCTGCGATCGTTTGCGATCGTCTACGATCCTGCGATCGTTTGCGATCCTGTGATCATATGGAAAGCAAAGTTCTGCGATCTGCGATCGAAACGTATCCCATAATAATTTAAGTCGGACTCAAATGACTCAACACTTCTTAGCAACAAAGCCTGAATGTTCGTTTATGTTCGTTACTGTTCTGTCAGAAACACGAAGTTCTCTCAGCAGTGTGTGGATAGCCCCAAGTTTTTGTCTCTTCATGAATATTTTTCGAACTCAAAACCGATCTTTCCTTCAATTTTGAAGCTGACGATGCCGTCGCTACAGGACTAAAAGAAGAAGTAAATTTGCTTGCAGCAAAATTTTCTCCTCGATGTCCGCTATTTTGTTTACTAAGATTTTGCCGCGAGCACAACGCGCGTGTACATTTGACATTTTTGCTGACCGAAATGTATGCCTACAGTCGGCTCCGCGATCGTCTGCGATTATATGGAAACAGCTCTCTTTGCGATCGTCTGCGATCTGCGATCCGCGATCGTCTGCGATCATATGGAAACCAGCCTTAAAAGCCATACAAGATCGATGCCTGCAGGCAGCCAAGTAGGAAAAAAATTATGAAAATGAATCTCATAAGGATGACCCCAAAACACCCTAGGAAGGCCCCTCCCAATTGTTAGCCTCACTTGACTTAATTTAATCCTGGATTTGTCCCCGCAATAATACGGACAGCTTCACGCTAATGAAAGTATACCGTTTGATTGTCTATTGTCTTTATCCGTCATTTAGTCCAAAGTATTTTTGAAAAGTATTAAGAGCCAATCTAATTGTTCTTTTCAACGATAGGAAAACAACAACAACAACATAATTGATCTATCGCATTGCTTTTATTTTAGCTTGTAAAAATAGAAACGCAGATTCATCAGGAAGAAACACATTCTACCGAGTGAAGATCAACAGGTCTAACCAACTTGACTTTCTTCTCAGATATTTTTTTTAGGGTTTTTTCTTCAGACTCCTTCTACAGATGCTGCGCATACATCCCAATTTTTTTTCCTGTCAGGGAAGAGCAAATAAGTTGAATTAGAACGTGGGTCGGAATTAACGAAAGGATAAAATATACACGAGACGAATTTCTTGCGGGTTCTCCAAAATTTTGGCACTCTTCAAGCTTCGTTTGAAAGGATTACCTTTTTGCTTTCGTTACTGACAGCCTCTATTAAATTAAGGCATGGGCCTTCAGCTGACCCCAAATTATTGCACAAAAATTAAGGGTGTGGGCTAACTTTTGAAGGTTTAGTGATAACAAACTAAGACTTTCGCAGACTAACAACGTTACAAACGTTTTTTTAAAAATGTGGGTTACGTATGCAAATAAGGTCACGTGACTTGTTACGCCCAGAAAACTCAAAATAGAAAACGGCAATAGTTTGCTAAAAGGTACTTCACTTCGCCACTATTTGTTTAGTCAAAATGGTAAAAGAAACGAACTGCGCATGGCCTTTGTTAAATATGGCTCTAGTTTTGGAAATATTCAAGGCAATTTGTAGTCCCCAGTCCCATGTGGAAAAAGAGTTCTTTTTTCGGACATTTATTTAAAGTTATCTTGAAATGTACAAGGACAGAAATGATGTACCCAAAAGTGTTAACACCACAAAGGTAAATCTAGCCACTAGAAAATGATAAAAAAGTTGTCGTTTAGCTGAGAAGATTTCTGTGAGAAAAGTAACTTTAACATGTCACGCGATAATGTATCATCCTATATAGCGGTTAAGGTTTCACATCTTATCGCTACTAACAAATTAAAGTCCTACAGTTATTTCGTGTTATATAACTGTTACATGGATCAATAGTTAGATCACTCCCTCACTTATTTCATAAAACAGATCTGGGCCTGTCCAGGCCTTAATTCACCTGAGCGACCTTGCTGAAGAGGATGACAAGGGCTCATCTTCGAGACTTACTTTGCTTTATTGACGTAGTGTTTCTACCACCTGACAGGTCATTTTCGGAAAGTTAAAGCGAAGATTTAATTTTTTCTTACCCCCTTCTTTTATTATTGGAACTGATACACGAAGATGCTATCTTGGTTCGACTTTCCAGAACCATGACCAGTAGTCTTGGAAACAGAGCACGTGTTGGAGACACCATACTTGTCGTAAGTGTTTCCAGCATCGTTACCAGTCCAACAAATGTCACCGTCGACGCCAAATGTTTTATATTTAAACTCTTCGGCCAACACTCTGCAATGTTCGAAGATTGCGTCGTTTCCGGATACGCTGCTTACATCAATATCGTAAGGAATGGGCAACGCCTTTGGTGCTTTATTTATGTAACAGCCAACTGGCTCCCATTTGTTCCAGAAAATGAATCGATCTGGCAAAAAAATAAATGAAAGGAAATCATACTCATGACAAACAAGGAAATATTTTGTTATCATCAAAAATGGGTTGGAAATTGGACGATCCATGCTGTGAATGAGATAAATATTATCAGCTTTACAGTTGACTGAATTTAGTTCAGAAGTGGCAATTGAAAAAGGAATTTGTGTTATGAGTTGGGAAATTTAACTTTAAGTGAGGATCAAACGTTCTTTTCTAGAAAGGTTAAGATTTCGCTCGATTCGAGCGCTTAAAGCTCGGCCGGACAATTTCCACTGAGAAAAGATAAAAATTAAACCAAAAATGGCTGACCAGTCGCATGATTGCCTTTTTTCCTCCCTAGTACCTTCATTTTTCTTGTAAACAAATATTGTTTCGGATTCCAAAAGTCCCATGTGATATTGACCCCTTGTCTTGCAGTCTTCTGAGTTCTCATATCTAGCGTAAGAAGGTTGCGCTTGATCACTTCTCCAGCAGCCCCTTTCGTCAAGGCCAAACAGAACAGTTCCATCAGCATCTGCCTTTGTCACGCATTCTTCATATCGCGTTTTAATCGTGGCCCTTCTGTTGCGTTTGAAAAATTGGTCTCCAAGAGCCCGAGTTGTCATTTTGTAGCATCCAAGTGGTTTCCAAGAAGCTAAACAATATTAATAGCATGGACAAACCAGTTAACGCAATCTAGGGCCGGAATCCAATTGAATTGACGAAATTCTGAGTTTATGATTTAACATATTTCGTATTCTTATGTTATCTTCTTGTTAAAACATCCATAGGAAAGTAAGACGAAAAAGTAAGAAAACGTTTTACTAATGGACAGTGGTATTTAAGTATTTATGTTTGCTGGGACTTTTTATGAAATAAATGTAGTAGGGTTGAAACACCAACTGGAAGAAGACAAGCAAGGAAGCTCAAGTGGCTTCTCAGGTCGACGTCATCATGAAGCGTGCCGATTTAACTTATGGTTTGTTAGGAGCCAACCAGAACCAACGAGAACTGAATGAGTTGTGGGGATTGACCATGTTCCATGTGGAGAAAACTGGTTCACGCAATATGAGTGAAATGGCTGCTCCTTCAAGTGCATCTTACCCGGGCAAAGCGGCCATAGTGTGCTTCTACGCTTACACACAATAGCATTTGTTTTCTTCTAGTGTCTTTTAAGTGTGGGGTAAGCAAAAATCCATCCTTTTTTGAGAGAGGAACGGAACGATTATTTAACGTTGGTTCATCAGATAGTGCAAACTATGACGTGTACTTACGGCCACAAGTTTCACTGTTGCATTCTTTTGTTTCTTCTTTTGTACCAATCACATTACATTTCTTTCCGCCTGCAGCAGGTCTAGGTTTGTTGCACTTGCGACTTCTTTTTTGTGTTCCTCCCCCACAAGTTTTTGAGCATCTTCTCCACTTCGTCCACTTGCCATATCCGCCGTCCACTACATTTTGCGTGAAGAGATAATACAAGTCAAGATAAAATAAGCTCCAATCTGTCGTCTCAAATAAAGATGAATTTCAGGGTGGGGTTATTTTTGAAATCAGATTTTGTAATTTTTATCCCAATGTAGGGAAGCACTTCTTAAGTTTGTTCTACCCAAAAAATACGCAAGTTTTACTTATACTTATCAATAACCTTGGTTTTTTTCTTGTCGGTCGGTGATCATCCTAGCTTTTGGAACTTTTAGGTTGCCCGCTTGGTGAAGCTAATTTGTTTATGTTTATGTGTTTTTTTTAAAACTAAGCCAATTAGGTGGAGGGAATATCATTCAAATACAAAGTTTTGAGTGTAAGGACGTGGTGAACTGCGGAAAATTATTAAATGAGTGACAGGATGTCAACCTAGGCATCTTTATAATGCTTGGAGGTACAATTTTAAAACAGTAGAACTTTCATATTTATATGCCCACCGGGACACTTTCTTCTCTTTGGTTTACAAGAAGATATTTCCCTGTTCTCCCCAAGCGCAGAGCAGTCTTTTCCACCATTTTGAGGCGCTGGATTATTGCAGACTCTTTTGCGTGTTCTTTGACCTCGGCCTTTTCCACAAGTCTTTGAGCATGTGCTCCAGTTTTCCCAAGAGCTGTAACCACCGTTTACTGAAAAGGAACTCAGTTAATATCAGGGACAAAATCAATAATTATAAATCAACGTTTACTCTTTTTCTTAAAGGCAATCCTAAATGTGGGAAACATGGGTTGAGATAGTGACTAAAACGCTCGTTTTGGTCGAAGGTAAATTGAAATTTATGACGAAAAAATCAATTCAGACTTGTTTTTTCACCAGCATTCCTTGTTTGTACACGTTTGTATTTAAGTCGTTGAAGTAAGTCTTCCCGGGTAATTTCCACATACCTTCAAAATTTAGCTATTACTTTTCTCGTTTCAATTGTTCAAGTCTACGGTAGTTGCAACAGCAAGGTTTTTCACAAGTCAAGTTTTATATTAGCCTCTTGGAATTCATGCATCGTTCGTAAGCATCCCAACTTTAGGCTTTCGTGTATTTTGTTATCGTTTCCTTGAATGTCGATTTCTGCTCGTAGTTTGACTCTCACGCAGCCAATAGTTCAACTTAATTTCCTTTATTTAGCAACTGTATCCAGTACAGAATAAAACGGAGTTCGTCGAGGCGTGCAGACGACTATTCGATCTCGACCGTATAAAACGCTTGCCGAGCTAGCTATTGCTTTTGTTGTATAGAAAAATGTTGCTGTGATTTTATCCTTATCATTAGTTTTGCCCAGGTTGCGCCAGCAGCAGTCGTAATTTGGCAGGGTCCTACATGTGTGTGTCCAGTGTGATAAGGGTAATGTGGTAGTTGGTGGTTCGCAAGAAGTTGACTATCAACTCAAATGTGGTCATCATTTATTTTCGATGGACGAATCATGACGCCAAGCAAAACACCAAGGTAAAAAGGTATTGCACGATCCTTGTCTCAATTTTTCGAGAATTTTGTTTTGGGGAGAAGAGAAATAACAGAGCACGGCATACCTGGGACTAAACATGGCTGTGTGTTGCATTTTTGGGACTGACTGCTTGGTCCCAAACCACTGCAGTTTTTTCCGCCGTTCGCTGGTATTGGATTGGTGCAACTTCTTCGCTGAGTTTGCTTTCCACCTCCACATGACTTTGAGCATTTGCCATACGGTCCCCAAGGTGAATAACCACCATTGACTGAAAACAATTAATTGTTTGTTTGTTTGTTATTTATTTGTTTGAGCAGGTTGAAGTTTTGGCAGCTATTTAGCTGATGTGGACCTGCTATACCCACCCACCCATATACTCACAGAGGACAGCCACAACACCGAGAACTTCATCCCCTACTCTTCTCGAAGAGTGTGGGGGTTCTTTAACGTCCCACAAGGGAACTAATGAACATGGAAGATATTTGTGAGACGGGGCCTACGGTCTTTTGTCCTTGTCCGAGACGACTTGAAAGTCTAACCATTTGCGGATGTAATTACTAAGGCAGCACTTTCTCCTCAGTTATTTAAAGACCCTGAGGGTTGGTCCGGCCGGAGTCGGAATCACGACCTTCCGCATGGCAGCCCGGTGCTCAACCATAGCTGAACAAGAATTTTGCGGGAAATAAGGAATCGGTCCACATCTTAAGACGTCTCCGTTGTCAATTGAAATATTAAGGCCGATTAGTTTCTGATTAATGACAATAAATTTCATTAAATCCAATTACGTTTCTGATGAAAGCTTAATTGAAAATAAAGATCTTATCGAACAAAATTACATTTTCAACAGGAAATGTAATATGGCATAATTAATGCAGTGACATTCATAATTTCCTTATAATTATAGCTTTCTTCCCGAGTCTTGGTTATTGAACGCACATCAGCTTTCGTTCAAACGCAAACGTACCTGGACATGCATTTGTATTACATTTCTCTGTTTGTTGCCCTGGTCCGAGGCTAGCACAATTGTTTCCGCCATATTTTGGCTCAGGTTCAGTACACTTTCTTGTTCGCAAACGTTCACCCCCTCCACAGGAAGTAGAGCAGTCCGACCACTCTGTCCAATCGGTGTAACCTCCATTGACTAAACAATAAATAGAGGATATGAATAAAAGACATGTAAAAGGTTAAATGCAACACTCAACACTGCAATACGTGTACGTGCGTAGCCATGGGTTGCAATGTGAATGGCCAAGAAAAAATTATGAAGAGGCTGCCTTGGTCTTCCTTTTGCGAATAGTTGGGATGTCTCTCAAATGGGCGTGTTGTTGCCTCAGTTTTAAAATGTTTCGTTGAGCAAGTCCAATTCAAAAATCGCGGTTTAAAAAGCCAGGACGATGTACGTGCGACATGTGTAAATATATTCTTTGGATCGGTGTGCATTTCAGATACTGTGGAATAATTCAAAAAGACAATATCATTCTTACTTGGACAGTTGTGTGTGTTACACTCTGTAGTTTTCATGCTCAATCCAAGAGAGCTGCAGTTTTCTCCACCGTTTGCCGGCGGTGGATTGGTGCATGTCCTTCGCCATGTTTGCGCTCCTACTCCGCAAGATTTAGAGCATGTGTGGTAAGGTTGCCAATCGGAATAGCCACCATCGACTGTAAAGTAAAGAGGATTGTTACGACAGACTATTTTAGACGGTTAAGAAAGCGGGGTAACTATTTTACCTTAACTACCAGCAGCCAAAGCAGCGGTACAATTCATATGTAGGGTTTATGATATAATGGGCAATTGGGTTTATACCTGGACAGCCGTTGATATTGCATTTGCCAGTGTCGGTGTCAGGTCCCAACTGGGAGCAATCTTTGCCGCCAGGGCTGGGAGGAGGATTGGTGCAGGAGCGGCTTCGAGAATGTCGTCCTCCTCCACAAGAAGCAGAACAAAGGCTCCATGAACTCCAGGTGGAATAGCCACCGTCATCTGCAATGCATGGACAACCGATAAGCTCTAGTAAAGATGCTTCTGGATGGCATACAACAGGGACAGTAAAGATACAGCTTTCTGTATTTGACCGGTTAGATAGAAGCAGAAAAGTGCTGTGATTTTATGGAAGATCGCAGAGTTCACTTTCAGCTGGGTCATCTCTCAGTGAAAGTAGTGTTTCCGGCCAAGAATAAACTAGGCTCGTTTAATGTAGCACACATTAGTACCTGAGTAATCTTATATTCTTAAGGATAAATACCTTACGTTTCCTTTAGGAACCTTTAGACTGCGGGTGTTGTCGGCTAAAACGTTTCCGGCCAGGATATCGAATTTTTCCGACAAATATGAAAAAGGCATTTTGGATTACAAGCAGCAACATATCCCTTCACTCTAACAACTACTGGGGAAATTCAATTTTATTTTACTCACATTGTGCCAGCATTGTTAAAAGATAAATTACTCACTGGTTTTGCATCCATAAAACTCTGCTCTCAATGCAATGTAGCTATTCCATTCCTCCGGGACGATTCTGACATACCGAGCTCTGATTGGTGGCTTTAGGTCATGAGCGACAACCATGTATCTGTCATTGTTGGCAACGAAGGTCTGCACAAATAAGGTTAGAAAATGGCTTGATGTGGTGGGGAAATCATTGGTTATGTCGTGGTCAAACTACTTTGATTTGTTCTCTCAATAGACAAAAGAATCACAAGGCCTCTTTTCTTACAATCATTCAGAATCAAACCATGTGGTCATTGCTTGAGATAGGTGTGTTCCGGGCTTTAAACCGCGTCTTGAATTGTTTCGAATCTAATCCGCTATATTTGCATTATCATGAAGAGTGCTTTGAGAGAATTTGTTCTATCTTATCTTAGTTTCAATCTGACCGTTATGACACATAACGCTTCTTAGTTCAGTTTGAATGGATTGTTTGGAGAAGGCACTCGCTTCTTTGCTCAATAATTTTAAACGCACGGGATGAGGTAGCTCTCCTGCCATTCCAGCACAAAGGGGTTATCTTCCTTTGAAGGTATAATAAGTGACTTACCTTGGTGTATCCATTGACTTGATATTGTCGGAAGTAATTGCCGTCGGTGCTATACCGGAGTGTATATTCTTTTACCCACTGAGCAGCATCTTGACGACCCTGGGTTTCAACTCGTGTTATTACCGTCTCGACTCCAAAGTCCACTTGTAGCCATTGAGCGTGGTCTTGTTTGTTTGGAATCCAGGCTCCGTTGCGACCGCTTTGTGGATGGAAATGTAGTCTAGCATTTTCGGGTCCATAGTATGAATTTAGCTGCGAAGAGGCACTTATTGCTGAATTGGGCAGATTTTCGTTCTGCATTCCAAGCTGAATCTGGCAGGAGGGTATTTCGGGAACGAGAAAGCCTATACAGGATGAAAAGTGTAGGTGCTTACTGAGATTTGTGCATGTTTGTGCACTTTCCTGCGCCGAAAGTGAACCAAGTTTCTTCAACTTCCTGAAAACTTCTTTTAAATAGACAGGACCTGTAAAACTGTTATTATTGCGTCCTTTTATTGTTCATTGTTCATTATTTTTACGACAGATAATACCGAAGACAATTGTATATTGAAAGTTGGCTATGGTTACAATACTTAGGTCAGCAAATAACTAGAGCGAGCAATTCAGTGTATGGGATTGGATTCTACAGCTATCAAACCTTCAGTGCAGCCAAAGAGTTCAAAGCGCAAGGCCATATAGGATTGGTACTCCTTGGGGTGAATCCTTATGTAGCGTGCTACGATGGGTGGATTGAGGATATGTCCAACGACGGTATTTTGATCTTTGTTGCCCCTAAGAATCTGAGAGGATAAAAGTTGGGTCAAGGTAGTTTGCAGTTTTTTTCGAAAAAAAGGGAAACATTAATTAGTAGCTAAGATATAAAAGCAGTTACTTTATCAAGTGCAATGATGAAGTTTTGCTTAACAACGTTGCAAGTTCAGTTGATTGCGCGAAAATTAAACAATCAGAAGGCACCGCTGTTTTTAGCGTGTTGCTGAAGAGAAAAACAAGGTATTTGTTTTAGCAGGTATACGTAAATTGAAAAATGATGAACGTGACAAATCTATTCGCCATCATTGTGGTTATAAAATCAGGTAAAAGCGAAAGAGAAGTTGTGACGTTGCAGCTTTTTTTTTGTTCCAATTGTTAGGTGCATTCATGAGAACAGTCTCCTTTCATCAACGTTATTTGTGGACTCGGTTATAATGATGTAGATTTTTTTCGAGTTTTCGGTTTTCTCTTCATGTAAATAACTTTTCTTCTGTTTGCAATATATCCGACCAGCCTATAAATTAGCTTGGGACTTGCATGCATGTCGTGATATTGTACTGTTGACACTTTGAATTTTAGGTCCGTCCAACTTACAAAGGCAAATTGCGACTTCAAACAAATGTCCTTGTGTTTCTCAGATTACCTATGTTATTTACCAGGGTTTACGGTATTACGCACCGAGTCGTTATTGTAGGTTAGGAATGGGCCTCCTTCAACACTGTAACTTATAGAATACGTTTTGACCCATTGAGCTGCATCTTGACGTCCTTGGGTGGCAATCCGTGTTATTTTGGTGATTTTGCCAAGATCGACTTGAATCCACTGTCCAATATCATTAGCTTTAGGAATCCATGCTCCGGCATAACTTCCCGTTTTGCTAGTTTGAAGTCTGGCTCGTTCTGGACCATAATATTGATTGTAGAGGGAGGTAGCTGTGATAGCACTGCTGGGAATTTGACCAGTTGTCATTCCAAGTTCTGATTGGCATTCGAGTTTTGGCGGTTCGAACCCTAGTGCAAGAAAGAAGGATAGCCTGTTAAATTGAAGCAGTTTGGACATTCCTCCACCGTCACTTAAGGCAATTAGTTTCCTTCATTTAAGGACGGTGCCGACTAATTCATAGGTATTTTTGCTCGGTAATCTCGTTCCACAGAAACAAACGCACTTAACTTCCGCCATGTTAATGTGCTTCACTGGAGGCGCGAGCATTTAACAATAAATCGTGAGTAACTTTACATGTTGCAAAGATTGAAACTAACTGAAATATTTAACATAAAGTTATCCTGGGTCGGTCAGTCTTTGTGTTCGTCTACATTCAAAGATTTGTTTGTTAACGTTGCTCTCAATGTTGTTAGCTTTAGTTTCTTCCTCACTCTGCTTGGGGTCCAATGACCATTCCTTAGGTAAGGAATATGTTCATTGTCTTGAATTGTAATTATATATACGTGATGGATGGAGTTCATTGTCTTAACATACGTTGTACAAGCAAGATGACTGACAGGCTCATCGTCAAACTTCTGAAATCTCGTGAAGTCGCACTGTGAAAACTCGTTGATACTCGAATTTTTAAGTGGTAATCTATGAGCTTGTTCACCTACCTTTTCTGCAGCCATAGAATTCTGCCCTCATGGAAATGTGGGCTTGCCAGGACTCCGGATGGATACGAATGAAGCGGGTGATGATCGGATTTTCCAAAGCCTGCATTACAGCTGTATATCGGTCATTATTTCCTGGAAATACCTGAAACGGCGTAAGAATACGAAGGGTTCTTTAACACGACACTCAAAAACTACATTAAAACAGAAACGATGAGCAAATATTTTTGAGCAAGTTTGTTATCGAATCAGTATGAATTTATTGGTCAACCTAAAAGCGGGACTATTAGTGGGAACAATAGTTTGAACATCTTTTCTTTTATAGAATAATATCTGGCATGATTGTTTTATGAAATGGGTAACGATTGACATTTGGAGAAAGAGAAAGCCGCCTTTTTCATTTTCCTTTTTCCTTTTAAAAATTTATTTTTGAAATGTTTGTTTTTTATGGAAAGTTACTTACCTTTTTTCGTCTATCTTCTTTGTAAACTCTAAAAAATATCGAGTCGTAGCCATACGATAGGCTAAAGCTTTTGACCCATTGATCTGCATCTGTTCTTCCTTGAATGGCTACGCGGGAGACTTTTGTGAAATCGCCAAAGTCTACCTGCAAGTACTGGAAAACGTCGTTTGTTTTTGCTGACCAGGACCCGACTCTTCCTGATCGATACAGAAAGTGTAATCTTCCATTAATGGATTTATATGCTGTGGAGTATTCTGTTGAAGCCGTGATTGCAGAGTCTGGAATCTTCCCATTTTGCATTCCTAGCGCCTCTACACATACTGGAGACTTTGGGGCAGGGAAGCCTATGTAAATTTAATAATGCGATGAAGGTTAAAATTAATAATTGTATTTTGAAAACTAATGACAATGCGACTTGTTACGTCACTTGAAACAGACGTGGAAAATTCAGGAGGAAATGGAAAAGTGCCTTTATAGCATTCAACACAGAGCAACGTGTGAAAGCAAAGTTAGGGGTGGATCATCCGTGCTTATTATAAATACTTGGACTTCTGAGTAAGAAACATCGTGAAATTAAAGAGTATGCAATGCATTTCATCAGAAATTAGATGAAATTAATTATTGACTTACCTCTAGTGCAGCCATAGAACTCGGCACGCAAAGCTGGGTGACCTTTTGAGGTTTTTACTCGTATTTGTAAAAAGCGCGAAATTATGGGTGGATCGATTGTGTTACCAACGGGTTCGTTCCTGTCCAGAGTATTGCCAATGAAGACCTAATAACATAATAAGAATGAAGTTAAAAGGAAAGCTCAACAGAAAGTATTACAAAGACAGTATTTCTGTAGTAATCTGACCTTTATAGTAATAATAATGAACATGTGACGAATAAACCTGTAGATGAATAGAGCGATTTTCAATTAAGTGTCGAAAGTAATTAGCGAATTGCTTTGGTTTTGCATTAGTTCACTCAGTGATTAGTTCAAAGTTTTCGCGCCACTTTTTCAATCAATCAGAAGTGAAATCAAAACCAATCGTGGCTCGCGCGTGCACATTTTCCCGCGCTTTGCGTTTGCTACGTGTAATTACTTAGAGTTTTGATTGGTTTACTGGATTGTGTCCGTACTTTTTGAATGGCCAAAGTAATTACTTTGGTTTTGGTTTTAAGACACTCATTCGTAAACTGCTCTATGGAGGCACTATTATCTTAATTGTTCGAAGTAATAGGGACCTTGGTAAAAGTATTTGTGGACTTGTTTTCCACCCGATTTTTGTTGTTATGGCTAGTCTTTGTTTCAAGTGAAGATATAATTACTTTCAGCTAAATATTAAATTTCTTAGCTGATTTTTTCTAGATTGGTTTATAGAACTAATATTAGTATTTCCTTGCCTGTCCATCTGCAGCACCGAAAGGAATAAAATTCCCACCATCCAAACTGAATGCTAAAGTGTAGCTGGTAACCATCCAATTAGCGTCTGATCTTCCTTGAGTTGCAAGAGCTGTTACCTTGGTTACGTTGCCCAGGTGAAAGTGTATGAACTGCTTTGCATCGTTATACTGAGCAGCCCAGCCTCCTCCGTAGCTTCCTTCTTTAACTGTTCGTAGACGGCCTCGCTCCGGTCCCCAATATTGGTTGTACATTGTCGAGGCTGCAATACCAGTACTTGGAATTTTGCCACTTTCAATTCCTAAGGGATCTCTGCATTTGATTTCCGGAGGCGTAAAACCTTTCAAGAAAGTTGTAAGTATTGATACGCTTGCATAAACGTTTACGATTTATGTAGAGTGAACTTTGTGTCATATTTTAAGTTGAGCCGTATCAAATGAAAGACTTAAGGGTAATATGAAAATCTCTGTCATTGATGACAATTATGGTAAGTGGCGACTGAAAATATGTCAGTGTTCGTAGACTTTCATATTAATTGTAACTTTTATGTGTCGCCGACATATGGATACAATAAAGTAGAAAGCACCTTCACTTACCTTGTCTGCAACCATAAAGCTCGGCTCGTAATGCAATATAACCATTCCATGTTTTGGGTTTGATGCGAAGGTAGCGGGTAATGATGGGATATTTCAAAGTGTGATAAACCACCGTATACTGATCAAAATTTCCCGAGAATACCTGTCAGAGAATACATAATATTATTGCCACTACACGATTGATTACTGCCACTAAAAAAGGCTGCCAGAAATTAAGTATCCAAGATGACACGACCAAGTGCTGCATGAAAACCTGAGTCACCGAAGGGGTTTCACTTTTAAGACTTCAAAGCTTAAGTTGGATTCTTGAAAAAGTCCAATACTTTTTGCTGGTAATGTGACTGTGATTCAGTTCCAGTCAAAGTCTGCAGATAATTCTTACTCGCCAGGGGTCAGGGTGTTCAGTATGTCATTGGTTAAGGCATTTTATCGTAACAGCAATTTGTGAAGAAAGTTAAGAGTACGATAGACAGGACTCTGTATAGCCATTTTCCCACTTATAGTTGATCTTTGTTGTTAGTTGTAACTGGAGGATTAAAAAAAGAATTTTAGTTACCTTGACGACGTTTTCTTCCTTATAGTCCTCAAAGAATACTCCGTCATAGCTGTAAGCAAGCGAATAGCTCTTCGTCCACCATGCCCCATCTTGCCTACCTTGTGCGGCGACCTTCGTAACTTGGGTCCAGTCACCAAAGTTTACTTCAAAGTACTGGAATTCATTGTTCGTAGACACTGCCCAAGATCCATACTTGCCCGATGTTGCTTGAAAGTGTAGCCGACCATTACCAGGTCCCATGGAATTTGTATTGTACGACGTAGAAGCGCGTAAAGCGGAGTCTGGTATCTGGTTGTTTTGCATTCCAAGTGGAGATGAACAGGTGGGTGGCTTTGGTGTTGAGAATCCTAAGACAGCTATTGTTTTAGTGTCGCTAAAATTATTGCATCGTGTATCTGGCAGATATCTGTATCAAATTAAGCTAAGTTTTGTATGGAGTAGTTTTAAGGTCATTGATCGTTATTGCAAACCTGACGGTGGTGCGATTTTTTATTTGGCCCTAGTATGAAGCAAGTACAATTAATTGAAATCTATATTGCGGAAACTAATTTCTTTGCAGTACGTAATACTCTTGGGTCTTAACTATAATATGCAGTAAGTATTGCTACTCTCCTCATATCGAACAATATCTCGCTACTGTCACTTTGTTGATATATAAAGTTTGCTGCTCTGTTTTTGGTACATCTTTCTCGCGCTAAGTATACTAAGTATCTTATTTATGCAAAAAGGAAAAATATACCTTCACGGCATCCATAAAGCTCCACTCTCACAGCAATGAATCCCTGCCAAGTCCTTGGTTGAACCTTGATGTATCGAGCCACAATTGGCGGGTTTAATATATTTCCAACTGGTGAATTTCTGTCTCTGTTACCTGGAAATACCTATAATTGGAGCAGAAATGATATTTTGTGTTGGATAAATGAATAAAAAAGCACGAAGTGGTATTCAATTAGAAAACTATGCTACTCTGAATAAAAACTTCCAATAGGCCATTTTACAGTTGTTTGCTCAGCGACCAAGCCTATGAATGGCTGCGAGGCTGCCGTGACCTTACATTGATACAGACCTCACTGCTTTTATCATGTAAATTGTGTTGTTGTAACGCTAATTAGTCCATATTAACATTACAAAAGCATGAAGGTTTGTATCAAAACAGGGTCACCGGCAGCCTCGCTTCCATTGCTAGGCTTGGTAACTTAGCCACAACTGTAAAATGGTCTATTCACTATGGATATTCCCATGGTTTTTTTTACAATTGTTGATTGTGTGAACAAATCATTGAAAGCTAAGATCTTATAGCAAAATGCTGCGTCGATTACAAAATAGACGCAAACTGGCGTTTGAGAATTTGTGCTTACCTGGCCATCTTCGTAGGAAACAAAACTTTCTCCGTCGACTCTGTAGGACAAAGAGTAGCTTGTGGTCCACCAATCGGCGTTGTCCCTCCCTTGAACTGCCATTCTTGTGACCTTTGTATTTTTTCCCAAATCAAACTGGATCCATTCCCCTTGGTTTGATGATTTAGGAGACCATCCGCCGATGTAATTTCCTTCAGTAACTACGCGTAGTCTTGCTCTTTCTGGGCCGTAAAATTGATTATACTGAGAGGAGGCCACGATATCTTTATTTCGAATCTGATGTGTTTGTAATCCGAGAGGCGAGGCGCAGGAAACCTTTGGAGTTTCAAATCCTAGATAATAAATTGATAGTCTAAATCCTTCATATTCCGAATGAAAAAAAGATTGCGAATACTTTGTGTATTCTTTGCATCTTCTCTCTAATAGAGACTGAGGGAATAGATTTCGAGTAATGCTCTTAGATCCATGAATAACACTCGTGTTTTAAATCGTGTATCTTACATGGTTTGGTCCATGCTCTATGGTATAAAGTAATTGTGGAAGAAGATCTACTCACAAAAAGGTCCGGCCTATTTTACTTACCTTCCCTACAGCCATAGAATTCAGCCCTCAGAGCTATGTAGCCTTGCCAAGTAATTGGGTTGATCCTTATGTACCTTGTTACAATGGGGTTTTTGAAGTGATGACTAACGACAGTGTAACGGTCAGAGTTGCCAACAAAAATCTGGAAAATGAAACATGCTTGTTGGAATTGTGGCAACACGTTCGTTCACAAACGAACGAAAGAAGCATCCACGAATTCAGCAATGTTGGAGGGTTATATTTAGTATTGCTTCAATATGCTGCATTTTTATAACTAAACCATTAGAACTGTCATAACTGAAACAAATAAAACACAAATTTCATGAAGATACCTCGTTTGATATTAGTATATAGAGAGGTGCCAGACTCCAACCGAGTTGACAGTGCTACTTTAAACGTGAGGGTACCTTTTTAGTATGATTTTCTTTGTAGTCTTCGAAGAATACTCCATCGTAGCTAAAAGAAAGACTGTATGTTATGACCCACCAATCACCATCTTGCCTTCCCTGGGTCGATAATCCAGTAACCTTGGTGAAAGTGCCAAAGTCAACAAGAAACCACTGAAACTTGTCGTTCTTGGACACAGCCCAGGACCCGTACGCGTTACTTTTTGCCTGAAAATGCAGCCTTCCATTTCCAGGGACCATATATGAATTGTACGAGGTGGATGCAGTTACTGCAGAGTCTGGGATCTGGTCGGTTTGCATTCCGAGGATTCTGTTGCATTTCTTGGTGTCTTTAGCATCAAAACCTTTTGAAACACGCAGCTCATGATATCAGTTTTAAATTTTAAGCAAAAATGAAGCTAACGGTAAATGCATGACTGCAGCTACTGGAAAAATCTTACCTACCTCTTAACCAGTATGTCCAAAAAAACCCAGGAGTGAAAAAGTGCCGGAAAACGTTTTCGTCATTGGATATGACGAACGTATTTGATGGATTTATCCACGATGCTTTAATGCAAAATTATCACTTAATTTTATAATGATCAACGGACGTAAACAAGTTATACAAGGATTTAAGTTAGATATAACTAGTTGTAGAAAGAAGTTTGAAAACGCACCCTCTCTACAGCCAAACAGCTCCACTCTCATGCAGATATGTCCATACCAAGTAGTGGGGTGAATTCGTAAGTATCGAGCTACAATTGGCTGCTCTAGAATGCGACCTTCTGCAGTATCCTTGTTCATATTTCCTCTGATTTCCTGTTGGAATGAAACAAACAAAAAAAAAAATGGTGTAGTCAAATCAAATCTTACGGCTTGGGTTTGAGCAGTGGAAGAAATCTTGGGTTCTGTCGATACTGATAATTTCCGTGTTTATAAACGTTTTTCGATATTTTCTTTTCCATTTCAACTGTTGGCGGATGAAAATATCCGAACATGTGCAGTGTGTGAGATTGTTGTGAAGGGGCTGAGGGTAATCCGTTTTGAAGGAGTTGAGTATGCTACTTATTCTGCGAAAGTGGTTATAATGTCTTTAAACGTTTTGCGCAAGATTGGAAAAGTTCACTCCACTTTGTTGCAAAGTGTTAAGAACTGCCGAATACTACTTCGTAACCAAGAGAAGTATTTGAATGGTTCTCACCTCTCCATTGTTGTAAAACTCAAATCTTCCTCCCCTGCTGTAGCTCAGTTTATATTTTGTAACCCACCAGTTTGCATCTGATCTTCCTTGTGTTGCTATTCTGGTGATTTCAGTTGTCTTTCCCAGGTCGATCTGTAGCCACTGTCCAACGTCAGCATGCTTAGACGCCCAACCTCCATAATAGCTTCCTTCTCTTTGCTCGTTTAATCTGCTTCTTTGTGCTCCAAAGTACTGATTGTAATCGGACGATGATTTCAAGGCTGAGTCAGGAATTTGTTTATTTTCCATTCCAAGGGGATCGACACATATGATGTTTGGTGGACTAAATCCTATAAAACGAGGGCATTATTAAACAATAAAAATATCTTTAAATTTTCTGTAGGAAAGATTGTCGTTGAATGAGACAACCTAACCATCAGTAAGGAAGCCACTGATCAGGTTCCGATTATGCTGAAATCAATGAAGTGTCAACAAATATATCAAAGAGTTTTCGCTTTTTAATTGTTGCACTATGCTCCCCAAGTTGTGCGTAATTACTTTTTCGACCCCACATTTGTGTTATAGCATGTTTAATACGGGAAGGTCCCTTATCTCTGATATTAGTATCAATAGAAGCAGATGGTGGTTATTTTAATCCTTTTCTCTATCGGTGGTTATTTTTTATGACTGTTTGAAGGGAAAGTATGGCGCCATAAAGGGTGGAGCTTGGCTCTCTTGCTCTGCCGACTGTGTGTACTAACGGACTAAGATAAGCTTCTTCTGTTTAGTGTTTTCAATCATTTGTACGTGGAGATGGATGGATTTGAATTCCAAAAAGAGAGCACAACTTGGATCTAGTTACCAACCGCGGCTCAATTGAAAGCATGAGCTCTTGAGCTCTTCTATTGTGCTATAAGCAGCAGCTTATCACGATTGTCATGTTTCCAAAGGAGAAGCAAGGAGTTCTATAGAATACCTTTCTTGCAGCCTTAAAATTCCGTTCGCATTGAGATATGTCCATTCCAAGTCTCGGGATGAATCCTAATGAAACGTGTTATAATTGGTTCCTCCAGTGCATTCTTTACCACAGTGTACTGGTCAGAGTTGGCTTTGAATATCTAGATAAACAAAATAAGGATATTGGCGTGAGATAAGAAAGATGTTTGTGTTGGGTCTTTCCAATGCAGTTATGATTGAACTATTATTTTTAATGCGCTAATGACCAAATTGTGGAACTGATGATTAAAAGATTACAATGTTGATAGTTTCAAAACGAAATCTGTTGTGTCATATTGGATTAAGAGTTTTTTGCCCCACCTTTTGCAAACCGTTATCGTCGTGGACAGTCTGGTGGAAGACGCCATCGTAACTGTAAGTGACAGTGAAACTTTTTACCCACTGGGCAGCATCTTGTCTTCCTTGAGTGCTAATGGCTCGTACTTTTGTCCAGCTTCCAAAATCTACTTGGAACCATTGGTTTATATTATTGGATGCCGCTGCCCAACTTCCGTATTTACCACTACTAGAGAGAAGATGGAGTCTGCCGAGGTAGGGAGCAAAGCTGTTTAGGTTATAAGAGCTTGAAGCAGTGATAGCTGAATCTGGTATGCCTTGCGATTGCATTCCAAGGGGAATCATGCACTGCATAGGAGCTGGTGTGGAGAAACCTTTGATTTTCCAAGAAAAATACGGTTAATATTAAGGACATTCTTGCCGTTAGTTAATAGCAAAAGCAAAACCTATAACAATCTCCTGTCGTGGGTGTAAAAAATCGTTCTGGTTCCGAAGGGACAGTAGCAACTGATAGCACTGCTTCTTTTTCTAGGTTCATTCACTTGTATGTTACTACCATACAATGAAGTATTTAAGTATGGCGGAGATCGAACAATCCGTATGAAGCTGTGAGTACGTCCACAAGTTAAAGACTAATAAATTATATTTAATTCTTACACCCAGTTGTTTTTATAGACTGTAAATTGTGAGGTCTCACATAGCAATTTAATTGAAGCGAGTCAAAATAGCTGTAATAAATGGCTTCAGGTGGTGTAAATTGAATAGAATTTTTAAGGCTTGAAACTTTCCATACCATCAGTGCATCCATAAAGTTCCACTCTTAAAACGGGGTATCCCTTGAATGTTTTAACGTTGATTTTAACAAATTGAGCAACGATGGGTGGGTCCAGGATATGACCAACAGCTGTCGTGTGATCTGCGTTGCCTTTTAGAATCTAAAGGAGTAACAATGTGAATGGCAAACGAATAAGTTCCAAAAACAGCCCTAAGCTTGAGAATAAACAAATCTCAAATTAAAAGTAGCACACCTCGCCATTCTTATACGAACTGAACACTGCTCCATCATTACTGAAAGACAAAGTGTAGGTCTTTGTCCACCAGCCTGCATCAGATCTGCCTTGATGAGCGATTCTTGTAACCTTGGTAACTTGTCCTAAGTCAATCTGAAGGAACTGTTTAGTATCCGCGTATTGGGAGCACCATCCTCCATAATAGTTACCTAAATGAAAGTGAAATTTTATTTCATTATTTAATATGAGGTTGCTGTTAAATATATATAAATGTCTCCGTAGTCTAAGTCGGAAAGTACAGCAACGAAGCAGCTCAACAAGGTCGAACCAAAAGCATACTCTGGCGCCTCTGTATGGTGTATGTATATGATTTTGGAGCACAGCTTACAGCCAACTGGAATCAGCTGTGTATGCTGGTTTTTGCTGAGGGAGGAAAACCGGAAAAAAAACTCTCTAAGCAGAGAGGCCCACCAACATAATCTCAACTCACTTTATGGGATCAGGACCGGGAATCGAGTGCTCTCACCACTACGCCAAATCCCCTTCATAATGGGGGCCAAATAAGTCATTCTGTTTTAATGCTAATGAGCATTTCTAGCCTCGCTACGACTAGCAAATTTCAAAAGAATATTTGTTTCAAAATGATGGTGGTAGGTTTAATTAACAAAAAGACGAAAGAATGTTAAGGTGGTGGCCATTTAAGAGAGTGGTCTATAGCAGGAAGAAAACGAGTTCTAATAAAAAATTTTCTGCCAATCGTGGCTGCATTGATTTAAAACTATATAGTACTAAGGTACCTTCTTGCTGCACGTTAAGTCTTGCTCGTTCTGGTCCTCTGTATTGGTTGTACCTGGACGATGCTACGATAGCAGAGTTTGGTATGTTCTCATTTTCCATTCCCAGAGGTGTCGCGCACTCTATTTTTGGTGTTTCGAATCCTGGTAAGTTAAAATGGGATACTTTTATTAGTTATTAAGATTGGAATGGATACAGCGATATTTGAATTTTGGGAAACGAATTGAACTTGTCTACGGAGAATAGTTTTTATATGTTGAACACATATGTGCGTTTTACTCCCTAGCTCTTGTGATACAAAGTCGTAGAGTTATTATTTGAACAGATTTCCTTTCCAATGTATGGCTGGGGGAGAGGTAAGTGCGTATTTAGTTGTATATGTACCTTTCCTGCAACCGTAAAACTCCGTTCTCATAGAAATATGGCCGTGCCAGGTCTCTGGATGAATTCTCATGAATCTCGTTATTATTGGTTTGTTCAGTACATTTCTAACCACGGTGTATCGGTCAGAGTTGGCTGTAAATATCTGAGGGAAAAATAAGTTTAAGCAAGCGTTTAAAAAATATAGTATTACGAATGTGCAGTTTTTAGTTCGTAATCGTCAATATATTAAACATCGCACGTTCTATTTTCTGGGGTCTTCTTTAGTTACTATCCTATATAGGACTATTCAAAGTTTTAGAATCAAGAATCTCGGTGGTAAAATGTGAGGTTCTTTGAGTGCGAGTGCAGATATATGCCGCTATCGTTATTTAGATGACAAAGAAGTGTTACGCAGCGGAAAAGATTATAGTACGCGCTACTCGTTAAACTTCGTAATATCCTCTATTTCTCTTGTTATTAGGATAAGTTTTGCCTGGGCGAGAAGACTGTACTGCTTTTTGGCTATTAATTAAGCTTTTTTTCTTTTCAAGAAAAGACTTTTATTGCAAGATTTTTAATAAGATTTTTTAATGAATAAAGTAATATGTATATCTTTTTTAAGTTTTGGTGTGTACTGTTGCTTTGACGAGCCCACCAGGGCGATTCAAAATACAAAAAAAAAGTAGAAATACTTAGCGATACTAAACGCCAAAACATCTAATAAGTTATTTACTATCCAACTTTTTTTGCACTAAATTTTTTAGTAAATGAATTGTAAACAACTCGCGAGAACGTGTTACAAATTTGTGCGTGCGGGGCAACGCCAGCAACTTAACTAGTCAAACCGGTTCTCTATTGTACAATAAGCAAGATTACAAATAACTAACAGTACAATACCATGGAATAATTGTAGTCGTTTCGTGCGGTTTTTGTACAATAACTAACACAGTTCGATAATAAAGCACTTTATTTACGTCTTTTGAGAACGAGCGTCTATTTGCATGTGGATTTAATGAAAGTTTGAAAATTTTTCGTATGGCCGTAATATGTTGATGGATGGTCATTAATTTATGGCATAAATTCTATCATTACAATGTCTTACTTTCTTTTGCGCATTCTCGTTGTCAACCGTGGTGTAGAAGACCCCATCATAGCTGTATGATAAGCTATAGCTTTTCACCCATTGATCAGAGTCTTGTCTTCCCTGGGTGGCTACTGCCGAAAGTTTGGTCCAACTTCCAAAATCGACCTGAAACCACTGGTTGGCATCATTGGATCTCGCAGCCCAACTTCCTTGCTTACCACTGCCAGCGGAGAGAAAGTGCAGCCTCCCCACGTATGGTGCGAAACTGTTTGCGTTTGCAGAGCTTGAAGCTGTGATTGCTGAATCGGGTATGTTTCCAAATTGCATTCCAAGAGCATCCATGCATTGTGGCGTTGTTGGCTTAAGGAAACCTTTGGGATAGAGTGTGGCTGGAGTTAGTGCTGCAGCAGCTCCAATTAAAAGTTGGATAGTTTTTACTGATTTATAGCTTACTTCGTCGAGCAGGATTAAGCAGTTTCAACAAAAACTGAATATGTTAATTAATGTCGTAAATCTGGAGTGGCTATCGCAATTGAAGTGAAAGCAAAGTAAGGATGAATATCACAGTTAGGTAAGCAACTTCAGCAGTTGCAAGTGAGCCTTAAAAATGCAGACTTGAACCGGGCTTGAACCACGGACGACCGTGCGATTGCGTGCTCCACTTGCTTCGCCGACGCAGCGAACCAGCTGTTGACTCTTGTCGACTGCAGATTCACATTTTAAAGAAACAAAATGAACTTACCACGCGTGCATCCATAAAGCTCTACTCTTAGTGCTGGATAACCACGAAACATCTTGATGTTGATTTTTACAAATCGAGCAAAAATTGGTGTTTCCAGGATGTGTCCTGCAGGTGTCTTGTTATCTGTATTTCCTTGAAAAACCTAAAAAGCAATTGCAAAAATTGAGTTTATAACGGCGAGGATCATAGCTTTACTTGATAAAGGAGATTATTGTTCACAAGTTGATGACGGGCGTTTTACGAGTAATTCAGAAGTAGCTGTAGACCTCTCATGGGCACATGTTTAAACTCAAAGCTTGAATATAAGGGTCCAGAAAGCAAGTTGAGCGGAAAAGAATGAAGTCTCTCTTGATGAAGCTATTGTAGGATAGCCAGTTAGAAAATGGGAGCGCGGAAAACCAATGATTGACACTTCGATGGATCCGCAAGGTGAGTCCTGTAAACTTGGATCTTAAACGGAAAAAGAAATGACAGGTTGACGAGTCTTTTTTCTAAGGTGTTAACAAGCCCAACTTTAAATGTTGGTTAAAGGGTGATGTTTGTTCAAAAAAAAGGATGTTTCTTGAGTGATGTTTCTTGTCCCGTACCTTTCCGCTATCGTATGGAGTGAAATTTGTTCCGTCATTACTGTAGGACAATGTAAAACTCTTTGTCCACCAGCCGGCATCAGCTCTACCTTGAAGACCGATCCTAGTAACCTTTGTTACAACGCCCAAGTCGATCTGAAGGAACTGTTTGTCATCCTGAAATTGGGAAATCCAGCCTCCTCCATAGCTTCCTAAAATTACATAAGTGTATGTTTTGTGATGTCGTGGTGAATGACGCCCCACATATTGAAGGTGGTAGGTAGGTAACTTTATTTCAACTCGGGTTGATGAAGCTGATTAGGAGGTCCCTACCAGTACATTCCAATATAGCGAGAAAACTATACAAGAGTAACAGTGGTTCAGGTTCTTTTAGGGTACAAGAAGAAGTACGTGCGCAAGTCTTTGTTTGAATTGGAGTGAATCAACTCAAGTACTGACGTCGTTACCTTCATTTTGCAGATATAGCCTTGCCCGTTCTGGTCCCCAATATTGACTGTACCGAGAAGATGCCACAAGAGCCGAGTCTGGAATTTTGCCGCTTTCCATTCCCAGAGGCGAGGCACAAACTATCTTTGGAATTTGAAAACCTGTCGACAAATTGAAGATTGCAGGATTTTCAAGAAAATGGGTCAATGAGAGATGGGAGATCATGACAGTTGCATATGGGACACTGGAGTATCCACCCCTGAGATGGCCAGGAAATAGGTGCAGAAGGGGGTAGAGATTGAATGAATAAAAGACCCTGTCGATTGTAGTTTAACTTTAATCGGTTTTACTCACCGGACTTACAACCGTAGAAGTCGGCTCTTATAGCAATCGCTCCATGCCAGGCAAGTGGAATAATTCGGATGAATCTGGTGATAATTGGATTCTTTAGAAGATGACTGACGACTGTAAATTGGTCTGGGCTTCCACTGAGTTCCTGAAGTGAAAAGAGCCGGGATGAAATCATATACTTAATAAATTTCATTCACACATTTTTTCATCCTCTATCTCTTGCCCACTGTAAAATGAGGGGGCCGTTTTAGACTTAAGGGTTAATGTCGTCACTCACCCTAAAAAAAAAAAAAAACTAGTTCGTCTAGCACTCCATTGTTTTTCTTTTTATCGACCAGGCTAGTAGTACTTAGCTGTGTTTTAAAGAGCCAGACGTTTGATAATTAACCAGTTTCTTGTTAAAGGCGTTGGTTATATATATGTTGTGTATCTTGTACAAGATCATCTCCATTTTCTACAGAAATACTTTAATCTGCGAAAGCCAATATATTGAAGTAATTTGGATACTGAAAGAAGGAACGTTTTTTTCCACTATGTAGTCTGGATCCAAAGCAAGACATGTTTATGCCAACCTGTTATATGCAATGGCCTTAATTATTTCGGTTCTTGCAGTTAAAATCAAAGTGATTAAAAGTCGTTGTAGGTAAGATATTAAACTGTGCTTTAAGTAGCTCTTAACCGATGATTTTAGTTTTCTCAACTGGTGTTTGTACTTGGAGTACCTTCGCTCTCCCATCCTCGATGTATTCCTTAAAAAAAAGACCGTCGTAACTGTAGGTAAGTTTGAACTTTGTGAGCCACTGGGCAGCATTTTGTCGTCCTTGAATAGCTATCCTTGCTACTTTGGTCCAACTTCCAAAGTCCACCTGGAACCATTCCTGGTTGTTCTGTGATGAAGGGATCCAGCCGTAACCTCCATTTCCTGGTTGAGCTTGTAATCGACCATTGCTGGCTTTGTAATTTGCGTTGGCTATCGACGATGCCGTTATTGCTGAATCTGGAACTTTTCCAGATTCTAATCCCAAACCTGCCATGCAAGCTGGAGGCTCAGGTGTAGGGAAACCTTGAAGCAAAAAATTCATTCAATAAATACCAATATTGACGGAATGATTTAAATTGAATCACATAGAAAACATCTCAAGGAATGTTTTAGTTCACCTGAATAGCATCCATACAACTCAAATCGGAATGAAATATGTCCGTGCCACTCAAGCGGGTGAATGCGAATATAACGGCCTATGATTGGTTTATCCAGAGAGGTGATTACCACATTGACGTAATCTCGGTTGGCTGTATATTCCTGCAAATGTCAAAACAAACGGGAGACTGAACAAAGTTGTGTTTTAGAAGAAAACAAAATAGACGACGATGCAGTATGGATTATTCGAGATGGTAGTAATACAATTGTTCTGAGATGGAAATCAACTATCGACATGAATGCGGGACGAAGCAAATGGTAAAATCAGGTCGTAAAGAACCTTAGCACTATCATGACGCACTTTGATTTCATGAAGCCCATAAGTCTTTTTATTTATTCCTTGCTGTCTGTTAATAATTTGTTGAGCCCGTTATTTAATTGAATTTGCACATTTTAGCTTCCACGTGACCACGAACCAGCCAATAGTGAATGAGCAGTATTGGAGATTCACAGACCGATTCCTTTGTTATGGAAGTGACCAGGCAGCCAGAAGGCTGAAGGGTCAGGAGGATAGGTGCAAACTTTAATTTTTTAAGTACTTCGGATCATTCTTTTCCCCTGAAAACTGCAAGGGAACCTTTTTTGAAAATTACGTTTCAAGGAAACAAAGCCAAATGCTAACTTTTTTTTCACGGAAATATAGCTATGAAAATTTCCCCCATACTAAAAATACCGGAAAATAGGCCATGTTCAAATAAAAAATTTCAAGTGGTTCCACAGCTAGTTTAAAGGCAAAAAATGTCTCAATTCCTTCTTTAAGGTCTCTTGTATAAAATCCATATGCTAACTTTTGTATGGCAGAAGAAATCGCCGAACGTCAGTTATGGTAGCTGCTGCTTTCGGCAGATCTCATTAAGAGATTTTTAAAGTCCCTGATCTGTCATAGAATTCTGGGCGATGGGATGATACTCACTCGAGGGAAGGTGTAGGGTTTATGCAACTGAAAGTGAAAGAATCCTCCGTTGATGCTAAAAGAGACGGTGTACTTGGTGATCCACTGTCCATAGTTATACCTGCCTTGAGTTCCAATTTTAGTCACTTTGGCCACTTTACCAAGATCCACCTGAACCCATTGTCCTCTGTCGTTAGTCCGGGCAATATACGTACTATGGTGGTTTAGTCTACCTTTGCTCGCCTCATACCCAGCGCTATACTAAAGAAATAAGTTATATCATTGATTTCAGTTTTGTGTCTTCAACTAAAGAGGGATTTCAGGGTTTTTACTCTACTTGAAAGAACGGAAGCGCTTGTTTTTCCCGTAAGTTTAAGGAAAGATCCTCTCCAACAATCACAGGTAGTAACCTCTCTAGGTAAAGTTGCTTTAAAAAATTTGTAAAAGAAGCGTACGTTTCCGAAATTATATAGTCATGCAAAACCTATTTGAACAAACAATACAGAAACCCTAACAAGTCAGAATTATTCAAGATGGCCGCGCCCAAGAAATAAGCATTTAAAAAAAAAATAGCATTCCGGTCAATTTTTTCAACGAAACATTTTCTCGGGTTTTAACTTGCAATTAAAAGTGGAGAGTTCCTTTGAAGCTGTGGGTGAAGTGTAAGGATTGAACCACGAAAGGTGGAAAATAGACACTGCGGTGTTGCGTATAGTGAAGGGGCGCATCATTGGGCATAACAGATAAACTTTCTATGCCTTTTTAAAGGCAAGTTAAATGTCAACCACACTAACCGTGCTGGCTGCTGTTAGACCGGAGTCTGGAATTTGTCCATTTTCGATCCCCATGGGTGTGTCGCAGTCTAAAATGATTGTAAACAAATCGATATTAGAGAATGTCAAAGTATCATATATGGAAACGATAACTTTCGATGAACACTGTCACAAAATTATCAAAAAAACCGTTAGATGGAACTTTGATGTTTCAAGTCATCTGGAAGCGTGAACAACGACCTCTTCGACCTCTTTGGTGAACAAAAATGGTGCCCCTGCAATGTGTACTTAAGCTTGTGTGTGTCACACACTTTGGCTCATTCTCTCCAAGTAACAGTACTTTTCAAATTAAGTTTGAGTTTGACTAGCTGATACGCGCTATCCATATCAAAAGGCTTAGAACAGTTGCAAAAACTTGGAACAACGTAAAGTTTTATTTTAAGATGAATTTCTCGTACCCGTTGCCGTCGTCCTTGCTAAATCTCCAGCTGACCAAAGGTGGGGAAATAAATTCTTTGTGTCATTTCATTCGTGATAATTCTTGCACAGTTAAGCAATTCCACTGCCATTGGGCTCTTTTCATTCTGCGTTTTTAAGGCCATACGAAATTTCAGGTTTTGAGTCTTCAAAAAGTTGGAATGATTGCATTTGGTGGGAAAAGCCTTTTTATTTTTGAAACGAATCCAATTGTCCATGTTGCCGTATGAGCCCATTCATTGACAGTAGATTTGGATCATAGTTCAATAAAATAAAAAGTCCTTCAATTGTAAGAATCACTTCATAGTATTACGTAATCTCTCTACCTTTTGTGCTACGGTTTATTTGGCTCACCGCTATAATTTTTGATTTTGAGTGACTTTGTTAATTAAAATCACAAACCGTTCATTTTAACAAGTTAAACATACGATGTCACTGACTACGCACTTCATAAGATCAGTACATTTGTTATTAGACCTCATATATGAATGCACAAATCAGATTCACACAGACATTTCTCAGAACATTCCTTATAGGATGTTTTTTGTGCTAGGCAGTTTTCAAATATTTACGTCATAATTTTCACATACCTCCAGCGACGAATCCTACCGAAAGGGACAAAGCATAAGAAAATAATTAGATATGATATCTAAATAAAGCAGCGACATGAGAAAATGTTGCATGTATGAATTGATCTAGGGGAAACATTGTCTTGACAATACGTGGGCGTGGCTCGGGACATGTTAGTTAATCTCACATTTTTCATCAACCATTAAAAAATACTAATTCTGGAGGAATTCAAGTCAGATGTTTTGAAAACTCTTCTTTGCCGACCTCGGGTTGCGTTTTTATGAGATCTGGATATCATAGAAGAACTTCTGCAAAGACCGTATAACCTGCACAGTTCGCGTTACTTTCAAGTAGAGCCTGAACAAGCAGATAAGCCATCATTAGTTATTTTCGCTCCCGTGCATGTCTGATGAGCAGGGAACTAGCAGCCGCTTTTTGAATCACATTGGACCATTCAAGAAGGCCTCAAATCCCAACACAAATCTGTTATTATGGATAATTATGATGGATTCAACAATGCGGTCATCCATAATCAGTATACCGCAATGAAAAAGCCATGCAACCAGGTACAATTCGTTTTCAATCGATTCACCTCCGATGGACCGAGACTGTGGCGCTTTGTTTGGAAGAAAATTATTACGCGTCGATATAGTATCATACATGGAATTATGAACTGTAGATTAGTTTTTACAATAACAGTTGTTATTTCTTTGCTTTTTTTTCAAAGTGGAGAAGACGACCGTGTTTCCTTAACTATGAATAACAATGAATAAATAACCTAGTTTGCTAGACGAACTGAGGTAAAAGATGGATAGTAAAATAATAAAAAGGTATCGCTCTCCAGCATAAATGACGATCGCGAGTACATAACTAATTAGTATTGTATATCAGTTGCAGATGTTGTTTTAAAAAATGAAATGCACAAAAGGTAACTTCTTTTCAGCCAAAATTACCACTTTTCTACGATAGCAATAGATTTGACAATCCAGTTTAAAATGATATAACGAGTTTGAATCAAGGAAATCTCAACATTTCCCTCATTGATCTTACGGATCAAGCCATCTTAGAATATGCAGTTAAAACTCGACCTTAAGCTGTCGTTTTATTTGAATGCCATCTTCGTAAGTCACAAAAGGATAAAAACAAATTAAATTTGCTAAAAATGTATTGTTTGTTTCACTAATAAGAAAGACTCAGCAAAGATCAAAACATTTTGATCATGTGATATTCCACGAAGGTTTTTATCGTTTAAAAGTGAATTAATTACGAAAGCTCTCCACAGTACTGGTAAGTCGACAAATGTATTACGCCACATTACATTTTAGTCTGTCAATAAGAGGGGCATTGAACTTGCTTTATGGTCCACTTCTTTTATATATTGCCTAGATGCAATAGTTGTATCTACAATACGACGAGCAAAGACTAATGAACGCTTTTTGAGCAAAGCAATCCAGGGAAGTCGAAATGTAGCTAATTGGGAATGTTAAACGGTGTGTATAAAGTGAGAGGCAAGGATGCCTGTGAAGCTTGTTCAATCGGTTTATTACGCCCAGATTATACCTAAATTAAGCCCAAAGGAGATTTTAGATTACGTTAGAGTTGGTAATTGACTGATGCAGACAATTAATCTTCCTCTATGTCCAATGTGATCCCATATCCACCCAAAATCGCTCGCAGCTCTTGCAACGTTTCCTTGTGTCTTCCCTTTATCACCTTCGTGATGAGTTGCGCAAATATAAAGATGCACACCATAAGCCAAGATTTCAGGTCGCTCTTCGCGAAGGTACACATAACATTCGTACCTGCTTCGCTTGTACAACAGGGGCGGTGTCCTCTTTCGCAGTTGAAAGAGGTGAAACAACGAAAAACTTAATGATGTTATAGATAGCCGACTTAAATAGAATTTATCAACTTAAAAGCGAAGAGAATTCCTTACTCACCGACTCCTAAAAACAGGAGGATAATTTTCAGTGCTGCAGCCATCTTGAACTGTCGGACCAGACAGTGCAACTAATCGGTGAACTTGATGGCCCATCAATATATTGCCTCTGACCTCATTGAAATTCATTTCATTTTTTTTTTTCTCTTGAAACAACAGAATTTTCCTCTCCCAAAGGAGCGACCGATTTTTTGGGTCAGTACGCAGCTATTAGAACGGCTCTCGGAATTGGCTCAGAAAACAATGGGCCAAAACAAAAAAACAATCAATGATGGACCCTAACCCTAAAAACAATAGGCTCAGCTGCGTCCAAAAGGGATCCAATGTAATTAGAGGTTGTAAACTCGATTTAATTAGGCGTACATATTAAGCAGAACGGCATCAATTACATCAAAGATCCTTTTTAAATTTTACACAAAACCAAGAAAACTGGTTACTTTAATTAATGCACAATTTAAAAAAAACTGTTAGCATCGCATCTGCACTGGTTATCCCCTTCAATTATCGTTTGCCCTACTTTTGCACCAAAAATCTTAAAAAGGCTCTCGCGCGCAGACCTTTTCCTCTAAATAATTGAGACTAATAACATAGAATGTGCTCCTTCAAAAACATAGGTCATCAAGGGAATAAATAGGAAATATCTATTATAATGTTTTCTTGTACAAAATGTTACATAATTTTCTATGGAGGCGTGGACTTGAAAGAGCACCAACTTCATGTTAAACAGTAAAATCGTTTCACTAGCAATAGAGTGAGACGCACGCCGAAGCAAAAAAATTATATGAATATGAATAGAATTCATTTCCAGTAGGATTATTTTGCAGTGGGACTCGAAAGTAATGTTGTCGCCATTGTTCGTCCAGTGAACATCAAAACAATCGCTGGGTCGTAAGGTCAAATGAGGAATTCGCTTTATTCAAAAACAGGTTAACTACATATGGCACACGGTACATGAGTAATAAGTTGCCATACGATACGATACCGAATACCATAAGATATAATAATTACTCACAGGAATCTTTAACATTTTTGCTAAACTCATGCTCTATAATAAGCACAAGGACATTTACGTCCGGCCTCGTCTGACCAGTTAAAGCCCAAGTTTCTGCCGCCACACTAGCCGAGTAAGAACGGAGCCTTGTAACGAGTAAAAACCGTGTTGTTTAATTACTCGTTGCAATGCTCATGTCGACGTTCCATTTTACCTTACATGAACTACTTATCCTTTCGCTTGCATGCTTTTTTGGTTGTTATATAGTTGTATTGATTGTCATATGGTCGGAATAGCGATTAGAACACGCGTTCTACTGGCTATTCCGAAAGGCAAGCGCTGGGCGCCGAAAGCTAAACGCAAGTCTCGCGCGTGGGGAGAAGCGCCAAATTTTTACTGTCGCATACCTGTGAAAAATGTAATTTGTGATTATCCTGATTAGCATAAATTGATATTTTGCTGGCACGTAGCAGAGGCCTGGTTGAGAGCGGCAGGCGCTTTGAGTGTCACGTGATCGCACATTGTATTTGGCGATCGTTTAGCGAGTGAGGCATTCTACGGTCAGCCTTCACCACGAGCACAAGTCCTGTTTTGTTCGTCTTGTGGATGATGCCGCAGTCAAGGCGTTCGTTTCCCAAAGCAACTTAGAATTTTCTCTCTCAGAATAGTGCTATCGCTTTTACTTCAGCTCCTGTCTTTTTCTCAGGGGCAACTGAATCGCTTGAACCGCTCGCCCCCGAGAAAGTGACAGGAATTGAGAGGCTCAAGAGAAATGAACCGCCATTCTTTAAAAAGACGAGCAAAGCGGGGAGCAAAGAAGACCAATTTAATGCCTGCAAACCAATTTGGAAGTGGTAGAAGACTCTGCTGTTGCGTTGGAACGCACAGATTTTGTTAAAGCCAAGGGAAGTTTGGACAAAGGTATATCCTGATAAAAGTTCGTCAGAAATTGATCCATTTTTTCATTAGGTTATGGATTAATTTTTATTCACCGTTGTTGCTGTGAAAGTTAAAGAGAGGCTTTGTAGATCAATTCAGTTTTGGAAACGCTTTGGTGCGTCCCATTTTATTAACATCATTGATTTTCGTTTCAACCTTCCATTGCGTCAAATTCCCGCACCTTTTGCCGTCACGACACGATTTTTATTTTCTTTGTCTTGATTGCGTCGCTGAAGTTTTTGTGCCTCCGTATATTAACACTCTCTCTGTCACTGTTCAGAATTCAGGCAAAAATGTTTGTTCTTCGATCTTTGTTCCTAATGAAGAGAAATCCATTTGGATCCCAACTCCAGTTATCACCTGTCTTGCGACTGTTACCGATTTGTCCATCTGCACTTTTTGTGCAACCAAGAAAAGAATAAAATTACTGTCAAATGTTGTATCTTTCCTTTTGGATCCGGAGCGTACCCCGGTTCACCAGGTTTGTAAATTTGCTGTTGTCTGTAGTTAAATTATTTTGCTTATTAGCTGTGTCCGATCTGTATCCAGGTATCCGCTGACCAGTATCACGTGACCATAACGCGGGCACAAGCCTAGAACTTACCTGTGTCAGCTGGTTTTTTTAAAGTTAACCGCTGACCACATACTGGTTTTCCTGCGCTTTCTGTGGCTCGCCGCGCGTACACGGCCATACTAATTCACCTAAAGCTCTTACACAGTCCACAGGCGCCCCAAGCTCAGTGTGAGCATGGCCTACAAAAAATATAAGGATTTGTATGAGAACCCCTATAAAAAGCTTAAGAAGATAATTATGTGAAAAAAAATCTCAATTAAAAAGCCTAACCTTATTGCCATCGTGGATAGTATCCTTCCTGTGTGGTTATTTTCCAGATCCGACGCAATTTCGGTTATAATAAAATCCCAAGGCTGGAGACTAAATTCTCAGATGCCACCTACGTGAGTCAAATATTCCTGGATAAAATATTCCCACGGTCACAATTTCACATCAGAATAAATTGACAAAGATTGAACTTTCATCTCAACCCACAATCAACGCAATAGCAGTCCTGCGAGCAACGTCAGGCGGTGGATATTACAACAAAACAGCGTGCGAAGGCGGTGCTTTATCAACAAATTGGCCACGGCTTCCACCTTTGATAACAAACTGACCCTTACCGAGGTGACAGACCGTAGTTAGTCAACCGCAAATTTCTTTATTCTTCTGGGTCTCCTGGCATGACTGCATTGACTCAAGCCTTCAAGGAATGTATATTAACATGCAAATCGGGCCCCTCCTCTAGATCCGCCACTGGAAAACCAGCGGATTGTCATCGTGGACTTTGTAGAACCGCGGACCCGCGGGACACATTGGGGAGCTTTAGCACGCGCGTTTTTGAGACCTGAAGTAACCTGCTTTCCCTTTCAACTGTCTCCACACAACCACATTTACACTGCTAAGTATCTTTTCTCCGTTAGAAATGATTAGTATGAAAATCTGGGAGACAACACTGTCCTGACTCGCGAAATGTTCTTTTCCGGTTGCCGTCCACATCTCAAAAACGCGCGTGCTTGATCTCCCTATTGTCCATCCAGAACCTAGATAAAACGACCTAGCTCCCCAGTGAGTTCTAGTAATGAGTTCAATGAGGAGAGCATCAAACCGGTGCTACGGTTTGATGCTACGGCTGAGATCTCAAAAAATTAATAATATTGAAACAATTGTCTTAATTCTCAGTGGGTCACTCCCAATTGCTGAAAAAAGATTTTTTGCATACTGTAAATAAATCATTCTTTTCAATACCATGAATATAAATAAAAACGGAAGTATTAACCCACCTTTACAATTAAAAT
>NC_090886.1:24830512-24850512 GCF_036669925.1 Montipora capricornis
AGTAACGTCCTGTAGCACTTGAATGAAATCACAGAGTGAAGTCTGGAGCGTAGCCGTAGCCTGCAGAGCAGGCAGCTCTATTTAATATTAGCGCTCGTTGAAGTAGTCTTCGACGAAATTACGTTGAAAGGTCGCCATATTGGAAGCGCAGCAGGAGAGAATTGGGACTAGTGGAGCCTCTCCCCGAAACCATTTTTTACCTCGTGCCAGTGTTCTCTCGGTCCTATTCGTCCAAGATGGCGCCATAGAGTAAATCGAAAGATTATTCATCGCTTTTTACCCAATACGCCAGCTCTGTAGGCTAGCGTTGCTGCAGAAATGTAATGATGAAGAGTGAAAAGTAATTGAAGGAAAAGCCACAAGCCGAGACAAGGTAAATAAAAACCTCGGAGAAAATGGGACCCATGACCTCTCAGTTTCATCAACCCAGTGAGCTCGGAAAAAAGGAAGCAGATTGTGCTTCATTATGATAATAATGCCCGGATATTCCTCTTTGATCACTCGAACTGTGAGCTGCTAAGAATAGAAAGAACGGGAAAAACTAGAGACCTAAAGAAATAGAAACAGCTAAACGGCTTTCTAAGGAGTCCTCGACAGACCCATCTTTAGCATTCTCTGAACGCCATCTACCGAGCCGCTTGAACATTCTATCCGAAATTCCATTATTAGCGGCCGAAGAGGCACCGCCACTCGGGAAAGCTATGCCAGGAATAGCATTTAGCATCTAATCCTACGTCCACTAACTTCTTCAAAAGTACTCCTTTACATCTAGAGTAAGAGAGTTTAGAAGCTGAGCGGATAAACTGCCTTCCGGACTTGGTTTGAATATTACCAAAAAGAAAACCATCGCCGCCGTTGGCAGATGTAGGCAAAGAGAGCTGTGCCTGAGACAAATACTTCAGAAGATTAGCCCAGGGACAAAAGGTCGGTAGCAGTTTTAACAATTGGAACGACGGCCGCCTTCACGATATTGATCAGTCTAACTATCTTCGATAAACAGTTCAAAGTATGTGGCATGGGAAACTACAACTTTAAGCTTCAGATTGGATAATTCATCAAATCTCAGGAACCCTGCGAAGGAAAGGAGAGCCATTGCCATGAACCTTGTGTCCACCAATGACCCGTAAAGGCTCTGGAAAAACATGAGCAAAATCTCCCCTGTGATAGGCAATTTTTGGATGTCTGGTGGGACAGCCTCCGCCTGGCTGACTCTAAGACTTTCTGTGGGAGCGTATGACTAGTTGGAGACTCTAAACCAGCAATATCGTGCGCCCAGCGGATGCTGTACAAGGCTGACTGGACCGGGGATGGAGAAGTGGACGCTTGAAGGACACCAAGCAAGTACAAGGCAACATAGGCGGGCGTAGCTGATAGCACAGTAATTTCGGGAAACTTGGAGGCCCAGGAGCGCCATCGTTTAAAGCCGTTGAGATAGGTGAGTGTAGTATTAACTGCTCTGGAACCAAGGACAACTTCGGGTAACTTGTCAGCTAAACGGGCGTAGATTAGGGTCCTGTACATGAGTGAGCTCGGTCCACATAGGGCTGGAAAAGACGTCTGGGGAAAAACAAAGGGAGAGAATACATGATAGGCATCCGCGAGGAAAACAAAGGATTATGATACGGAGGGGTGGGGTGACACAGAACATGGGAAACGCCACCCATAGCGAACAGTAGTAGTCACCGAGACTATGCACATACGCGGCCACCGAGGCACACGTGACCTCACGCGAGGTAAACCGAAAAACTCTAAACAGAAAAAATAGCAATCGAGGCACATAAACAGGGAACGAGGACAGGCCACTAACTGTGAACATGATAGCTAAAGCGTTTAATACAGAACGATACAATGAAATATGGAATTGACAAAGAGAGCTAAATATAGCGGATAATGACTAAAGAATATCATATCATAAGATTGCATATCATGATTTAACGAGCCGACAGACGGACGGCTAGAACGTGGGATTTGAATTTAAGCCCATCTAAAATAGAGTCAGTGGAGCCCTGACAAAAATCCCAGAAAAATCTGTGAAGATAATCGCACACTTAACATAAGGATTGTAAAGGGACCGAGGACCGAAAAGCATGGGCCAAAATGGAGATGAAACCCACTTGGGAACGATCAAGGTTCCCTCAGCTTTGCACTCTACAAGATGCCTAATTACCCGGGAGCAAGGAACACCGGGGTACTAACCAATTATTCTCCTTTCCCCAGTCTTGACAAAAAGCGTCGTCGCCCTGGGTGTCCAAGAACGGGAATAAAACTTGGTTAACTTGCGGTTATAAAAATTCGCAGAGCAGTCTACAGTATGGGGACCCCAAATGTGATCAATGTGATTGAAAAATTCAAGGGACACACCCAATCATCAAAATCAATAATCCTACTGATCGCATCGGCGTGATCATTGAAGGATCTGGGGATCCAATCTACTTGCAAATCGATGCTATTCCTGAGGACTATTTTAAAGATAGACAAGGCGAGGTGGTGAAGATCATGCTTCATGCTACCGCTGCGAATGATAGATGGAATATTACGGTTATCAGTAAACCATTGGACTGCGCAACCAGATAATGTTTTAGAAAAGCTAGAAACGCAAACATGGACCGCCTGAAGCTCGCGCCAGGTTGAACTACGGCCTGCCTCATCAGGGGACCAAGGAGGTGACAAATGACACCGTCGCGACCCTTAATAACTCCCCCGGCACATTTTCTTTCCAAAAGAGAAGTTCCTCCCTAACAGAGGGGGGCAGAGGGAATTTGGAATCCCAGCTGGACTGGAGGACGATGGACATACGAAGAAATATTGTCATGAGGTGGTGGCGTTACCAACAGCTAAGCTAAACGAATTGATCCTGCCTGCAAGGACAGAGAACAAGAGGAACAATTAGCTTCCAAAATAGAATTAATGTCGGACAAAACACGCTTGATTTTCTTCCCTGGGATAAAGAGCAAACCCTGGAAGAGATCGATGGTGAAACCCAGCCAATCAATAACAAGAGTGGGGACCCAAATAGATTTTACCGAAATTAGGAACAAAATCCAGAGTACACCAGGTCTGACTTTACCTTAGTGCTATGATCCAAGGCAGCCCGAAACGAAGCTGCTACCCCAAAACCGTCATCGAGGTAAACTACAATATGGATGCCTTGCTGCCTCCAAGAGGAGACGAGAGGCCTGAAAAGCTTGGTGAAAATATAAGGGCTGAGGACAGCCCAAAGGGAAGGACACTGGAAAAAAAAGTATCTCGTCTTCCCCTTGTAATACCAGGATAAACCCAGGCCGGACTGGTGAGGAGGAAAAATTGGGAAATGATGATACCCACTCTTAATGTCAAAGGAAAACATGAAATGACCCTTTTCTAAAAATCCAGAGCAACCCTAAGATCTTCAAACTTAATACTCTGTTTCCATAAATGCTTATTAATGAATCTGATATCCAAAATCAAACGCTTCTTCCCTGAGGATTGGACAGAAACGGACAAGGGATTAACATTACGAGGAATAACGTCCGTTTCGAAAACCCGATAAGTAAGAAGCAACTCAGATATAGCCTCCTCAACAAAGCTCGGATGAGCTAGCGGCAGAGTTTGGTTGTCCCTTCGAGAAAGACTAGGTGGAGGCGTTTGAATGAAAAGGAATACCGGATACCCTTCGTGTCATGAACATCTAAAATAAACTGACTAGAACCTACTCGAACGACCAAAAACTGGATATGGTTCCTCAATCTATCCAAGGCCACAACAATATTACAACGAACACCCTGTTCATAGTTCGTAAAAGGACCGTCTAAAATTATAAATGTTCGGAAATATAAGTTGATAACTTGATCTCCTGTTCTGTAGGGGATATGGAACAGGGCTCACAGGACCATCACCACGCGTCTTGTTAGGCTGAGAAATTTGATGAAGACTGGTAGTTCAGGACGCAGGGCACTGACTGCGGAAAATGACTCCAAACTGGTTCCACACGCGGAGAAAGCGAGGAACCCCCCTCGCAAGTCAGGATATTGCTTTGGCGCCAGCTGCCAAGCTGTAACGAAAAATTCTTGTAACCCTGTAGGAAAAACTGAGGTTTGCAGAAAGGAAGCAGGAGAGGAATGTGTGTTTCACCCGACCGCCGCGGACGCCATCGCACAGCCGCGACGGGAGAACTGGCTTCGCGGGGCACGCGAAAACCGTGGCGCAGACAAGATGGACGATCACACTTGAAGAGAAATTACGGTCTCTATCTTTTGGGAGTCAAGTTGAGCGCACGCCTTCGTTTCTGAGAGGCTCTGTTTCAGCCTGCCTTATGCTTTTGTCGTCATCGCTGGTCGTCGGCAAGATCTCTGCGTTGATATTCGTTAAACTACTTCCCACCTTCTTCGGCAGAATCCGTAATAAGGATGAGCTTGTTCCTGTGGGCAAGCTTCTTCTCTCCCTGTCTCTTTAATTCTTCGAGGGCTTTATTTAAACCCGAGGCGGTTTGTAAAGCTGTAAGGATCAAGGAGGCCGACTGAAACGTTATCAAGCACTTGTGAACTTAACTTCGAATTGCTTTTCGTTCCCTTTGTGTTTTCAAATTTAGGCGCCGGTTGAAGCTGCTTACTTTAACTTCCTTGATTGCCAAGTTGTTTTCGTCTGCTAATTCCCTCTTCAGCGAAGATGAAAGGCCGAGGAAACGTAACTCCCTCTTGTGGAAGGGCAGACGGAAGAAAGGATTTCGCGATTGGGCTCGACGGCGGATTTATGTTTTCGAACGGCTAAAATTTGAAAGTTCGAAGTAGCTGAGAGGAAAAACATTATTGACATACTGACAAACCTGTTCTATATCTAAAAGTAACGCAACTAGGACTAGAATTCAATGCCATCAGCGGTACGACCGTACATTTCATGACCAAACATGAAAAATATTATTGAAACCGAAATTCTTTGTCACGCTAATCGACTTACAGTTCCAGCAGTCCGCCGATTGTAAATACATTTTAAGTATCTACATGGGTGATTATTTGAAGAATAACGCCTGGCTTTTTTTTAAACAAGAATTAATTCTTTCTTACGTCTTCCACCTCGAGCAAAACACAAGCTTGACTGCCATTTGATGTGTTATAAAACAAAACCGAACAGGCTGATGATGAAGTGATTGATAATTGCGTAAATAATGACATCAAGTTGCAACCAATCATCGCAGAGGAATTAAGGAGCTTAAGCCGAGCTTCAGGAGAATTCTCGGCTGGAACGTTCTCCGGACACGGGTCGATATCCGTCAACAAAGGCTATCAAACATAACACAAAAGGTTGTTTTTCGAATTCAGAAAAGAGTTAAGGCGTTCAGGATCGATCAGATTGTACTGTGAACTTACGTCAAGCAGAAAAAAGTAGTTAATTTTTATTGAATGTCCATATTTAGGGGCGTGATGAATTTTGTGGGGAACACAAATCTATTTCAGTTCGTTAGCGCGCATCGACAGTGGCAGTTAGTGCTGGGACACGGAACCACTTCTCTCCCCCGGGGAAAAATGGTACAGCCTTTCAAATCAACTGGTTGGTCGAAATGTTAGCCAATTTGCCGAAGGAAAGTTTTTTCAGCTCTTTGGAAGCGAGATTTGTCGCCTTCAAGTCGGTAATTTTTTGCGGGGAAAATGGTGATCACGTTCCGAAATTCGGCGGGTCTAATCTGCATGTCGAAGGTCGAAGGTCGAAGGTCACAGGTTGCAGGTCATTTTTTCACCAATACAGAAAGTATCCTAAACATTCTCAAAAGCTAACCTTAGGCCTAAAAACTTTTGTTTACGCCTAATTAGGCCTAGGGTTAGCTTTTAAGAATGTTTGGGATACTTTCTGTATTGGTGAAACAATTATCTGCAAACTGTGACCTGCGACCTCCGACCTGCAGATAACACCCGCCATCCGAAATTCTGGTAAAAACTTGGACAAAGCAGCTGCAATTGGACATTCTAAATTTCCCAGTTCCTCAGTTATCGAGTTCCATAAATATAAAACTTAAAAATGGTTTGCTTTAAAATCAGAAAAGAACCAATTCACCGTTGCTGTTGAGAAAAGTGTATGCCATCCAAAACAAGTTGCATCTCGGTAGCCTGAAAGTTAAAGAAATAATTTGCCTGTATTTAAATTAACAAATTCACCAACACATCACTAACGTTTCATGCTTAACCGGAGAATTAGGGAAGCACATGTTCGAAGGTGTAATAGCTGTTTGAGTTTTATTCCTCAGTCTCGAGTTCCATAAGTATTAACTGGGTTAAGAATGGTTTGCCTTAAAATGAGAAAAGAGCCAGTTCATCTTTGCTGTTCAGAAACGTGTATGTCAGGCAAACAAGTTGTATCTCGGTAGCCTGAAAGTAAAGAAATAATTTGCCTGTGTTTAAATTAACAAATACACCATTACATCACTAACGTTTCATGTTTAACCGGAGAATTAGGGAAGCACATATTCGAAGGTGTAATAGCTTGTTGAGTTTTATTCCTCAATTGTCGAGTACCAAAAGTATACACGTAGAAATGTTTTCTTTAAATTCAGAAAAGAACCAATTCACCGTTGCTTTTGAGAAAAGTGTATGCCAGGCAAAACAAGTTGCATCTCAGTAACCTTAAAGTTAAGAAATAATTTGCATGCGCTTAAATTAACAAACACACCAATACATCACTAACGTTTCATGTTTAACCGGAAAATTATGGAAGCATATATTCGAAGATGTAATAGCTGCTGAGTTTATTCCTCAATTTGTCGAGTTCCATAAGTATAAAACGTAGAAATGGTTTGCTTTAAAATCAGAAAAGAACCAATTCACCGTTGCTTTTGAGAAAAATGTATGCCAGGCAAACAAGTTGCATCTCAGTAACCTTAAAGTTAAGAAATAATTTGCCTGTGTTTAAATTAACAAATACACCATTACATCACTAACGTTTCATGTTTACAACCGGAGAATTAGGGAAGCACATATTCAAAGGGGTAATAGCTGTTGAGTTTTATTCCTCAATAGACCTTTTCGGCTTGTACATTTTGTTTTCCCAACGCAGATCATGTGATAATACTCAGGAGGCTTGGTCTTTTGTTTTGTTCATTAAAAGAGTGCATGCATGCATATTTATGCTTGCATGCCCTCATTTAATGAACAAAACAAAAGACCAAACCTCCTGCGTATTATCACATGATCTGTATTGGGAAAACAAAATGTACAAGCCGAAAAGGTCTATTGTCGAGTTCCATAAGTATAAACGTAAAAATGGTTTGCTTTAAAATCAGAAAAGAACCAATTCACCGTTGCTTTTGAGAAAAGTGTATGCCAGGCAAAACAAGTTGCATCTCAGTAACCTTAAAGTTAAGAAATAATGTTGCCATGGCGCTTAAATTAACAAACACACCAATACATCACTAACGTTTCATGTTTAAACCGGAAAATTATGGAAGCATATATTCGAAGATGTACTAGCCTGCTGAGTTTATTCCTCAATTTGTCGAGTTCCATAAGTATAAAACGTAGCTAAATGGTTTGCTTTAAAATCAGAAAAACCAATTCACCGTTGCTTTTTGAGAAAAACTGTATGCCAGGCAAAACAAGTTGCATCATCAGTAACCTTAAACATTTAAAGAAATAATTTTTTCTGTGTTTAAATTAAACAAAATACACCATTACATCACTAACGTTTTCATGTTTAACGCGAGAATTAGGGACCAAGCACATATTCAAAGGGGTAACTAGCTGTTGAGTTTTATTCCTCAATAGACCTTTTCGGTCTTGTACATTTTGTTTTCCCAAGTACAGAATCATGTGATAATACTCAGGGAGGCTTGCGTCCTTTTGTTTTTGTTCATTAAAAAGAGTGCATGCAGGCATATGTCATGCTTGCATGTCCCCTGATTTTAATAGACAAAAACAAAAGACGCAAACCCTCCTGAGTATTATCACATGATCTGTATTGGGACAACAAAATGCTGCAAGCCGAAAAGGTCTATTTGTTCGATGTTCCATAAGTATAAAACGTAAAAATGTTTGCTTTTAAAATCAGGAAAAGAACCGATAATTCACCGTTGCTTTTGAGAACAATTGTATGCCAGGCAAAACAAGTTTGCACTCTCAGTAAACCTTAAAAGTTAAGAAATAATTTGCATGTGCTTAAATTAACGATAACACACCCAATACATCACTAACGTTTCATGTTTTAACCGGAAAATTGATTGGAAGCACATATTCGAAAGATGTAATAAGCTGCTGAGTTTATTCCTCAATTGTCGCAGTTCCATAAGTTATAAAACGTAGAAATGGTTTTGCTTTAAAATCAGAAAAGCAACAATTACACCGTTGCGTTTTTGAGAAAAATGTATGCTCGGGCATAACAAGTTGCAATCTCAAGTACCTTAAAGTTAGAGAATAATAAATTTGCCTGTGTATTAAATTAACAAATACCACCATTTTACATCAACTAACGTGTTCAATGTTTTAACCGGAGAATTAGACGAAGCACATATTCAAAGGGGTAATAGCTGTTGAGTTTTATTCCTCAATAGACCTTTTTCGCTTGTACATTTTGTTTTTCCCCCAATACAGATCATGTGCTAATACTCAGGATGCTTGGTCCTTTGTTTTTTTCATTAAAAAGAGTGCATGCAGGCAGAGTCATGCTTGGCATGCCCTCATTTTAATGAACAAAACAAAAGACCCAACCTCCTGATTATTATCACATGATCTGTCATTGGGAAAACAAAATGTACAAGCCGAAAAGGTCTATTGTCGAGTTCCATAAGTATAAAACGTAAAAAATGGTTTGCTTTAAAATCAGAAAAGAACCAATTCACATTTGGTTTTGAGAAAAGTGTATGCCCAGGCAAACAAGTTGCATCTCAGTAACCTTAAAGTTAAAGAAATCATTTGCCTGTGCTTAAAGTAACAAACACACCAATACATCACTAACGTTTCTTGTTTAACCGGAGAATTATGGAAGCACATATTCAAAGGTGTAATAGCTCTTGAGTTTTATTCCTCAATTGTCGAGTTCCATAAGTATAAAACGTAAAAATGGTTTTTGCTTTAAAATCAGAAAAGAACGCAATTCACCGTTGCTTTTTGAGAAAAGTGTATGCCAGGCAAAACAAGTTGCATCTCGGTAGCCTGAAAGTAAAGAAATAATTTGCCTGTGGTTTTAAAAATTAACAACGACACCATAACATCACTAACGTTTTCGTGTTTAACCGGAGAATTAGGGAAGCACAATATTCAAAAGATGTAATAGCTCTTGAGTTTTAATCCTCAATTGTCGAGTTCCATAAGTATAAAACGTAAAAATGGTTTGCTTTAAAATCAGAAAAGAACCAATTCACCGTTGCTTTTGAGAAAAGTGTATGCCATGCAAAACAAGTTGCATCTCGGTAGCCTTAAAGTAAAGAAATCATTTGCCTGTGTTTAAAATTACAAATACACCAATACCATCACCGTTGAACGTTTCATGTATTAACCGGAAGAATTAGGGAACTTTTCGTGGGATGTGTCAGAACGTTTCACATCGACTCAATGTCTCTTCTTCCCGCTGGGAATAAGAGGCATGGATTTTTTTACAAATACTTGCCAGCAACTCCAGTTCATCACCGCAATAAAATCTAAATGGCACAGAAAACCTCTGGTAACTTCGATATAACGGAAGAAAGGTTCCCCCTCTTAAAAGGTTCCCTCTTGTCTAAGTTGATAAACTTCCTCTGACCGCCCGTATGAAAATGAAAACAATCATGTGATAAGTTCTACACTGCAGTGAGGATAAAGTAAAAAAAAAAAACGATGCTATGTGGATAGTCTTTCCTACTTAAAAATAGTGGCCACTCTATGAAATGGAGAAGAAGTTCGGCTTCGCTTTGACAAAAGAAGCTAAATAGGTGAACTTTGCTCGGGGGCAATCCATTAGGGCAAGAACTTATAGATTCTTAATGTTAAATAAGAAGTTTCTTTTTTCCACTCGGTGAAATGGCTGGAAACGAGAGGCCTCGATTTTTTACATATACTTGCCAGCAACTTCAGTTCGTCACCGCAATACTGATTCTAAATGGCACTGAAAACCTCTGGTAAGGAATGCCTGAAGAAGTTAACAGAATTAAATTTTCTGTTCCATTTTATTCTGAGTCAAAAATTCCGACATTTTCAACGAGATTATAGTTCCATCAACTCTACTCCTCTTACAAAGCCAACAACAGCTCTGTTTTCACAACCCAATGCCTTATTTAATATCTAATGACAGACAAGATGGCAGGCATCCTTCATAGAAACAAGTGCTAAAACTTTTTACCAGGGAAACTTGTCCTTCACCTTCCAAATTCAACGCTTAATATTTTTGGCTATTTTAGCAGACTGGGTAACCTTAGCTTTGCTCTTATTTTTGGCATTGTTTGTCGTTGACGACATGGCCTTGTCCAACACGCTTATGCCGATTTTCAGTTACCAATGTCCTCTTTTGTCCTATTTTCTCTAAGTAGTTCATTGGATTCACTTTAGAAGCTGAATTAAATTTTCTTATGTTCAAAAAGTTTTATTCAAAGCTACGTCTTGTCCCTTTTTGGTCATAAGGGAACACGTTAAGTATATCCGAACAATTATACCTTGTGTAAACAAGAGTTTGTTTGTAATGGTTACCACTCTAACAGCTATCAGAAAACGTATAAGGCTGAAAAATATTTGAACTTTTTTCGAATAAAACATTGCTATAAAGACAAAGATACAACTGTCTCTAAAGAGATGGCATACCACAACTCAGTATTGCTCAAAAACAAAAGGGATGAATTCAGATTGAATTACTACTTCCTTAATTCCACATAGCAGCTGCACAAGCTTGCAAATGACCTCCCACAGACTTATTTCAGAAAAAAATGCTACTAAAAAAACATCGAGAAGGTGTGGACACAAGTTTCAAAAGGTTATTATTCAAACACGACTTAAAATTCTAAGTGTTTCTGTCTTTTTTTTTTTTTTTTGAAGTTTTGAAGAGTTTACCCAATTTTATTGAAAATTTTATCTACAAGATTTCAAAATGTTCCCCTGCACTAGGTAAAATCCTCCAAAGAACCCCCTCGCAAGTCAGGAGATGCTTTGGGCCAGCTCCAGTGTACGAATTCTGTACCCTGTAGAAAAACTGAGGTTTGCAGAAGAAGACGGGAGAACTGCTCGCGGAGCACCGAAAACCGTGGAAATGACGATCCTTGAGAGAAATTCGGTCTCTTCTTTTGGGATTGAGCGCGCCTTCGTTTCTGAGAGGCTCTTGTTTCAGCCTGCCTTATTCTTTTGTCGTCATCGCTGTCGTCGGCAAGATCTCTGCGTTGATATTCGTTAACTACTTCCCAACCTTTTTCGGCAGAATCCGTAATAAGGATGAGCTTGTTCCTGTGGGCAAGCTTCTTCTCTCCTTCTTTTAATTCTTCGAGGGCTTTATTTACCCGAGGCGGTGTAGCTGTAAGGATCAAGGAGGCCGACTGAACGTTATCAAGCACTTGTGAATTAACTTCGAATTGCTTTTCGTTCCCTTTCTGTTTAAATTTAGGCGCCGGTGAAGCTGCTGACTTTAACTTCTTGATTGCCAAGTTGTTTTCGTCTGCTAATTCCCTCTTCAGCGAAGAAAAGCCAGAACGTAACTCCTCTTTGAGGTCAGACTATGATTTCGCGAGGTCTGTTATGTTTTCGAACGGCTAAAATTTGAAAGTTCGATAGCTGAGAGGAAACATTATTACATCCTGACAAACCTTCTATATCAAATAACGATAGACTAATTGAATGCCATAGCGGCACCCGTGCATTTCATGCCAACAGGAAAATATTTACATTTTTTGTCGCTATCACTTACAGTTGAGCTCCGCCGAATGTAAATACATCTTTAGTATAATTACATGGGTGATTATTTGAAGAATACGCCTTTTTTTTTAAACAATTAATTTCTTCGTCTTCCACCTCGACAAAACAGCTTGCTGCCATTTTGATAAAAACCGCATGAGTGATTATTGGGTAATAATGACATCAAGTGCAACCAATCAGCGCAGAGAATTAAGGAGCTTAAGCCGACTCAGGAATTCTCGCTGACGTCTCCTGACAGGGTAGATATCCGTCACAAGGCTATCAAACATAACACAAAAGGTGTTTCGTATTCAGAAAAGATTTAAGGCGTTCAGGATCGATCAGATTGTACTGTGAACTTACGTCAGCAGAAAAAAGTATTTACTTTTTATTGAATGTCCATATTTAGGGGCGTGATGAATGTTGTGGGGAACACAAATCTATTTCAGTTCGTTAGCGCGCATCGGGGGGGGGACAGGGGGGGGCAGTTAGTGCTGGGACACGGAACCACTTCTCGTCACCCCGGGGAAAAATGGTACAGCCTTTCAATTTCACTGGTTGGTCGAAATGTTACCACATTTGCCGAAGGAACGGTTTTTCAGCTCTTTGGAAGCGAGATTTGTCCCCCCCGCCTTCAAGTCGGTTAATTTTTGCGGGAAAATGGTGAGCACGTTCCGAAATTCGGCGGGTCTAATCTGCATGTCGAAGGTCCGAAGGTCGAAGGTCACAGGTTTGCAGGTCATTGTTTCACCAATACAGAAAATATCCTAAACATTCTCAAAAGCTAACCTTAGGCCTAAAAACTTTTATTTAGGCCGAATTAGGCCTAGGGTTAGCTTTTAAGCAATGTTTGGGATACTTTCTGTATTGGTGACAAAAATTATCTGCAACCTGTGACCTGCGACCTGCGACCTGAAGATTACACCCGCCGTCCGAATTCTGGTAAAAACGTGTACGAAGCAGCTGCAATTGGACATTCTAAATTTCTCAGTTCCTCAGTTATCGAGTTCCATAAATATAAAACTTAAAAATGGTTTGCTTTAAAATCAGAAAAGAACCAATTCACCGTTGCTGTTGAGAAAAGTGTATGCCATCCAAAACAAGTTGCATCTCGGTAGCCTGAAAGTTAAGAAATAATTTGCCTGTATTTAAATTAACAAATTCACCAACACATCACTAACGTTTCATGTTTAACCGGAGAATTAGGGAAGCACATGTTCGAAGGTGTAATAGCGGTTCAGTATTTTTCCTCAGTTATCGAGTTCCATAAGTATAAACTGGCTTAAGAATGGTTTGCTTTAAAATGAAAAAAGAGCCAGTTCACCGCTGCTGTTGAGAAAAGTGTATGCCAGGCAAAACAAGTTGCATCTCGGTAGCCTGAAAGTTAAGAAATAATTTGCCTGTGTTTAAATTAACAAATACACCATTTCATCACTAACGTTTCATGTTTAACCGGAGAATTAGGGAAGCACATACTCGAAGGTGTAATAGCTGTTGAGTTTTATTCCTCAATTGTCGAGTTTCATAAGTATAAAACGTAAAAATGGTTTACTTTAAAATCAGAAAAGAACCAATTCACCGTTGCTTTTGAGAAAAGTGTATGCCAGGCAAAACAAGTTGCATCTCAGTAACCTGAGAGTTAAGAAATAATTTGCCTGTGCTTAAATTAACAAATACACCAATACATCACTGACGTTTCATGTTTAACCGGAAAATTATGGAAGCACATATCGAAGATGTAATAGCTGCTGAGTTTATTCCTCAATTTGTCGAGTTCCATAAGTATAAAACGTAGAAATGGTTTGCTTTAAAATCAGAAAAGAACCAATTCACCGTTGCTTTTGAGAAAAATGTATGCCAGGCAAAACAAGTTGCATCTCAGTAACCTTAAAGTTAAGAAATAATTTGCCTGTGTTTAAATTAACAAATACACCATTACATCACTAACGTTTCATGTTTAACCGGAGAATTAGGGAAGCACATATTCAAAGGGGTAATAGCTGTTGAGTTTTATTCCTCAATAGACCTTTTCGGCTTGTACATTTTGTTTTCCCAACACAGATCATGTGATAATACTCAGGAGGCTTGGTCCTTTGTTTTGTTCATTAAAAAGAGTGCATGCAGGCATATTCATGCTTGCATGCCCTGATTTTAATGAACAAAACAAAAGACCAAACCTCCTGAGTATTATCACATGATCTGTATTGGGAAAACAAAATGTACAAGCCGAAAAGGTCTATTGTCGAGTTCCATAAGCATAAAAACGTAAAAATGGTTTACTTTAAAATCAGAAAAGAACCAATTCACCGTTGCTTTTGAGAAAAGTGTATGCCAGGCAAAACAAGTTGCATCTCAGTAACCTTAAAGTTAAGAAATAATTTGCATGTGCTTAAATTAACAAACACACCAATACATCACTAACGTTTCATGTTTAACCGGAAAATTATGGAAGCATATATTCGAAGATGTAATAGCTGCTGAGTTTATTCCTCAATTTGTCGAGTTCCATAAGTATAAAACGTAGAAATGGTTTGCTTTAAAATCAGAAAAGAACCAATTCACCGTTGCTTTTGAGAAAATGTATGCCAGGCAAAACAAGTTGCATCTCAGTAACCTTAAAGTTAAGAAATAATTTTTCTGTGTTTAAATTAACAAATACACCATTACATCACTAACGTTTCATGTTTAACCGGAGAATTAGGAAGCACATATTCAAAGGGTAATAGCTGTTGAGTTTTATTCCTCAATAGACCTTTTCGGCTTGTACATTTTGTTTTCCCAATACAGATCATGTGATAATACTCAGGAGGCTTGGTCCTTTGTTTTGTTCATTAAAAAGAGTGCATGCAGGCATATTCATGCTTGCATGCCCTGATTTTAATGAACAAAACAAAAGACCAAACCTCCTGAGTATTATCACATGATCTGTATTGGGAAAACAAAATGTACAAGCCGAAAAGGTCTATTGTCGAGTTCCATAAGTATAAAACGTAAAAATGGTTTGCTTTAAAATCAGAAAAGAACCAATTCACCGTTGCTTTTGAGAAAAGTGTATGCCAGGCAAAACAAGTTGCATCTCAGTAACCTTAAAGTTAAGAAATAATTTGCATGTGCTTAAATTAACAAACACACCAATACATCACTAACGTTTCATGTTTAACCGGAAAATTATGGAAGCACATATTCGAAGATGTAATAGCTGCTGAGTTTATTCCTCAATTGTCGAGTTCCATAAGTATAAAACGTAGAAATGGTTTGCTTTAAAATCAGAAAAGAACCAATTCACCGTTGCTTTTGAGAAAATGTATGCCGGGCAAAACAAGTTGCATCTCAGTAACCTTAAAGTTAAGAAATAATTTGCCTGTGTTTAAATTAACAAATACACCATTACATCACTAACGTTTCATGTTTAACCGGAGAATTAGAGAAGCACATATTCAAAGGGGTAATAGCTGTTGAGTTTTATTCCTCAATAGACCTTTTCGGCTTGTACATTTTGTTTTCCCAATACAGATCATGTGATAATACTCAGGAGGCTTGGTCCTTTGTTTTGTTCATTAAAAAGAGTGCATGCAGGCATATTCATGCTTGCATGCCCTCATTTTAATGAACAAAACAAAAGACCAAACCTCCTGAGTATTATCACATGATCTGTATTGGGAAAACAAAATGTACAAGCCGAAAAGGTCTATTGTCGAGTTCCATAAGTATAAAACGTAAAAATGGTTTGCTTTAAATCAGAAAAGAACCAATTCACATTTGTTTTGAGAAAAGTGTATGCCAGGCAAAACAAGTTGCATCTCAGTAACCTTAAAGTTAAGAAATAATTTGCCTGTGCTTAAATTAACAAACACACCAATACATCACTAACGTTTCTTGTTTAACCGGAGAATTAGGGAAGCACATATTCAAAGATGTAATAGCTCTTGAGTTTTATTCCTCAATTGTCGAGTTCCATAAGTATAAAACGTAAAAATGGTTTGCTTTAAAATCAGAAAAGAACCAATTCACCGTTGCTTTTGAGAAAAGTGTATGCCAGCCAAAACAAGTTGCATCTCGGTAGCCTGAAAGTAAAGAAATAATTTGCCTGTGTTTAAATTAACAAATACACCAATACATCACTAACGTTTCTTGTTTAACCGGAGAATTAGGGAAGCACATATTCAAAGATGTAATAGCTCTTGAGTTTTATTCCTCAATTGTTGAGTGCCAAAAGTATAAACGTAAAAATGGTTTGCTTTAAAATCAGAAAAAAACCAATTCACGGTTGCTTTTGAGAAAAGTGTATGCCAGGCAAAACAAGTTGCATCTCGGTAGCCTGAAAGTAAAGAAATAATTTGCCTGTGTTTAAATTAACAAATACACCAATACATCACCGTTGAACGTTTCATGTTTAACCGGAGAATTAGGGAAGCACATACTCGAAGGTGTAATAGCTGTTGAGTTTTATTTCGGCCTCAGTTATCGAGTTCCATAAGTATAAAACTTAAAAATGGTTTGCTTTAAAATCAGAAAAGAACCAATTCACCGTTGCTGTTGAGAAAATTATATGCCAGACAAAACAAGTTGCATCTCAGTAGCCTGAAAGTTAAGGTATAATTTGCCTGTTTAAATTAATTTGAAATAAAGAGAATAGAGAATTAATTTTCGATTTTTTAATTGCATGATGCTGGCCGTTGTATACCGTGTTTTAGAAAATATTTCAAATTGATTTATTGTACCTGTGGTCTATTTTGACACGTCACTCAAAATTAATTTAAAATAATTTGAGACTTTATGACGAAGTCGGCCCAACAAATGTGTCGAGATTATCACCTCTCTGTCCCTTTGTCTCTCGCTTTGCCTTTTTAGTGTGGGTCTTGTTACAACTCCCACTGAGATTTAGGTAATTTTTTTTACCTAAACAGCGGGGACCCACATTCCTGACCCAAGTAGTGCTCGATCAGCTGCAGATTCTAGTTAGTTCTGCTCCATCATGTCTGTTCTGTTTGAAATACATTTTCAAATACATGACATATAGGCTACAATCGACAAAGACGTTATTGACGTTTTTACGGACATATTCCATTAGTAATTATTTTCAGTATTGAAGTGTTTAAGAAAGAGGCGCAAGTGGTATTTCAATACTTGATCATGCGCCTCCGGGTTATTATGTTCAAAGTTACCGTAGGAGAAGCACAAGTTTCGAGACACCGTGGAAAATGAAGTCTTCAACTACCGTTCTTTCCTACAATTTGAGCATCACAACTTCGCCAGCGAATCATGGACCAGGTGATGACGGTCAGTGCTTCCATCTCCCTGATGCTAAATTCGACGTATTCCATCAACGAACCGAAACTAATCTCGTCACAGGTTTCTTAAATGCCGTGTTGTCGCCTTTCGCTGTCATGGCGAATCTGCTCATAGTATTGATCATTTTGACAAGGAAATCCCTTCAATCGCCTTGCAATATCCTTCTTGCTTGCCTGGCGATCTCGGACCTCCAAGTTGGCATCCTAGTTCAACCAAGCTATGTGGCCTACAGACTGCTCGAAAACGCGCACGGCTTCGTTCCCTGCTCGGTGAGAATGCTTTACTCGTCGGGATTTTACGTTTACTACGGAGTGTCATTCACGACATTGAGTGCTGTAAGCTGTGAAAGACTCATAGCCTTAAAATATCACCTAAGATACTCTGCAATTGTTCGTCCTCGGCGAGTTTTGAAAACGGTTTTGTTCATTTGGTTGATAAACATACTGTTCACATTTTTGCAATGGGCGCAGAATAACGTTTTTCGAGGTATTCATCTGGTAATGTGGTCCTTTTTCCTCGTAATTACTGTTATCATCCAAATCACAATCCTGAAAACAGTAATTCGCCACCAAAGACAAATTAAAAAACAACACCCTACGTCCACGTCCGCAATGCGACAGATGCAAATCAAGCTGGCAATAAATGTTGCGTCCATCGTGGCAGTTTATGTACTGTTTAATCTTCCTGTTCTAGTTGTCACCCTTACCCATCAATTCCTCTTCGGCAACATTGACAGTTACAATTTTTACAGCTGGTCTGAAACAGCGGCATTTTTCAATTCTTCCCTCAATCCTTTGGTCTGTGTGTGGAGAGTTAAAGCCATTAGGAAGGTAATCTATGAAGTTTTATCGAAGAAATCGCAACGAAAAGACAGAGGCCAAAATTAAACGTTCTTCCAAACTCTATAGGTGATTATGTGGAGTTAACGTGGCGGAGTATTTAGGGCCCTTTTCTTGAACTCACTGAGGACAACTCTAGTTTAAGTCCCTTACTGCGGGACTACCAGCTAAACTTGAAGCTACTGTATCTTTAATATTAGTTTCATTGTCCATGGAAAAAGCCGATGCATGGAGAGTGGTCAGTTAAGGCATAATATTTTATCTTCCTTCCTTGGAATCGAAACCAGAAAAGCGAATGATTCAACTCTTGCATCCAGTTAACCAGATTTCTAGTGAAGAGCCTTGTCATCTCAGACCTTTACTAGTGTTCGCAATTTTTTTCTTTCTTTCCACCGGCCTTTTTGTAAGACGGCCACCCTCTGGACTTATCTACGAAAACCGAATAAGTGTAAAGCTAGGTCATACTGAGGAACATTTTCTCGTAATAACGCTACGTAAGAAGTGCAAACTGAACCAACCAACCAACTTAAAGTAGCGATTCACCATATTTGTTTTTTGAATGAAGCTTTCAAAAAATGATATTCTCTGAAATAACTTTTGGTTAATTACTGAAAAACGCCTGGGCAATATTAGAGCAAAATTTTGCTTCTAACAATTAATCTCGCCGATATAAGAAGCTATAGACTGAAATTTGTCTGGGAAGCCCTACTTTTAAAGGCTACAATTTGAAAAAGCTTTTATTTGGTATCCAAAAAATTAAAATGTTTGTATTTGGCAGGCAAATAAGAACTTTAATGAGAAATAGGACATATTAACATCTACAACCATGGTTTCTTTGTTAAATTATTAGCACTTCATCAATCTGGGAAGAAAATAAAATCTAGAAACTTTTGTGCTACACATGGGTTCATCTGCAGTGGTTATCTTCTAAAAAAGTTAGTAAACACGAAGACGTATCAGAAAAGGGGTCAGTTGCTTCATATTAAAGCACAACTGATTATCCAAGATGGCGATCAACAAACAGCTTAGTTAATGTATGAAGATGGTTGTGAAACTCGACAAGTTTCTTTGCTTCATGTTTTTTGTTCGCTGTTTTGGCCCTTACCATTCATGCATAAACCACAGCCTTTTTCTAAAAGACAACCAGTCATAAAGTTTCGATTAATTTATTTTGTCAAAACTCTGTTGTGAACTGAGGACAAAATATTTTGCGTGATCACTGTCAAGTTAGCATGAAGCGCTGCCTCACTTTCCTCGCTTTTGTAGTTTCCAGAGTTTCTTAACGAGTCCAGCTATATGAACTCTGCAAACAGTAAGAAAGAGACGAAACTCCTAGTCTCAATCTATATGATAAAAACCATGATTTTGGCAACGTGAAATCAGTTTTGTTTTATTATTTTTAACTCAATTCTTAACCACTAGAACTGCAATGCTGGGTAGTTGTCACAAAAGTACACAACAGAGAAATAAGTTAAGTTTTCATGACAGAAAGAATGCTGCCGTTTGTCGCTGGCACAATCATGGCACTTAATCGTCTGAGTGCACAAGTGAAACCGAGCGGATAACTTCGAACATCAGCCAGCATAGATTCAGTCTTATTGGAATCTGCAAATATTTCTGGACATTTGTGTTTGCAACAAACGGCATACTGACCATACTCTAAAAATGCTGCTTTCGGGCCCCGAATCAACCAAAAAACAACTATCAAATCAAATCAGTTTTTGTTTAAATTATGAAACGCGTTTCTCTCAGATTACCTTCAATCGCTCGTCTTTCTTGTCACTTCTTGAAGGGGAAATCACGGTTCAGAACATCACCAAGCTCTTTGCCATCCCTCTTTGGAGAACGGTTAGCGGAGTTATCAATAACAATTTTCTTATTTTCATTTTCAACAAAATACCACTTGGTCTCACAAGGTTGCAAATGCCCACCGGTAGTCATCATCAATGATATTAGCTGAAAATCTTGAGAAGCCAAAACAGCGTTGGAAACTAGGATTATTTTATCTGCACGGATCTGCTGATGCACGAGCTTCTACAAAAAGGGGTTGTCACTCAAAACACGC
>NC_090886.1:24963012-24965512 GCF_036669925.1 Montipora capricornis
TGTGTTATTATTGTTTATTCTGGTCGGCAAGATTTTCCCTCCAATGCAAGAGCATTTTATTTAACTTCTTTTGAAACACAAAGCTCTTCTTGCGACTTTATAAGGGTTTCAGGTCATTTTTATTTGTCTCTGGATCTGAATAATAACTAAAAAATTTTCTTTTGTCAGGGAATGCGATGGTTTCCTTGTTTTGTTTAGGCTCGATTACCAGCCGCTGTTTCGGGAAATGAGCCCGCGCTCACCCCCCGTTTTGTACCCGAACTCGAGTGAGCGGCGGAAATCGAGCTCTTTTTTGTTTATGCTGGGCCCAGCTTGTTAGTGTTTTTTTTTTTTTTTTTTTTGTGGGATGTTAATTCTCTCAGATAGTGATTTACAGATGCAAATTTTGAAGAATGGATTGCACCTTAAACTGACGCTACATCAACTGGGAAGACCTGCATTGTGACTCAGTCAAAATTTCTGCTTCGTTCTCCACGCAAACTTTCAGTTCAAACGTAAACGTAAACGATGAGCTAAATCATATTAACGCCTGGCTGTGCGCGAATAAACTTTCCCTAAATATTGAGAGAAACTAACTTTGTTATATTCCGACCATATCAAAGAAAACTTCCTACTGACATAAACTTAAATATTCGTGGGAAAACTCTCAAACAAGTTGAACATGTGAAATACCTAGGCGTCTTATTGATTCTAACCTTAGCTGGAAGATACATGTACATGTCATCATTTAGCAAAAAAAAATCAGTAAAAGCATCGGTATCCTCTCCAAAATGAGGTACTACACAAATATATTGACATTCTTGTCAGACTTTATTACGCCTTAATATATCCTTTCTTAATATATGCTCTAACTGCCTGGGGAAATACTTATTCCACTACTTTGGGGACATTGGTTGTGCTGCAAAAAAAGCCGTTCGTATTACTAGTTATAGCTGTCGCTAAAGTGCCAACGAGCCAAGCTTGCGTGATCTGGCGCCTGGCGGCTGCAAACATCACGCGGCGTACTACTCGTGCGGCACTCTCATTGGTTATCGCTACGGTCAACATTTCATCGCTTTGGTCTACATTACAGCTTTTGTCTACATTACACTCAAATTTGAAGCGCTTCTGAGATTTCGTCCGCCCTAAAAATCTTCTCGCATTGAAATCCAAAAAGAAAATTGGGGGTAACCACGCATTTTTCAAAGATAATTCATGAATAATATTTGTAAAAAGCTTTAAAATACAAAGCAATGTATGGCGTTCTTTCTCAAATTGAAGCTTAATTATCTCTCAAAAATGCATGGTTACCCCCAATTTTCTTTTTGGATACCAAGAGTACTTACTAAGATCTACTTTCTCCGGGTAGTTTTAAAACCGCGCAAAAATCCCTGTATTAGTATTATACAGGGAGAATGGGAATAAAAACGTTGTTGTTTGTTTGTTTGTTTGTTTGTTTGTTGCCGGGTAATAGCTTTGTTCTCGGAGCTTTTTTACAAGAGCACTCTAGTTTATCTTTGCCGTGGCGAGAACGGTAAGCCGTCCTGTTCTGTCTAGCTGATCTAGACTTGAATGCTTGTCACATTTTACACACTTCAAATCCAACTTTCTGGAGGTTAGAGAGCTAAAACTTTAAAAAAAAAATGACCTCGATAAGAAGACAAATGTACAAGCCTGCATTGATAGTTCGGATTCATTAAGATTTCACCATTAATGCCGTCCATAACGCTCCAAAATACAAAAAAAAAATCTATTTTGGTTTCACAAACGCGTCCTCTAAAGTTCATCTCCGCTCCACGGAAGGCCAAACATTATATTGGGTCAATTATAACAGTTGTTGACAGCATCAAATGTCGCTTCGCGAACTCAGGCGTGACAGACCAAGTGGGTGGTTTTTTTAAATCCCGGGGTTTGTCTGCAAGCGTTTCCTTCCTTTCTTCCCCACCCCCTCCTTTTTTTTTGCCTGTCTTGCCTGTCACTCCCCTGGTAAGTGGTGTCTTTGTGTATAGAGCCTTCTGCGCGTATTTTCTTAGGATCGAGAGGGTAGTGGAACTGCGTAGATTTCTCTGGTGGACACAGTAGAATCATTAACTTAGCCTGCAATGGCGTCGAAAGTCATGCAACGCGAATGGCGTTTTAGTGGATCCTTAAACAAAATATACCTTATGGAGCTCAATAATGGAAAGTCAGTTGGATAAACTAGGCAGCATGAATCTCAAAAGCGACGAGTACTGGACTTCGACAACAATCTATCGCCCGTCGAGACGAAATCAAAGTGTGAGCAGTATTTACCTGAAGTACATGGTAATTTGACACAATTGAGTTTCTTTGTCTTCACGCACGCAATGAAATAGGAAGAGGTTTTCGCCTCTAAGAGCAAATATGTTGTTTTTTTCAATAAAATTTTTTTCGCTGGAAAAGGATTCTGTGGTATTTTCTGCCTTTGTGAATTAATATATATCATGTTGTGTATTGAATTTTCGAGGGTTGAAATGTGATATGGGAGAAGTTTTTTTTTTTA
>NC_090886.1:25040512-25043012 GCF_036669925.1 Montipora capricornis
GTGAGCGACATATTGTTATTAAAGGGGAGTTTGACCTTACACCAGGACACTCTGAAGACGAAATACGCAATGAACTAGTGGAAGTCTTTAAGTCTAAAATTCCAACAATAAGAAAAGCAGACTTCGATTTTGTGAAACGCGAAAAGAATGTTGTCACCTTGCCTGTGGTCAAGGCGGGACACAAGTGGGACTTTGCTCACGTGAAGAATCTGTGCGGACAGGGTCGTCTATATGTGAAACTTAATGTTTCCAAAGATGAATTACTTAACAGGGGAAACTCTGACGATGAGCTGTCCAAACCTGTATTCCTCCATACAGAGAGAGCCCTTCTTATTGAAGGAAATGATGCCTCTGTTGAAAGTGACCAGAACTCGGTGCCACAGCGGATCAGGCAATGTGGAAGACACATGGATGGAAGAGAGCAAATCTCTAGCACAGCGTCAGATGGTTTCATAAGTATACCAGGGCCATCACATGCACGGCCTCTCTTGCATGCAAACAATGCTTCTCCAGGTCCATCAAGTTCATGGCAGTTCCAGTTAGAAGCCTCCCAGATTGAATCTTTAAGGGCAATATTTCCTCACCTTTCTGAAAATGATGCCAGGAGTGCCCTTACCAATTATGGCTCTGTTGACAGAGCAGCAGATGCTCTCAGTGCAAATGAACCAAACGAAGGAGCACAAGAATCCTCACCAGTAATTGCAGTAGAAGACAATCCCACAAGTGCATCGGACATTCTGGCAGAACTGAGAAAACAAATGCAATATCCTCCACAAAAAGTGAACGTTGACAGAGAAGATTTATTGGCAGATGCACTCTGTTATTACAAAAATCCAGACTTTGATCCCAAAAAAAGAATTCGAGTCTGCTCTAAAGATCAAGTAGCTCTTGATACTGGTGGTGTATTAAGGCAGTTCTATAGTGATGTTTTTGTTGCACTGTCTCAAAATGGTGATCATATGAAGCTCTTTGAGGGTGAAGCCAAGAGACGGTTACCACTGTTCAGGAGTGAACATGTAGTATCTGGTATTTTTGAAATCCTTGGTAAAATGGTTGCTCATAGCCTTGTGCAAGGCGGTCCAGGGTTTCCATACCTGGCACCAGTGGTGTACTCATACATCTCCACAGGTGACCTGCAGGCAGCTCTCCTTCATGTGTCAGCAGTCGATGTTTGTGATCCTATTCTGTCAACCATTATCGAAAGGGTAAGGCTGTAAACATGCATCTTGTAACAACAAATATCAAGCAACTTTACATAAAAATAGCCATCAGTGAACTTTATGAACATAATGTAGCCATAGCCATCTTTATATAAACCATTAATGTTAATGTAATTGCTCTTTTGGTCCTTTTTTTTTTTTTCGGATAAGTTGTCAGTTTTATGTACCATAACAAGTCTGTTTGTTTTGTGAATTCACAATGAAATTTAAAAATGTAACCTTGGAGGCATGAACATGTATGCATTACATTGGATATTTATTTATCTGTTGTTTCTTACTAAATTCCTTTGTTAACTTTTTTGATGGTTGGTTTATCTTTACGTCTAATCAGTTCTCTGTAACATTAACAGATTAGAGATGCTACTGCCAATGAGTTGCCTTTTACTGATCCTGAATTGCTTCAACTTATGACAGAGAGTGGAGAGACAAGGCTCCTCACTGTAAGAATATGAGAATATGTGAAAACATTTTAATTATCATAATTTAGCTCCCAAGGAAATAATTATTGCTTAATTTCTTAATTAATTTCCACTATGTTTTTTTATGACGAACTTTACAAATGTATTTCACTATTACTATCATTATCATTATAGTCATCATTATTATAAATTATACAGTAGCATCAAAGCTGCCTGCATTTTTGCTCAGGTCTTATCCCGCATCTCGTTTTTGTTAGTGTCATGTTCTTTTTTTTATGGCACTGCCTCATGCCTAGAAAGTACATGGACTCTTTTCTGCTTGTGCAGTAGTTACCTTACTTAAGGGCTGTGCCTACTAATTAAAGATATTTTTGCCCCAGTGGCTGATTATGCAGGAAATGTAGATCTTAACAAGTGTTATTGAAATCCAAAAAAGAAAATTGTGGGTTACCACGCATTTTTCCAAAAGAATTCATGAATAATATTAGTAAAAAAGCTTTAAAATACAAAGCAATGTATGGCATTCTTTATCAAATTGAAGCTTAATTATCTCTGAAAAATGCATGGTTACCCCCAATTGTCTTTTTGGATACTAAGAGTACTTACTAAGATCTACTTTTTCCGGATAGTTTTAAGCCGGAAAAAGTATCCCTGACTACTAGTAAGCATCACCGGTAGGACACCCGGGTATCTCAAGATGCGCAGAACGTATGCGCAATAAAAATAGTAGGCATCGTCCTTAATTAGCTGTTTATCTTGTTTTGACAGGATTCCAATAAGTTAGATGTGGTTCAATCACTAATAACCTACAGTGTTCTTACCAAGAAGAAGGTCTTGCTGGATCAAATGAGAAAGGGCCTC
>NC_090886.1:25080512-25085512 GCF_036669925.1 Montipora capricornis
GATTCTCCCATACAGACCGACCTAGCTTGGTTAGTAAGATGTTTATTATATGGCAAACAAGAACAATTTAATTTGTTTAATGTAACTGGTTTGTACTAACTGACATTTTGCTTGCGAGCGGCGATGAGTGGCGATGAGCTGAACTTAATTCTGTCAAAGTTTGCTCATCCTCTCTTTTGTCATCATGCTGTTTGGCAATTCCATAAATAAATATTGGTAGAAGAAAATACTCAATATTTTTTCATTTTAGTTTGCATCTTTTCACCGCAAAACATTACCAGTCTAGATGCCGGTCTAGATGGGAAAATCTAGACCGCGGTCAATATCGATTTTAGCCAATCAAATTCGTGAATTTTGTAGTTCCCAGTCCTCGTGAGACAGAGCCATATAATAATCTCCCGTAATGCCCACGGGCCGATTACGGGCTTGCAAAAACAAAGCAAAATGTAGTTAAAAAGCCATATAATAAACTACTTACTAACCGAGCTAGCTCGAGCCGTACTGGGGAATATTGGCCCTCGGTCGTTTTTGTACGGACCTCGCTACGCTCGGTCCGTACTGCCACGACCTCGGGCCAATATTCCCCAGTACTGCCCTCGCGCTCGGTTAGTAAGAAATTACTATTGTGCAACTTCCAAGTTCATTACCAGTATGACTTGGGCTGTACTGAATCTGAAAAGGTGTGTGGAACGCTATGACTTCTGCAGGTAATTCTGTTAACATTAAATATGTTTGTCTCGATATTAAGCTTGATAAGGCATTGTATAGTTCATTTCCTACATTTATAACTGATAACTACAGGGAAGTAACTAATTTCCTGTCATAATTATATAATAGCACGTATCAAAGATTTGGCCAATGCAGGTGTACGTTATAATCTGAGATCTAGGAACAAAGTCTTTATGTCCTCGTTTTATTACTGGGTTGCCTATGGCAAACCCAGTCGAGGTCTGCGTTTAGTTTGTTTGTTTTCTTTTTTTTCATTTTTTTCTTTTTTTTTACCGTGTCGGTAAAAGTCTTGCCTGTCACTCCCCTGGTAAGTGGTGTCTTTGTGCATAGAGCCTTCTGCGCGTATTTTCTTAGGATCGAGAGGGTAGTGGAACTGCGTAGATTTCTCTGGTGGACACAGTAGAATCATTAACTTAGCCTGCAATGGCGTCGAAAGTCATGTAACGCGAATGGCGTTTTAGTGGATCCTTAAACAAAATATAACCTTATGGAGCTCAATAATGGAAAGTCAGTTGGATAAACTAGGCAGGAATCTCAAAAGCGACGAGTACTGGACTTCGACAACAATCTATCGCCCGTCGAGACGAAATCAAAGTGAGCTGTATTTACCTGAAGTACATGGTAATTTGACACGATTAAGTTTCTTGCCTTCACGCACGCAATGAAATAGGAAGAGGTTTTCGCCTCTAAGAGCAAATATGTTGTTTGTTTCAATAAATTTTTCGCTGGAAAAAAATTCTGTGGTATTTTCTGCCTTTGTGAATTATAATATCATGTTGTGTATTGAATTTCCGAGCTTAAGGTTGAAATGTGATACGGAAGAAGGTTTTAGTATTGCTCTGTAAGCAGGAAGGGTTCACAGGCCTGTTGGAAGCGTGCTTGAGTTTCAACAAAATGAGCCCCAAAATCAGTAAAAAATTGTGACGCAGATGAATAATAAAGTAGCTGCCATTTCCAAAATGATGAAATTACCTGGTGATAAATAACGTCGAACGCGTCTTGGAGAGTAAATTTTGACTTTGCATAAACAAGAGTTGTGCGATTGTGATCTTTGTTTTGACTTCGCTCATTTCATTGTCAAACTTTATAACACTTGACAGAAAAAGAAACTTACAAAAACCCAGTATCTTGCCATCATTTGACACAGATGCTTCACTGTTTGGCGAGTAAACATGCCGCGGTAACTTAATCACGGCGCCCGCTGAATTCCGGCCATGTCACTTTCGAGTTGGCGATTTATTTGAACGAAGCAAAAATCTCCCAAAATGTTTGTCGCTGATCGTAACTTTTTATATTCTATATTCACGGTTCAAAATTAATGTTGTTTTCATGTCGTAAATATGTTATTCTCGATCGACCGTCCTGGAGACTTCCTTCTGCTCTTTCTAAAAACTGTGTATTAATAGTTATTTACTTTTGCATCAATATTTGTTTTTGCATAAAGCAAGCTAACAAGATCTGTACCTTGCTGAGTTCGCATTTGTTAGCGTTAATAGCATTTTCGGTGCGATGCTTCTGTTTTATGAGAGGTATATTGTTTTGGTCTCCCATCCAAACACTAACCCCGCCGAATGGGGCTTGACTTCAGTGAACTTCGGCATTACAAAGCTGTCAGATGCTCAGCGGGCACGCTTAAACTTGTGGTGAAAAGAAGTTTATCAACATGTCAGCCCAGAAGCCAAGGTTTCTCACTTCCCATTTATTTTCTTCAATCTTTCTGGGTTCAGTACTTTGCTAGTAACCACATGGCTTCTCAGACTATTTACTCAAGACTTCTACCATGGCACTACAATGATAGACAATACCAAAACAATATCGTGCGCTGTTAGAGCTACATATTACGCAAGGACAGATCTGTTTCGTCGTACGAACGTGTGAGGACCTGTGAGCCAAAGGGCCTCTTCTGGTATGACTTCTTAATGACCTTGAAAAAAATTGTTTGGAACGGTGCACGTACCACAGGCAACCCAGTGTACCCTCACGGAGGGTCTAGTTTACAACAAAACCGTTGATTTTATGACCTTGAACGACCGACTACAAAGAACGCGAAGATAACTATCACGACATGAATGGGGAATTTAAGAAACGGCGATGGCTACGACCACGACATCGCCACAAAACAGGAATATCATTGGTTAAAAGAACATAAATAATCGTGTTGCACGTGCAGCACGGATTTTAGCAAGTATCTTAGCGGTCGTCTGCATAACGACGCCGTGAAATCACCAAATTTGAGGTTTTGACGACAACGTAAGACTGAATGCAACAGAGAACCCTTCCTCTGAAACCGCACGTACCGATTTCTTTTAGGATACTTCGCCCACATTGTAGGACGTGAACGAGACTGAATAATCGCGAAAGACCTATGATAGAGCCAAATTATATTTTGAGGTGACCTTTTCGTTGACCGTCGCCGTCGTAGATCTTAAATTCCCTTGTGGCCTTTACGTACGGTCACGTTCCATTAACCGTATTTTACTGATAGGGCAGTAAAATCTCATTTAAAGAGAAGAACAGATACTTGTTTATGTGCACAATACATCGAAGCATAAACTCTACAAATACCTATTTTACCTTCAAATACTTGTCCCTGCATAACATTCCGCGAATCTTCTCATGATTACAATGTTACCTACGAACAACGGCAACTACTAGCTTTACAATCACTGGTTCCTCGTTAACCTAATTTATTACTAAGACTTGTTTCCATTACTAATTAACACGAAAAGGGATAACTTGGGAATTTGTAACAATATATCGCTTTAATCTAACCCAAAATCATTCAAATATTCAAAACGTCCTATGCATGATCCATTTCCCTCGCTTTTGTGTTCGTCAGTATTATGATTTGCAATATTTCAGGTTCACGTGCTCACAACTCATAGATGTTTCGATTTCCAATTACAAGCTCTGTTTTGATTGGTCACTCTAACTCAATATGTAAATAGTTCACCCTGAATTCAAAATTAAGTAGTTTCGTTTGTGAGAAAACAAAACAACAACATTCTTTTATAAATCAGTCGTACCAGGTATTCCTGATTTCTGAATTAAATTTAACTTTCATTTTGCATTTACCTGTTCATCCACGCTTTTGGAAAAGTGTTACATACCAAGTGCTTAGATTTAGGGTGCGTTCGATTGACCATATTCCGGAATAGGAATACATGGAATATAAGTTAGAAATCCCTTGTTTTTTACGGAGATTCACATTAAAATTCTCAAACGTCTGCTAAATTGCTATTTTAAACATATTTTTATTATCCTTGCTGCTTCGAAACGCGTCAAACATACCGTTTTAATCATCATTGCACGGATTCTTATTCCGGAATTAGGTCAATCGAACGCGCCCTAAAACGTTGACCTGAGATAGCTCCTACAGTTGTGCTTACTAGCAATTGATCTCCTTGGCTAATAATTCGATGAAATGTGGATGACCTCGGTACATTGTTAACCAAATACGTTCCAGCAAGTTTCCTCCTTTTTCGTAACGGTGGCCTACAAGGGCAAAACACAACTCAATATTGAGCTGGATACACAATAATCTTTCGCGAAACAAAACAATTTTTCACGGTACACAACAATCTTTCACGATACAGAACAATTTTTCACAGTACACAACAAGCTTTCGCGACACAAAACAATTTTTCTCGGTACACAACAATCTTTCGCGATACAAAACAATTTTTCACAGAACAAAATAATCTTATGTGATACAAAATAGTTACATAGAACAGAACAGCGTTTCACGATGCAAAATTAAATTTCACGATCCAAAACAAAAATTTGGAAGACTGGTAGCAAACACGGGCAACTCATACAACAACGTGCCGGTAAGTACCTCGTGTAAGATTACGTTATTGTCCCGACTTAACGAGTGTTAGTATGTGTAAGACCACATATATGTAAGATGTGTAAGACTACGTATGTTATCGTTACTATGTTTAACTATATTGTTCCAGTAAATCTACTGGAATCCTGTAACATCTGTAGTCCCGTAACTTTTGTAATCCTGTAATTTCGGTAACCCCGTAACTTCTGTAACCCTCTAATGGTTTATCATTCGGCCGTTAAATACAGGTGCATTTGTACACCCTCACCAAAAAAAAGTGGTCTTTTCCGACACTTCACAGCTAAGTGGCAGCTTTTTTCGTGTCATTAGTGGTGTCTTAAGGGAGAAGATCGATAAACGTGCATGAACCTTGAATATCCCCTACGTTAATCCTCTACCTGTCATGATTGAATTGCAACCGACAGAGAACTTTGGGAAAATG
>NC_090886.1:25093012-25113012 GCF_036669925.1 Montipora capricornis
TCCCAAGGATGACCCCAAAACACCCTAGGAAGGACCCTCCCAATTGTTTAAGCCTCACTTGACTTAATTAATGCTGGATTTGTCCCAGCAATACAACTTATTCCAAAATGGCCGTCATTTTAGTATTCTTTTGTTTGCTTGCAAATTAGCTCTTGTTGCCTCGTTTTTAAGCTGAAATTTCAAAAGGGCTAATTTGCAAGCGAACAAAAGAATACTAAAACGGTGGCCATTTTGGAATAAGGTTTATAATACGGACCGCTTCACGCTAATGGAAGTATACCGTTTGATTGTCTATTGTCTTTATTCGTCATTTAGTCCAAAGTATCTAATGTAACTGTTTTCTTCAACAATACGACAACAACAACATAATTGATCTATTGCATTGCTTTTATTTTAGCTTGTTAAAATAGAAACGCAGATACATCAGGAAGGAGCACATTCTACCGAGTGAAGATCAACAGGCCTAACCAACTTGACCTTCTTCTCACGTATTTTTTTTAGGGTGATTTCTTCAGACTCCAACAGATGCTGCGCATACATCCCGATTTTTTTACCTGTCAGAGAAGAGCAAATAAATAAGTTGAATTAGGACGTGGGGTCGGAATTGACGAAAGGATGAAATATACACGAGACGAATTTCTTGCGGGTTCTCTAAAATTATTACTGACAGCCTCAAGTAAATTAAGGCATGGGCCTTCAGCTGACCCCAAATTATTGTACAAAAAACTAAGGGGGTGGGCTAACTTTTGAAGGTAGTGATAACAAATTAAGACTTTCGCAGACCGTGAATAACGTTACAAACGTTTTTATATTAATGAGGTTACGTATGCAAATGAGGTCAAGTGACTTGTTACGGCCAGAAAACTCAAAATAAAAAAAAAACGGCAACAGTTTGGTAAAATTTACTTTACTCCGCCACTATTAGATTAGTCAAAATGGTAAAAGAAACGAACTGCGCATGGCCTTTTTTAAAATGGCTTTAGTTGTGAAATATTTAACGGCAATTTGTAGTCCCCAGTCCCCTGTGGAAAAAAGATTTATTTTTTCGGACATTTATTTGAGGTTATCTTGAAATGTCCAAGGACAGAAATGATGTACCCAAAAGTGTTAACAGATCTTATTGCTATTAAGAAAGTCCCACAGTTATTTCGTGTTATATAAAATGGATCAATAGATGGTTTTCACTCACGTGACTTGGCGGCCATATTGGTGTACAAAACAATACAAAATGTATGCGTGGAATATGCATAAAAATAGCGTTTGGTTCGCAAAGGAGAGAACGTCTATTGTTCTTGTACACCAACATGGCTGCTCTGACGTCACGTGAAAACGATCTATAGTTAGACCACCCCCTTGCTTACTTTCATAAAACAGATCTGGGCCCATCCAGGCCCTAATTCACCTGAGCGACCTTGCTGAAGAGAATGACAAGGGGTCATCTTCGAGACTTACTTTGCTTTATTGAAGTAGTGTTTCTAGCAAGTGACAGGTCATTTTCGGAAAGTTAAAGCGAAGATGAATTTCTTTCTTACCCCCTTCTTTTATTATTGGAACTGATACACGAAGATGCTATCTTGGTTCGACTTTCCAGAACCATGACCAGTAGTCTTGGAAACAGAGCACGTGTTGGAGACACCATACTTGTCGTAAGTGTTTCCAGCATCGTTACCAGTCCAACAAATGTCACTGTCGACGGCAAAGGTTTTATATTTAAACTCTTCGGCCAACACTCTGCAATGTTCGAAGATTGCGTCGTTTCCGGATACGCTGCTCACATCAATATCGTAAGGAATGGGCAACGCCTTTGGTGCTTTATTTATGTAACAGCCAACCGGCTCCCATTTGTTCCAGACAATGAAACGATCTGGCAAAAAATAAATGAAAGGAAATCATACTCGTGACAAACAAGGAAATCTTTTATTAACATCAAAAATAGGCTTGGTTGTAAGGATTTGTGTAGGTTGGAAATTTGAAGATCAAAGCTGTGAATGAGATAAATATTATCAGCTTTACAGTGGACTGAATTTAGTTCAGAATTGGCAATTGAAAAAGGAATTTGTAGTTATGAGTTCCGAAATTTGACTTTAAGTGAGGATGAAACGTCCTTTTCTAGAAAGGTTAAGATTTCGCTCGATTCGAGTGCTTAAAGCTCGGCCGGACAATTTCCACTGAGAAAAGATAAAAATTAAACCAAAAATGGCTGACCAGTCGCATGATTGCCGATTTCCTCCCTAGTACCTTCATTTTTCTTGTAAACAAATATTGTTTCGGATTCCAAAAGTCCCATGTGATATTGACCCCTTGTCTTGCAGTCTTCTGAGTTCCCATATCTAGCGTAAGAAGGTTGCGCTTGATCACTTCTCCAGCAGCCCCTTTCGTCAAGGCCAAACAGAACAGTTCCATCAGCATCTGCCTTTGTCACGCATTCTTCATATCGCGTTTTAATCGTGGCCCTTCTGTTGCGTTTGAAAAATTGGTCTCCAAGAGCCCGAGTTGTCATTTTGTAGCATCCAAGTGGTTTCCAAGAAGCTAAACAATATTAATAGCATGGACAAATCAGTTAAGGCAATTTAGGGCCGGAATCCAATTGAATTGACGAAATTCTGAGTTTATGATTTAACATATTTCGTATCTTATGTTATCTTCTTGTTAAAACCTCCATATGAAAGTAAGACGAAAAAGTAAGAAAACGTTTTACTAATGTACGGTGGTATTTAAGTAGTTATGTTTGCTGGGACTTTTTATGAAATAAATGCAGTAGGGTTGAAACACCAACTGAAAGAAGACAAGAAAAGAAGCTCAAGTGGCTTCTCAGGTCGACGTCATCATGAAGCGTGCTGATCCAACTTATGGCTTGTTAGGAGCCAACCAGAACCAACGAGAACTAATTGAGTTGTGGGGATTGACTATGTTCCATGTGGAGAAAACTGGTTGACGCAATATGAGTGAAATGGCTGCTCCTTCAAGTGCACCTCACCCGGGCAAAGCGGCCATAGTGTGCTTCTGCGCTTACACCCAATGGCATTTGTTTTCTTCCAGTGTTTTTTTAAGTGTGGGGTAAGCTAAAATCCATTCTTTTTTGAGAGAGAAACGAAACGAGTATTTAATGTTGGTTGATCAGATAAAGTGCAAACTATGACGTGTACTTACGGCCACAAGTTTCACTGTTGCATTCTTTTGTTTCTTTGTTTGTACCAATCACATTACACTTCTTTCCGCCTGCAGCAGGTCTAGGTTTGTTGCACTTGCGACTTCTTTTTTGCGTTCCTCCCCCACAAGTTTTTGAGCATCTACTCCACTTCGTCCACTTGCCATACCCGCCGTCCACTACATTTTGAGTGAAGAGATAATACAAGACAAGATAAATAAGTTCCAGTTTGTCGTCTCAAATAAAGATGAATTTGAGGGTGGGGTTATTTTTGAAATCGTATTTTGTAATTTTTGTCCCAATGTAGCACACCTTGCAGCACTTCTTAAGTTTGTTCTACCCATCAATTGTTATACTTATCAATAACCTTGGTTTTTTTCTTGTCGGTCGGTGATCATCCTAGCTTTTGGAACTTTTAGGTTGCCCGCTTGATGACGCTAATTTGCTTATGTTTATATGTTTTTTCTAAAACTAAGCCAATTAGGTGGAGGGAATATCGTTCAAATACAAAGTTTTGAGTGTAAGGACGTGGTGAACTGCTGAAAATTATTAAATGGGTGACAGGATGTCAACCTGAGCATCTTTATAGTTCTTAGAGGTACAATTTTGAAACAGAAGAACTTTCATATCTATATGCCCACCGGGACACTTTCCTCTCTTTGGTTTACAAGAAGATATTTCCCTGTTCTCCCCAAGCGCAGAGCAGTCTTTTCCACCATTTTGAGGCGCTGGATTATTGCAGACTCTTTTGCGTGTTCTTTGGCCTCGGACCTTTCCACAAGTCTTTGAGCATGTGCTCCAGTTTTCCCAAGAGCTGTAACCACCGTTTACTGAAAAGGAACTCAGTTAATATCCGGGACAAAAATTATTTATATAAATCAACGTTTACTCTTTCTTTTAAAGCCAATCGTAAATGTGGGAAACATGCGTTGAGATAGTGACTGAAGGCTCGTTTTGGTCGAAGGTAAGTTGAAATTTATGACGAAAAAGTCAATTCGGACTTGTTTTTTCACCAGCATTCCTTATTTAGCTGTACATTAACACTTTTGTAGTTAAGTCGTTGAAGTAAGTCTTCCCGGCTAATTACCACATACATTCAAAATTTAGCTATTACTTTTCTCGTTTCAATTGTTTCAAGTCTACGGTAGTTGCAATAGCAAGTTCTTTCACAAGTCAAGTTTTATATTAGCCTCTTGGAATTCATGCATCGTTCGTAAGTATCCCAACTCTAGGCTTTCGTGTATTTTGCTATCGTTTCCTTGAATGTCGATTTCTGCTCGTAGTTTGACTCTCACGCAGCCAATAGTTCAACTTAATTCCCCTTATTTAGTAACTGTATCCAGTACAGAATAAAATGAACGATGGAGTTCGTCGAGGCGTGCAGACGACTATTCGATCTCGCTCGACCGTATAAAACGCTTGCCGAGCTAGCTATTGCTTTTGTTGTTTAGAAAAATGTTGCTGTGACTTTATCCTCATCATTAGTTTTGCCCATGTTGCGCCAGCAGCAGTCGTTATTTGGCAAGGTTCTTTTATGTGTGTGTCCAGTGTGATAAGGGTAATGTGGTAGTTGGTGGTTCGCAAGAAGTTGACTATGAACTCAAATGTTGTCATCATTTATTTTCGATGGACGAATCATGACACCAAGCAAAACACCAATGTAAAAGGTATTGCACGAATTTTGTTTTGGGGAGAAGAGAAATAACAGAGCACGGCATACCTGGGACTAAACATGGCTGTGTGTTGCATTTTTGGGACTGAATGCTTGGTCCCAAACCACTGCAGTTTTTTCCGCCGTTCGCTGGTATTGGATTGGTGCAACTTCTTCGCTGAGTTTGCTCTCCACCTCCACATGACTTTGAGCATTTGCCATACGGTCCCCAAGGTGAATAACCACCATTGACTGAAAACAATTAATTGATAGCTGAACAAGAATTTTGCTCGAAATAAGGAATCGGTCCACATCTTAAGACGTCTCCGTTGTCAATTGAAATATTAAGGCCGATTAGTTTATGATTAATGGCACAATAAATTTCATTAAATCCAACTTATGTATTACGTTTCTGATGAAAGCTTTATTGAAAATAACGATCTTATCGAACAAAATTACACTTTCAACGGGAAAATGTAATATGGCATAATTAATGCAGTGACATTCATAATTTCCTTATAATTGTAGCTTTCTTCCCGAGTCTTGGTTATTGAACGCACATCAGCTTTCGTTCAAACGCAAACGTACCTGGACATGCATTTGTATTACATTTCTCTGTCTGTTGCCCTGGTCCGAGGCTAGCACAATTGTTTCCGCCATATTTTGGCACAGGTTCAGTACACTTTCTTGTTCGCAAACGTTCACCCCCTCCACAGGAAGTAGAGCAGTCCGACCACTCTGTCCAATCGGTGTAACCTCCATTGACTAAAGAATAAACGAGAATAAAAATAAAAGACATGTAAAAGGAAAAATGCAACACTCAACACTGCAATACGTGTACGTGTATAGCCATGGGTTGCAATGTGAATGGCCAAGAAAAAAATTATGAAGAGGCTGGCTGGGTCTTACATTTGCGAATAGTTGGGATGTCTCTCAAATGGGAGTGTTTTTTGCCTCAGTTTGAGTGGCAAGTTTTAAAATGTTTCGTTGAGCATGTCCAATTCAAAAATCGCGGTTTAAAAAGCCAGGACGATGTACGTGCGACATGTGTAAATATATTCTCTGGATCGGTGTGCATTTCAGATACTGTGGAATAATTCAAAAAGACAATATCATTCTTACTTGGACAGTTGTGTGTGTTACACTCCGTAGTTTTCATGCTCAATCCAAGAGAGCTGCAGTTTTTTCCACCGTTTGCCGGCGGTGGATTGGTGCATGTCCTTCGCCATGTTTGCGCTCCTACTCCGCAAGATTTAGAGCATGTGTGGTAACGTTGCCAGTCGGAATAGCCACCATTGACTGTAAATTAATTAAAGAGCATTGTTACGACAGACTATTTTGGACGGTTAAGAAAGCGGGGTAACTATTTTACCTTAACTACCAGCAGCCAAAGCAGCGGTACAATTCACATGTAGGGTTTATGATATAATGGGCAATTGGGTTTATACCTGGACAGCCGTTGATATTGCATTTACCAGTCTCGGTGTCAGGTCCCAACTGGGAGCAATCTTTGCCGCCGGGACTGGGAGGGGGATTGGTGCAGGAGCGGCTTCGAGAATGTCGTCCTCCTCCACAAGAAGCAGAACAAAGGCTCCATGAACTCCAGGTGGAATAGCCACCGTCATCTGCAATGCATGGACAACCGATAAGCTCTAGTAAAGATGTTTCTGGATGGCATACAACAGGGAGAGTAAAGATACAGCTTTCTGTATTTGACCGGTTAGATAGAAGCAAAAAAGTGCTGTGATTGTATGGAAGATCGCAGAGTTCCCTTTCAGCTGGGTCATCTCTCAGTGAAAGTAGTGTTTCCGGCCAAGAATAAACTAGGCTCGTTTAATGTAGCACACATTAGTACCTGAGTAATCTTATATTTTTAAGGATAAATACCTTACGTTTCCTTTTAGGGTCCTTTAGACTGCGGGTGTTATCGGCTAAAACGTTTCCGGCCAGGATGTCGAATTTTTCCGACAAATATGAAAAAGGCATTTTGGATTACAAGCAGCAACATATCTCTTCACTCTAACAACTACTGGGGAAATTCAATTTTATTTTACTCACACATTGTGCCAGCATTGTTAAAAGAAATTACTCACTGGTTTTGCATCCATAAAACTCTGCTCTCAATGCAATGTAGCTATTCCATTCCTCCGGGACGATTCTGACATACCGTGCTCTGATTGGTGGCTTTAGGTCATGGGCGACAACCATGTATCTGTCATTGTTGGCAACGAAGGTCTGCACAAATAAGGTTAGAAAATGGCTTGATGTGGTGGGGAAATCATTGGTTATGTTGTGGTCAAACTACTTTGATTTGTTCTCTCAATAGACAAAAGAATCACAAGGCCTCTTTTCTAACAATCATTCAGAATCAAACCATGTGGTCATTGCTTGAGATAGGTGTGTTCCAGGCTTTAAACCGCGTCTTGAATTGTCTCGAATCTAATCCGCTATATTTGCATTATCATGAAGACTGTTGTGAGAGAATCTTTTTGTTCCATCTTATCTTAGTTTCAATCTGAGCGTTATGACACATAACGCTTCTTAGTTCAGTTTGAATGGATTGTTTGGAGAAGGCACTCGCTTCTTTGCTCAAAATATTTAAATGCACGTGATGAGGTAGCTCTCCTGCCATTCCAGCAGGAAAGGGTTATCTTCCTTTGAAGGTATATTAAGTGACTTACCTTGGTGTATCCATTGACTTGATATTGTCGGAAGTAATTGCCGTCGGTGCTATACCGGAGTGTATATTCTTTTACCCACTGAGCAGCATCTTGACGACCCTGGGTTTCAACTCGTGTTATTAGCGTCTCGACTCCAAAGTCCACTTGTAGCCATTGAGCGTGGTCTTGTTTGTTTGGAATCCAGGCTCCGTTGCGGCCGCTTTGTGGATGGAAATGTAGTCTAGCATTTTCGGGTCCATAGTATGAATTTAGCTGCGAAGAGGCACTTATTGCTGAATTGGGCAGATTTTCGTTCTGCATTCCAAGCTGAATCTGGCAAGAGGGTATTTCGGGAACGAGAAAACCTATACAGGATGGAAAGTGTAGGTGCTTACTGTGATTTGTGCATGTTCCAGTTTGTGCATGTTACACTTTCCTGCGCCGAAAGTGAACCAAGTTACTTCAACTTCCTGAAAACTGTTATTATTGCGTCCTTTTATTGTGCATTGTTCATTATTTTTACGACAGATAATACCGAAGACAATTGTATATTGAACGTTGGCTATGGTTACGATACTTAGGTCAGCAAATAAGTAGAGCGAGCAATTAAGTGTATGGATTTTACAGCTATCAAACCTTCAGTGCAGCCAAAGAGTTCAAAGCGCAAGGCCATATAGGATTGGTACTCCTTGGGGTGAATCCTTATGTAGCGTGCTACGATGGGTGGATTGAGGATATGTCCAAAGACGGTATTTTGATCTTTGTTGCCCCTAAGAATCTGAGAGGATAAAAGTTGGGTTAAGGTAGTTTGCAGTTGTTTTCGAAAAAAAGAGAAACATTAATTGGTAGCTAAGATATAAAAGCAGTTACTTTATCAAGTGCAATGATGAAGTTTTGCTTAACAAGGCTGCAAGTTCAGTTGATTGCGCGAAAATTAAACAATCAGAAGACACCGCTGTTTTAGCGTGTTGCTGAAGAGAAAAACAAGATATTTGTTTTAGCAGGTATACGTAAATTGAAAAATGATGAACGTGACAAATCTGTTCGCCATCATTGTGGTTATAAAATCAGCTAAAAAAGGAAAGAGAAGTTGTGACGTTGCAGCTTTTTTTGTTCCAATTGTTAGGGTGCATTCGTGAGAACAGTTGCCTTTCATCAACGTTATTTGTGGACTCGGTTATAATGATGTAGATTTTTTTTCGAGTTTTCGGTTTTCGCTATATGTAAATAACTTTTCTTCTGTTTGCAATATATCCGACCAGCCTATAAATTAGCTTGGGACTTGCATTCATGTCGTAATATTGTACTGTTCACACTTTAAATCTTAGGTCTGTCCAACTTACAAAGGCAAATTGCGACTTCAAACAAATGTCCTTGTCTTTTTCTCAGATTACCTATGTTATTTACCAGGGTTTACGGTATTACGCACCGAGTCGTTATTGTAGGTTAGGAATGGGCCTCCTTCAACACTGTAACTTATAGAATACGTTTTGACCCATTGAGCTGCATCTTGACGTCCTTGGGTGGCAATCCGTGTTATTTTGGTGATTTTGCCAAGATCGACTTGAATCCACTGTCCGATATCATTAGCTTTAGGAATCCATGCTCCGGCATAACTTCCCGTTTTGCTAGTTTGAAGTCTGGCTCGTTCTGGACCATAATATTGATTGTAGAGGGAAGTAGCTGTGATGGCACTGCTGGGAATTTGTCCGGTTGTCATTCCAAGTTCTGATTGGCATTCGAGTTTTGGTGGTTCGAACCCTAGTGCAAGAAAGAAGGATAGCCTGTTAAATTGAAGCAGTTTGGACATTCCTCCACCGTCACTTAAGGCAATTAGTTTCCTTCATTTAAGGACGGTGCCGACTAATTCATAGGTATTTTTGTTCGGTAATCTCGTTCCACATGCAGACACAAACGCACTTAACTTCCGCCATGTTAATGTGCTTCACTGGAGGCGCGAGCATTTAACAATAAATCGTGTGTGACTTTACATGTTGCAAAGATTGAAACTAACTGAAATATTTAACAAAAAGTTATCCTGGGTCGGTCAGTCTTTGTGTTCGTCTACATTCAAAGATTTGTTTGTTAACGTTGCTCTCAATGTTGTTAGCTTTAGTTTCTTCCTCACTCTGCTTGGGGTCCAATGACCATTCCTTAGGTAAGGAATATGTTCATTGTCTTGAATTGTAATTATATATACGTGATGGATGGAGTTCATTGTCTTAACATACGTTGTACAAGCAAGATGACTGACAGGCTCATCGTCAAACTTCTGAAATCTCGTGAAGTGGCACTGTGAAAACTCGTTGATACTCGAATTTTTAAGTGGTAATCTATGAGCTTGTTCACCTACCTTTTCTGCAGCCATAGAATTCTGCCCTCATGGAAATGTGTCCTTGCCAGGACTCCGGGTGGATACGAATAAAACGGGTGATGATAGGATTTTCCAAAGCCTGCATTACAGCTGTATATCGGTCATTATTTCCTGGAAATACCTGAAACGGCGTAAGAATACGAAGGGTTCTTCAACACGATTCTCAAAAACTACCTTAAAATAGAAACGATGAGCAAATATTTGAGCAAGTTTGTTATCGAATCAGTATTAATTTATTGGTCAACCTAAAAGCGGGACTATTAGTTGGAACAATAGTTTGAACATCTTTTCTTTTATAGAATAATATCTGGCATGATTGTTTTATGAAATGGGTAACACGATTGACATTTGGAGAAAGGGAAAGCCGCCTTTTTCATTTTCCTTTTCCCTTTTAAAAATTTATTTATGGAAAGTTACTTACCTTTTTTCGTCTATCTTCTTTATAAACTCTAAAAAATATCGAGTCGTAGCCATACGATAGGCTAAAGCTTTTGACCCATTGATCTGCATCTGTTCTTCCTTGAATGGCTACACGAGAGACTTTTGTGAAATCGCCAAAATCTACCTGCAAGTACTGGAAAACGTCGTTTGTTTTTGCTGACCAGGACCCGACTCTTCCTGATCGATACAGAAAGTGTAATCTTCCATTAATGGATTTATATGCTGTGGAGTATTCTGTTGAAGCCGTGATTGCAGAGTCTGGAATCTTTCCATTTTGCATTCCTAGCGCCTCTACACATATTGGAGACTTTGGGGCAGGGAAGCCTATATAAATTTAATAAAGAGATGAAGGTTAAAATTAATAATTGTATTTTTAAAACTAATGACAATGTGACTTGTTACGTCACTTGAAACAGACGTGGAAAATTCAGGAGGAAATCGAAAAGTACCTTTATAGCATTCAACACAGAGCAACGTGTGAAAGGAAAGTTAGGGGTGGAATCATCCGTGTTTATTATAAATACTTGGACTTCTGAGTAAGGAACATCTTGAAATTAAAGATTATGCAATGCATTTCATCAGAAATTAGATTAAATTATCGACTTACCTCTAGTGCAGCCATAGAACTCGGCGCGCAAAGCTGGGTGACCTTTTGAGGTTTTTACTCGGATTTGTAAAAAGCGCGAAATTATGGGTGGATCGATTGTGTTACCAACGGGTTCGTTCCTGTCCAGAGTATTGCCAATGAACACCTAATAACATAATACTTAAAATCAAAGCTTAACAGAAAATATTACAAAGATAGTAGTAATCTGACCTTTATAGTAAAAATAATGTAACATGTGACGAATAAACCTGTAGATGAATAGAGCGGTTTTCAATTAAGTGTCGAAAGTAATTAGCGAATTGCTTTGGTTTTGCATTACTTCACTCAGTGATTAGTTCAAAGTTCTCGCGCCACTTTTTCAATCAATCAGAAGTGAAATCAAAACCAATCGTGGCTCGCCGCGCGTGCACATTTTCCCGCACTTTGCGTTTGCTACGTGTAATTACTTAGAGTTTTGATTGGTTTACTGGATTGTGTCCGTACTTTTTGAATGGCCAAAGTAATTACTTTGGTTTTGGTTTTAAGACACTCATTCGTAAACTGCTCTATGGAGGCACTATTATCTTAATTGTTCGAAGTGATAGAAACCTTGGTAAAAGTATTTGTGGACTTGTTTTCCGCCCGATTTGTTGTTATGGCTAGTCTTTGTTTCAAGTGAAGATATAAATACTTTCAGCTAAATATTAAATTTCTCAGCTGATTTTTTCTAGAGTGGTTTATAGAACTAATATTAGTATTTTCTTGCCTGTCCATCTGCCGCACCGAAAGGAATAAAATTCCCGCCATCCAAACTGAATGCTAAAGTGTAGCTGGTAACCATCCAATTAGCGTCTGATCTTCCTTGAGTTGCAAGAGCTGTTACCTTGGTTACGTTGCCCAGATCAAACTGTATGAACTGCTTTGCATCGTTATACTGAGCAGCCCAGCCTCCTCCGTAGCTTCCTTCTTTAACTGTTCGTAGACGGCCTCGCTCCGGTCCCCAATATTGGTTGTACATTGTCGAGGCTGCAATAGCAGTACTTGGAATTTTGCCACTTTCAATTCCTAAGGGATCTCTGCATTTGATTTCCGGAGGCGTAAAACCTTTCAAGAAAGTTGTAAGTATTGATACGCTTGCATAAACGTTTACGATTTATGTAGAGTGAACTTTGTGTCATATTTTAAGTTGAGCCGTATCAAATGAAAGACTTAAGGGTAATATGAAAATCTCTGTCATTGATGACAATTATGGTACGTGGCGACTGAAAATATGTCAGTGTTCGTAGACTTATCATATTAATTGTAACTTTTATGTGTCGCCGACATATGGATGCAATAAAGTAGAAAGCACCTCCACTTACCTTGTCTGCAACCATAAAGCTCGGCTCGTAATGCAATATAACCATTCCATGTTTTGGGTTTGATGCGAAGGTAGCGGGTAATGATGGGATATTTCAAAGTGTGATAAACCACCGTATACTGATCAAAATTTCCCGAGAATACCTGTCAGAGAATACATAATATTATTGCCACTACACGATTGATTACTGCCACTAAAAAATGCTGCCAGAAATTAAGTATCCAAGATGACAAGACCAAGTGATGCATGAAAACCTGAGTCACCGAAGGGGTTTCACTTTTAAGACTTCAAAGCTTAAGTCGGATTCTTGAAAAAGTCCAATACTTTTTGCTGGTAATGTGACTGTGTGATTCAGTTCCTGTCAAAGTCCGCAGATAATTCTTACTCGCCAGGGGTCAGGGTGTTCAGTATGTCATTGGTTAAGGCATTTTATCGTAACAGCAATTTGTGAAGAAAGTTAAGAGTACGATAGACAGGACTCTGTATAGCCATTTTCCCACTTATAGTTGATGTGTGTTGTTAGTTGTAACTGGAGGATTAAAAAAAAAGAATTGTAGTTACCTTGACGAGGTTATCTTCCTTATAGTCCTCAAAGAATACTCCATCATAGCTGTAAGCAAGCGAATAACTCTTCGTCCACCATGCCCCATCTTGCCTTCCTTGTGTGGCGACCTTCGTAACTTGGGTCCAGTCACCAAAGTTTACTTCAAAGTACTGGAATTCATTGTTCGTAGACACTGCCCAAGATCCATACTTGCCCGATGTTGCTTGAAAGTGTAGCCGACCATTACCAGGTCCCATTGAATTTGTATTGTACGACGTAGAAGCGCGTAAAGCGGAGTCTGGTATCTGGTTGTTTTGCATTCCAAGTGGCGATGAACAGGTGGGTGGCTTTGGTGTTGAGAATCCTAAAACAGCTATTGTTTTAGTGTCGTTAAAATTATTGCATCGTGTATCTGGCAGATATCTGTAGCAAATTAAGCTAAGTTTTGTATGGAGTAGTTTTAAGGTCGTTGATCGTTATTGCAAACCTGAAAGTAGTGCGATTTTTTATTTGGCCCTAGTATGAAGCAAGTTCAATTAATTGAAGTATATATTGCGGAAACTAATTTCTTTGCAGTACGTAATACTCTTGGGTCTTAACTATAATATGCAGTTAGTATTGCTACTTTCGTCATATCGAACAATATCTCGCTACTGTCACTTTGTTGATACGTAAAGTTTGCTGCTCTGTTTTTGGTACATCTTTTTCGGGCTAAGTATACTAAGTATCTTATTTATGCAAAAAGAAAAAATATACCTTCACGGCATCCATAAAGCTCCACTCTCATAGCAATGAATCCCTGCCAAGTCCTTGGTTGAACCTTGATGTATCGAGCCACAATTGGCGGATTTATTATATTTCCAACTGGTGAATTTCTGTCTCTGTTACCTGGAAATACCTATAATTGGAGCAGAAATGATATTTTGTGTTGGATAAATAAATAAAAAAGCACGAAGTGGTATTCAATTAGAAAACTGTGCTACCCTGGATAGAAACTTTCAATTCACTATGGCTATTCCCATCGTTTTTTTTTTCAATTGTTGATTGTGTGAACAAATCATTGAAAGCTAAGATCTTATAGCAAAATTCTGGGTCGATTATAAAATCGACGCAAAATGGCCTTTGAGAATTTGTGCTTACCTGGCCATCTTCGTAGGAAACAAAACTTCCTCCGTCGACTCTGTAGGACAAAGAGTAGCTTGTGGTCCACCAATCGGCGCTGTCCCTCCCTTGAATTGCCATTCTTGTGACCTTTGTATTTTTTCCCAAATCAAACTGGATCCATTCCCCTTGGTTTGATGATTTAGGAGACCATCCGCCGATGTAATTTCCTTCAGTAACTACGCGTAGCCTTGCTCTTTCTGGGCCGTAAAATTGATTATACTGAGAGGAGGCCACGATATCTTTATTTCGAATCTGATGTGTTTGTAGTCCGAGAGGCGAGGCGCAGGCAACCTTTGGAGTTTCAAATCCTAGATAATAAATTGATAGTCTAAATTCTTCATATTCCGAATGAAAAAAAGATTGCGAATACTTTCTGTATTCTTTGCATCTTCTCCCTAATAGAGACTAAGAGAATGGATTTCGAGTAATGCTCTTAGATCCATGAATAACACTTGTGTTTTAAATCGTGTATCTTGCATGGTTTGGTCCATGCTCTATGGTATAAAGTAATCGTGGAAGATCTACTCACAAAAAGGTCCGGCCTATTTTACTTACCTTCCCTACAGCCATAGAATTCAGCCCTCAGAGCTATGTAGCCTTGCCAAGTAATTGGGTTGATCCTTATGTACCTTGTTACAATGGGGTTTTTGAAGTGATGACTAACGACAGTGTAACGGTCAGAGTTGCCAACAAAAATCTGGAAAATGAAATATGCTTGTTGGAATTGTGGCAACACGTTCGTTCACAAACAATTTCCAAAATAGTACAACGCGTGGTAACGAAAAAAGCAACCACGAATTTAGCAATGTTGCAGGGTTATATTTAGTATTGCTTCAATATGCTGCACTTTTATAACTAAACCATTAGAACTGTCATAACTGAAACAAATAACACAAATTTCATGAAGATACCTCGTTTGATATTAGTATATAGAGAGGTGCCAGACTCCAACCGAGTTGACAGTGCTACTTTAAACGTGAGGGTACCTTTTTAGTACGATTTTCTTTGTAGTCTTCGAAGAATACTCCATCGTAGCTAAAAGAAAGACTGTATGTTTTGACCCACCAATCACCATCTTGCCTTCCCTGGGTCGATAATCCAGTAACCTTGGTGAAAGTGCCAAAGTCAACAAGAAACCACTGAAACTTGTCGTTCTTGGACACAGCCCAGGACCCGTACGCGTTACTTTTTGCCTGAAAATGCAGCCTTCCATTTCCAGGGACCATATATGAATTGTAGGAGGTGGATGCAGTTACTGCAGAGTCTGGGATCTGGTCGGTTTGCATTCCGAGGATTCTGTTGCATTTTTTGGTGTCTTTAGCATCAAAACCTTTTGAAAACACGCAGTTCATGATATCAGTTTTAAGTTTTAAGTAAAAATAAAGCTAATGGTAAATGCATGACTGCAGCTACTGGAAAAATCTTACCTACTTCTCAACCAGTATGTCCAAAAACACCCAGGAGTGAAAAAGTGCCGGAAAACGTTTTGGTCATTGCATATGACAAACGTATTTGATCGATTTATCCACGATGCTTTAATGCAAAATTATCACTAAATTTTATAATGATCAACGGACGTAAACAGGTTATACAAGGATCTAAGTTAGATATAACTAGTTGTAGAAAGAAGTTTGAAAACCCACCCTCTCTACAGCCAAACAGCTCCACTCTCATGCAGATATGTCCATACCAAGTAGTGGGATGAATTCGTAAGTATCGAGCTACAATTGGCTGCTCTAGAATGCGACCTTCTGCAGTATCCTTGTCCATATTTCCTCTGATTTCCTTTTGGAATGAGACAAACAAAAAAAAAATGGTGTAGTCAAATCAAATCTTACGGCTTGGGTTTGAGCAGTGGAAGAAATCTTGAGTTCTGTCGATACTGATAATTTCCGTTTATAAACGTTTTTTGATATTTTCTTTCCCATTTCAACTGTTGGCGGATGTAAATATCCGTACATGTGCAGTGTGTGAGATTGTTGTGAAGGGGCTGGGGGTAATCCGTTTTGAAGGAGTTGAGTATGTTAGCTATTCTGCGAAAGTGGTTGTAATGTCTTTAAACGTTTTGCGTAAGATTGGAAAAGTTCACTCCACTTTGTTGCGAGGTGTTCAGAACTGTCGAATACTACTTCGTAACCAAGAGAAGTATTTGAATGGTTCTCACCTCTCCATTGTTGTAAAACTCAAATCTTCCTCCCCTGCTGTAGCTCAGTTTATATTTTGTAACCCACCAGTTTGCATCTGATCTTCCTTGTGTTGCTATTCTGGTGATTTCAGTTGTCTTTCCCAGGTCGATCTGTAGCCACTGTCCAACGTCAGCATGCTTAGACGCCCAACCTCCATAATAGCTTCCTTCTCTTTGCTCGTTTAATCTGCTTCTTTGTGCTCCAAAGTACTGATTGTAATTGGACGATGATTTCAAGGCTGAGTCAGGAATTTGTTTATTTTCCATTCCAAGGGGATCGACACATACGATGTTTGGTGGACTAAATCCTATAAAACGAGTGCATTATCAAACAATAAAAATGTCTTTAAATTTTCTGTAGGAAAGATTGTCGTTGAATGAAACAGCCTAACCATCAGTATGGAAGCCTGTGACCAGGTTCCGATTGTGCTGAAACCAATGAAGTGTCAACAAATATATCAAAGAGTTTTCGCTTTTTAATTGTTGCACTATGCCCCCAAGTTGTGCGTAATTACTTTTTCGACCCCACATTTGTGTTGTAGCATGTTTAATACGGGAAGGTCCCTTATCTCTGATATTAGTATCAATAGAAGCAGATGGTGGTAATTTTAATCCTTTTCTCTATCGGTGGTTATTTTTACGAGTGTTTGAAGGGAAAGTATCACGCCATAAAGGGTAGAGCTTGGCTTTCTTGCTCAAACGACTGTGTGTACTAACGGACTAAGATAAGCTTCTTCTGTTTAGTGTTTTCAATCATTTGTACGTGGAGATGGATGGATTTGAATTCCAAAAAGAGGGCAGAACTTGTGAATCTAGTTACCAACGCGGCTCAATTGAAAGCATGAGCTCTTGAGCTCTTCTATTGTGCTATAAACAGCAGCTTATCACGATTGTCATGTTTCCAAGGGAGAAGCGAGGAGTTCTATAGAATACCTTTCTTGCAGCCGTAAAATTCCGTTCGCATTGAAATATGTCCATTCCAAGTCTCGGGATGAATCCTAATGAAACGTGTTATAATTGGTTCCTCCAGTGCATTCTTTACCACAGTGTACTGGTCAGAGTTGGCTTTGAATATCTAGATAAACAAAATAAGGATATTGGCGTGAGATAAGAAAAACGTTTGTGTTGGGTCTTTCCAATGCAGTTATGATTGAACTATTATTTTTAATGCGCTAATGACCAAATTGTGGAACTGATGATTAAAAGATTACAATGTTGATAGTTTCAAAACGAAATCTGTTGTGTCATATTGGATTAAGAGTTTTTTGCCCTACCTTTTGCAAACCGTTATCGTCGTGGACAGTCTGGTGGAAGACGCCATCGTAACTGTAAGTGACAGTGAAACTTTTTACCCACTGGGCAGCATCTTGTCTTCCTTGAGTGCTAATGGCTCGTACTTTTGTCCAGCTTCCAAAATCTACTTGGAACCATTGGTTTATATTATTGGATGCCGCTGCCCAACTTCCGTATTTACCACTACTAGAGAGAAGATGGAGTCTGCCGAGGTAGGGAGCAAAGTTGTTTAGGTTATAAGAGCTTGAAGCAGTGATAGCTGAATCTGGTATTTCTTCTGATTGCATTCCAAGGGAAATCATGCACTGCGGAGGAGCTGGTGTGGAGAAACCTTCGATTTTCCAAGAAAAATACGGTTAATATTATGGACATTCTTGCCGTTAGTTAATGGCAAAAGCAAAACCTATAACAATCTCCTCTCGTGGGTGTGAAAGATCGTTCTGGTTCCGAAGGGACAGTAGCAACTGATAGCACTGCTTCTTTTTCCAGGACGATATACTAATTAACAAGAACGTTCATTCACTTGTATGTTACTGCCATACAATGAAGTATTTAAGTATGGAAGAGATCGAACAATCCGTATGAAGCTGTGAGTACATCCACAAGTTAAGGACTAACAGATTATATTTAATTCTTACACCCAGTTGTTTTTATAGACTGTAAATTGCGAGATCTCACATAGGAATTTAATTGAAGTGAGTCAAAATAGCTCCAATAAATGGCTTCAGGTGGTGTAAATTGAACATAATTTTTAAGGCTTGAAACTTTCCATACCATCAGTGCATCCATAAAGTTCCACTCTTAAAACGGGGTATCCCTTGAATGTTTTAACGTTGATTTTAACAAATTGAGCAACGATGGGTGGGTCCAGGATATGACCAACAGCTGTCGTGTGATCTGCGTTGCCTTGTAGAATCTAAAGGAGTAACAATGTTAATGGCAAACGAATAAGTTCCAAAAACAGCCCTAAGCTTGAGAATAAACAAATCTCAAATTAAAAGTAGCTCACCTCGCCATTCTTATACGAACTGAACACTGCTCCATCATTACTGAAAGACAAAGTGTAGGTCTTTGTCCACCAGCCTGCGTCAGATCTGCCTTGATGAGCGATTCTTGTAACCTTGGTAACTTGTCCTAAGTCAATCTGAAGGAACTGTTTAGTATCCGCGTATTGGGAGCACCATCCTCCATAATAGTTACCTAAATGAAAGTGAAATTTTATTTCATTATTTAATATGAGGTTGCTGTTAAATATATATAAATGTCTCGGTAGTCTAAGTCGGAAAGTACAGCAACGAAGCAGCTCAGCAAGGTCGAACCAAGAGCATACTCTGGCGCCTCTAGCAGCCGCTATATGGTGCATGTATATGATCTTGGAGCACAGCTTACAGCCAACTGGAATCAGCTATGTATGCTGGTTTTTGCTGAGGGAGGAAAATCGGAAAAAAAACTCTCTAAGCAGAGAAGCCCACCAACATAATCTCAACTCACTTTATGGTATCAGGACCGGGAATCGAGTGCTCTCATCACTACGCCAACTCTACTTCTTTTATTTGTAAATCCTCTTCATAATGGGGGCCAAATAAGTTATTCTGTTTTAATGCTAATGAGCATTTCTAGCCTCGCTACGACTAGCAAATTTCAAAAAAATATTTGTTTGAAAATGATGGTAGTAGGTTTAATTAACAAAAAGACGAAAGAATGTTACGATGGTGGCCATTTATCAGAGTGGTCTATAGCAGGAAGAAAACGAGTTTTAATAAAACATTTTCTGCGAATCGTGGCTGCATTGATTTAAAACTATATAGTACAAAGGTACCTTCTTGCTGCATGTTAAGTCTTGCTCGTTCTGGTCCTCTGTATTGGTTGTACTTGGACGATGCTACGATAGCAGAGTTTGGTATGTTTTCATTTTCCATTCCCAAAGGTGTCGCGCACTCTATTTTTGGTGTTTCGAATCCTGTTAAGTTAAAATGGGATACTTAAAGATTGGAATGGATACAGCGATATTTCAATTTTGGGAAACGAATTAAACTTGTCTACGGTGAAGGGTCTAAAATTGGTTGAACACACATGTTGTGCGTTTTACTCCCTAGCTCTTGTGATATAAAGTCGTAGAGTTATTATTTGAACAGGTTTCCTTTCCAATGTATGGCTGGGGGAGAGATTAGTGCGTATTTAGTTGTATATGTACCTTTCCTGCAACCGTAAAACTCCGTTCTCATAGAAATATGGCCATGCCAGGTCTCTGGATGAATTCTCATGAATCTCGTTATTATTGGTTTGTTCAGTACATTTCTAACCACGGTGTATCAGAGTTGGCTGTAAATATCTGAGGGAAGAATAAGTTTAAGCAAGCGTTTAAAAAATATAGTATTACGAATGTGCTGTTTTTAGTTCGTAATCGTCAATATATTAAACATCACACGTTCTATTTTCTGTGGGTCGTCTTTAGTTACTATCCTATATAGGACTATTCAAAGTTTTAGTATCAAGAATCTCGGTGGTAAAATGTGAGGTTCTTCGAGTGCCAGTGCAGATATATGCCGCTATCGTCATTTAGATGACAAAGAAGTGTTACGCAGCGGAAAAGA
>NC_090886.1:25118012-25158012 GCF_036669925.1 Montipora capricornis
GAATTTGCACATTTTAGCTTCCATGTGCCCTCGAACCAGCCAATAGTGAATGAACAGTATTGGGAGATTCACAGACCGATTCCTTTGTTATGGAAGTGACCAGGCAGCCAGAAGGCTGAAGGGTCAGGAGGATAGGTGCAAAGTTTAATTTTGTAAGTACTTCGGATCATTCTTTTCCCCTGAAAACTGCAAGGGAACCTTTTTTGAAAATTACGTTTCAAGGAAACAAAGCCAAATGCTAACTTTTTTTTCACGGAAATATAGCTATGAAAATTTCCCCCACACTAAAAATACCGGAAAATAGGCCATGTTCAAATAAAAATTTTCAAGTGGTTCCACATCTAGTTTAAAGGCAAAAAATGTCTCAATTCCTTCTTTAAGGTCTCTTGTATAAAATCCATATGCTAACTTTTGCATGGCAGAAGAAATCGCCGAACGTCAATTATGGTAGCTGGTGCTTTCGGCTTTTTTGACGGTCAGATCTCATTAAGAGATTTTTAAAGTCCCTAATCTGTCATAGAATTCTGGGTGATGGGATGATACTCACTCGAGGGAAGGTGTAGGGTTTATGCAACTGAAAGTGAAAGAATCCTCCGTTGATGCTAAAAGAGACGGTGTACTTGGTGATCCACTGTCCGTAGTTATACCTGCCTTGAGTTCCAATTTTAGTCACTTTGGCCACTTTACCAAGATCCACCTGAACCCATTGTCCTCTGTCGTTAGTCCGGGCAATATACGTACTATGGTGGTCGAGTCTACCTTTGCTCGCCTCATACCCAGCGCTATACTAAAGGAATAAGTTATGTCATTGATTTCAGTTTTGTGTCTTCAACTAAAGAGGGAGGCAGCGGCGTGACCAAATGGTAAAGGGTACTAAACTTCCTTCGCTTTCTATTCAATTCAAGGCCTCTATTCTTATTCTGATTTTAGGGTTGTTTACTCTACTTGAAAGAACGGAAGCGCTTTTTTTCCCGTAAATTTAAGGGAACATCCTTTCCAACAATCACAGGTAGTAACCTCTCTAGGTAAAGTTGTTTCAAAAAATTTGTAAAAGAAGCGTACGTTTCCGAAATTTATATACTCATGCAAAACCTATTTGAACAAACAATACAGAAACCCTAACAAGTCAGAATTATTCAAGATGGCCGAGCCCAGGAAATAAGCATTTTTTAAAAAAAAATAGCATTCCGGTCAATTTTTTCAAACATTTCTCCGGTTTTAACTTGCAATTAAAAGTGGAGAGTTCCTTTGAAGCCGTGGGTGAAGAGTAAGGATTGAACCACGAAAGGTGGAAAGTAGGCACTGTGGTGTTGCGTATAGTGAAGGGGCGCATCATGGGGCATAACAGATAAACTTTCTATGCCTTTTTAAAGGCAACTTAAATGTCAACCACACTAACCGTGCTGGCTGCTGTTAGACTGGAGTCTGGAATTTGTCCATTTTCGATCCCCATGGGTGTGTCGCAGTCTAAAATGATTGTAAACAAATCGATTTTAGGGAATGTCAAAGTATCATATATGGAAACGAAAAAACGTTAGATGGAACTTTGATGTTTCAAGTTATCTGGAAGCTTGAACAACGACCTCCTCGACCAGAACTTGGTGAACAAAAATGGTGCCCCTGCAATGTGTACTTGTGTGTGTCACACACTTTGGCGCATTCTCTCCAAGTAACTGTACTTTTCAAATTAACTTTGAGTTTGCCTAGCTGATACGCGCTATCCATACCAAAAGACTTAGAATAGTTGCAAAAACTTAGAACAACGTAAAGGTATGTTTTAAGATGAATTTCTCGTACCCGATGCCGTCGTACTTGCTAAATCTCCAGCTGACCAAAGGGTGGAGAAATAAAACTTTGTGTCATTTCATTCGTGATAACCCCCGCACAGTCAAGCGATTCCATTGCCATTGGGAACTTTTCATTCTGCGTTTTTAAGGCCATACGAAATTTTGAGGTTTTGAGTCATCAATAAGTTGGAATAATTGAATTTGGTGGTGGAAGCTTTTTCATTTTGGAAACGACTCCTGTTGTCCATGGTGTCTTATAAGCCCATTCATTGACAATAGATTTGCATCATGGGTGACAAAAAATTTTCTTAAGTCCTTCAATTGTAAGGATCACTTCACAGTATTACGTGATCTTTCTACTTTTTTGTGCAACTTTTAACTCACGGTCTATTTGGCTCACCGCCATAATTTTAATTTAGAGTAACTATGTAAAATTGAAAACGGTCCATTTTAACAAGTTGAACACATGTCACCGGATACGAACTTAATAAGATTGGTACATTTGTTATCAGACTTCACATACTTTGCACAGATCAGATTCACACCAACATTTCTCAGAACATTCCTTATCGGAAGTTTTTTGTGCTAGGCAGTTTGCATAGATATTTACGTAGTAAATTTCACATACCTCCAACGACGAATCCTACAGAAAGAGACAAAGCATTAGAAAATAATTACATACGACATCTAAATAAAGCAGACACATGAACAAATGTTAATTATATGTATGAATTGGTCAAGGGAAAACATTGTGCTGACAATACATGGGCGTGATTCGGGACATGTTACTTATCTCACATCATTCATTAACCATTAGAAAAACTAATTCGGGGCGAATTCAAGTCAGATGCTTTAAAACTCTTCTTCGCCGATCTCGGGTTGCGTTATCAGGAAAGCTAGGTATCATAGAAGAACCTCTGCAAAGACCATATAACCTGCGCAGTTCGCGTTTCTTTTAAGTCGAGCCTGAACACCTTGAACAAGCAGGAAAGCCATCATTAATTATTTTCGCTCCCGTGTATGTCTTACAAAGAACAAAACATTTTAATACGATATTCCACAAAGGTTTATATCGTTTAATTAAAACTGAATTAATGAAGAAAGCTCTCCACAGTACTAGTAAGTCGACAAAACTATTACGCCACATTATATTCTATTCTGTCAATAAGACGGGCATTCAACTTGCTTTATGGTCCACTTCATTTGTATATTGCCAAGGTGCAATAGTCGCATTTACGTATACAATAAGACGAGCGAAGAGTAATGAACATTTTTTGTGTATCAAGACGTGAAAAATCGTCTCAAATTCAAGGAAGGGACAAAATATTGTGTATTGAGCAAAGTAATTCATGAAAGTCGAAATGTAGCTAACTGGCAAAGTTATAAACGGTGTATATGAAGTGAGAGACGAGGATGCCTCTGAAGCTTGTTCAATGGGTTTATTACGCTCAGATTAAACCTAAATTAAGCCCAAAGGCGATTTATCATTAGGTTTGGCTTGGTAATTTTGACTGATGCAGACACATTTAATTTCCTTCTATGTTCAGCGTTATCTTATATCCACCCAAACTCACTCGCTCCTCTCGCTACGTTTCCTTGTGTCTCCCCTTATCATCTTTGTGGTAAATTGCGAAAACATATAGATGCACACCCCAAGCCGAGCTTTCAGATCGCTCTTCGGGAAGGTACACCCGAACCACAAATTTGCACTGTTAGAAATATTTGTTTTTTTCGGGATACCTCTTTCAGATATTACTTTTTCTGAGCAGCAGTGAACCACTTGATTAGTCTAATTTGGAACTCTCCTCGGCAGGGACACCTGAATTAGCTGGTTGTTTGCTTTTGCACAATATATACAAAAAAAACACATAACATTCGTATCTGCTTAGCTTCTTCAGCAGGGGCGGTGTCCTCCTTCGCAGTTGAAAGAGGTGAAAGAACCCAAAACGTACTGATGTCATCGACCGACTTAAGAAGAACTTATCAACTTAAAAGCGAACAGAATTCCTTACTTACCGACTCCTAAAAGCAGGAGGATAATTTTCAACGCTGCAGCCATCTTGAACTGTAGGGCCAGACGGTGCAACTAATCGCTAAACTTGATGGCCCATCAATATATTGCCTCTGAACTCATTGAAAGTCTTTTTATTATTATTTTTTTTGTCTTTAAACGACAAAATTTTCTCCCCCCAGAGGAGCGTTCCATTTTATCGGTAAAGTTTAGTTGTACGTATAGGTGGTTTTCAACCAACCTCTAGAGACACCAATAACAATAGTGAAATGTACGACCTCTGGTGGACGAACAAAAGAAGCTAATGAGAGATATTTTGTTTTCGTCCACCAACATGGCGGTGATGACGTAACGTGAAAACCACCTATATCATAGCTAAACTAGGGACTGGTTATGAAACCCTGGGCGTTTCAAAAGCAGGAACAATACAGTCGCAATTAGATGTTAAACCGACCGTGACCCTGCACAATCTTTTGTTTTTGATTCGCAAGTTAATTTCGAATAAATTAGTCGAAGCTTTTGACTGGTTATCCTGCTGAAAAAAGCGTGTTTTTGTCGGGTTTTGCGCAGGGTCAAGGCCAAAAAAGCGAACAAAAACATGAAACAAAGAAACTTGTCGAGTTTCATAACCAGCCTACATCTATTAACTATGCCTATATATATAAATTTTGCACAAAAATAAGAAAACTGGTTGGTTTAATTAATGCACAATTAAAAAAACTGTTAGACTCGCATCTGCACTGGTTACCCCCTTCAATTATTGTTTGCCTTACTTTTGCACCAAAAATCTTGAAGAAGGGTCTTACAGACCTTTTCCTCTAAATAATTGGGACTGAATAGAACGTGCTCCTTCAAAACACAGGTCATCAAGGAAATAAATCGAAAATATCTATTCTATTGTTTCCTTGTACAGAACGATTTAGAATTTTCTATAGAGGCGTGCCTGGACTTGAAAGAGCACCAACTTCATGTTAAATTTAAATTTTTTCGCTGGCAAAAGAGTGAGGGGCACGCCGAAGCAAGAAAATATATGTTTGAATGTGAATAAAATCCATTTCTAGTAGGATTAATTTGCAGTGGGACTCGATAGTAACGTGGGCTCCCATTGTTCGTCCAGTGAACATGAAAACAATCGCTGGTTCGTAAGGTAAAACGAGGAATTCACTTTATTCAAGAACAGATTGAGATGACACACAGAACATGAGTAATACGATACCGAATACCCTAAGAAATAATACTTACTGACAGGAATCTTTAATATTTTTGCTAAAACTCGTGCTCTATAATAATCACAAGAAAATTTACATCCGGCCTTGTCTGACCAGTTAAAGCCCCAGTTTCTGCCGCCATATTAGCCGAGAAAGAACGGAGACTTGTAACGAATAAACACCGTGTTATTTAATTACTCGTTGCAATGCTCATGTCGACGTTCCTTTTCACCTTACGTGATTGTTAGTTGTATTAATTTCTCTTTTTAATCAGGGCTGAACCAAACCACGTTGATTGTCAAATGGTCGTAAAGGGAATAGCCAGTAAAGCACACGTATTTTTTTAGCGTTTCTGCGAAAAGAGACAAGAAAGGCAGGCGCTGGGCGCCGAGAGCTAAACGCAAGTCACGCGCGTGGGGAGAAGCGCCGAATTTCTATTGTCGCATGCCTTTGAAAAATGTAATTTGTTATAATACTGATTAGCATAAAATGTAATTTGTGATAATCCTGATTAGCATAAATTGATATTTTGCCGTCACGTAGCAGAGGCCTGGTTGTGAGCGGCAGGCGCTTGGAGTGCCACGTGACCGTGGTTTGTATTTGCGATCGTTTAGCGAGTGAGGCATTCTACGGTTAGCCTTTGCCGCGTGCACAAGTCCTGTTTGGTTCTCCTTATGGATGATGCCGAAGTCAAGTAGTTCGTTTCCCAAAGCAACTGGGAGTTTTCTCTCTCAGTTTAGTGCTCTTGTTTCTACTTCTACTTTGGAACAGAAACGTTCAAGAGATTCAGTTGCCCCCGAGAACTTTGGCAGGAATTGAGAGGTTCTAGAGAAACAATCCGCCATTCTTTAAAAAGTCGAGCAGCGAAGACCAATTTACTGCCGTGAAATCAATTTTAGAAGTGGTAGAAGATCCTGCTATTGCGTTGGAACGCACCGATTTTGTTAAAGCCAAGAAAAGTTTTGTCGAAGACACTACTGAGACTGGCCTGGCGTTTGCTTTGTGTGTGCCAAATCAGTCCACTGGAGAACCGTGTATCCTCTTCTCTCTGCAACTAAATCGCATTATCAGTGGCCTTAGTCTTTCGATATGCTTATGGTTATGAATTTTCATTTACCGTTGTTGCTGTGAAAGTTACAGAGAGCCTCACAGTGTGTCTCATTTTATTTGGATCATTGATTTTTCGTTTCAGGCTTCCATTGCGTTAAATTCCCTCACCTTTTGCTTTGAAGACCAATACCTCAGAACTCCAATAGTCCGCACGTGTTTAATACGCGATTTTTGATTTCCTTTGTCTTGATTGTTTTGCTGAACCTTCTGTGCCACGTTTATATTTATTCCGCTCTCTGTTAATGTTCCTAATGAATAGATATTTCTTTGGGTACCAACTCAAGTTATCTAAAGTATCTTGGCATTGTTATCGATTTTGTGATTTGTTATAATTTGCGCAGCAGAGAAAAGAATAAATTTCCTCTCCGATGATCTATCACAGATCGTACCCCTGTTCGCCAGGTTTGTTAACTTGCTTTCGTCCGTTCTAACTTATTTTGCTTGTTACCTGTGTCGGATCCGTATCCAGGTTCATGACTAGAAGCTCCTTTCGTGCCATAATTTTTGCCGTCAATTGGAATAGATGGTTTCTCCCTCTATGGTTTCTCCCTCTATCTGTTGCATCTGGCGAATTAAATAAGTGCTGCTCAAATGGGACGTTGACTTCGGTGTAAAATAGTTATCAAGAGACTCTTGTCCCTCATCCATCGAAGTTATATGAGAAAACAACACAAAGCGGTGATAAACATGGTGAAGTAATGCATTTTATGAAATCTAACTTGATGTTTCGTACGTGGCAACATAGTTTTTAAAGATAACCGTTATTGTATGGAAAATTATTTATATTTCAAAAGAAATATAAAATGACAGCTTGTCAATGGTAAGATTAGCAATTTCTTTTGAAATGTAGATAGTTTTCCATATCATGACGATTACTTTTGAAATTGTATGTTGTCACATGCGAAATATCAAGTTAGATTTCATAAAATGCATTACTTCACCATGTTTATCACCGCTTTATGTGCTGTTTTTTTAGTTATCCATAGCTGCACAACAATGGTTAAATGTAGTTTCGTTAATCTCAGGAACCAAATTATAGTAGGCAAATCTTTTGCAATTCCATACCTCCTGAATGTAATAGCAATACTATTTTCTGACCTTACTCCTTTCGAGGCCACATAAATGTTATAGGCACCTTTCCATTCTTTCTATCGCAAAGTACACGCAAAGTACACGTGGTCATGGCGGCTGCTCTGCGTTTACGTTCCGCCGTTTGCTCCATTGTAGTGTATCTTTTGGTTAGTTTGATAGTCTGTAAACTGGCCGAATGTCCACTGAAACGATCCAGAGATGAAAGATTATCTAAACTGACGGCAGCAAAGACTGTGAACACAGTAAACATCAAAGTAGTGAAACCACCTGGCGATAAGCAAGTCAGCAAGAAGGCTCGTTCGCAAACAACGGGAAGTGTCAAACTTGTTAATGCGATGAAATTATTGAATATGGCACTAGCTGCAAACCTAATTCTCCTGTCTAACGACGTTTCACTAAATCCTGGACCAACACAACCCTCGCCATCCTTGATGAAAGGTGTTCGCTTATTTCATCTCAACATTTGCAGCCTACGCAATAAAATGGACGAACTCAGACTTTTCTGCGACGAGCACAAACCGCACATCGTGACGATAAACGAGACTTGGCTTGATGACTCGTTCACCGACGCGGAAATAACTCTTCCTGGCTACAATGTTATGCGAAAAGACTGAGACGAAAATGGTGGTGGCGTTGCGGTATACATAGCAGAGCAACTAAATTACAGTCGGCTTGACGAAAGTGCAATCCAAACACAGAACGACAACTTTGAATCAATTTGGTTTGAAGTATGCCAGCCAAAATCGAAGAAGATTTTATGCGGAGCAATCTACAAAACACCAGATGCTGACCCAGCCGCTTTTACTAGCCGGGTCGAAGAAATTCTAAACAACGTTCTGACAAATGATGGTGAAATTGTTCTTATTGGAGACTTTAACCTGAATTATTTTGAACCCGACTTCTGCGACAAAGCATTTTCAGCAAACAACAAAATCTTTTCATCTGAAACAAACAATCACCAAGCCCACTCGAATCACTGAGGAGACTAGAACTTTAATTGACCTATTTCTAACATCAAGACCAGAACTGTACACCTGCGGTGTTATTCCAATCGGCTTCTCTGATCACTGTGCTATTTTCGGAGTCAGAAAACTCCACAACATCAAGCGCCCTCCGCCTAAAATTATTCAGAGCAGAAATTATAAAAATTATGATCCTGCATTCTTTAGCGACGATTTGAATAAGATCCCATGGGATATTCTCGAAATGTAATCAACGTCAAATGAAGCTTGGATTGTTTTCAAAGATCTTTTTTTGACAGTTGCTGACAAACATGCGCCTGTTGCCACGCGAAGAGTTCGCGGGTTTTCAGTTCCATGGCTAACATCAAGTATAAAAGAATTAATGACAGAAAGGGGTTACCATCATAAAAAAGCGATCAAAACAAATCAAGAACTGCACTGGAGCAAATACAAGCGCTTACGAAACACCGTTAGCAAGAAAATGAAGAAAGCAAAATCGGATTATTATTCTTCTCGCTTAACAGAAACCCAAGACCCAAAAACAATGTGGGAAATCCTGAAAGAAATCATGCCAAACAAGAAAAATGCCGGTGTGCCAAAAACCGGCAGTTTGTCTGCATTAAAGTTCAATCACTTCTTCACTTCCATCGCCGGAAAACTGTGTGAACGATTTCAACTAAGCACTTACATAAAGCCACTAACACCAAGAGTAAATAACAAATTTTCTATGGAAGAAGTGAACGAAATGTTTGTCTGTGATGAACTGAAGAGACTTAAATCAAAGAAAGCCACTGGTCTAGATGGAATGTCTGCAAGACTTTTAAAGGATGCAGCTTCTGTGATAGCCAAACCCATTACTTATATTATTAATCTGACTATTTCAACTGGCGAAATTCCACCTGAACTTAAAGAAGCGAAAGTTACGCCTATATTCAAGAACGGTAAAAGAACCGAAGAAAGTAACTATAGGCCTATATCCGTGTTGCCCCTATTCTCCAAGGTTATGGAGCGTGCAAATCCAAGTACAGCTTGTGAAATTTCTTGAAGCAAACGAAGTTCTGTCAGCGTACCAATCTGGATTCCGAAAAGGACATTCTACCGAAACTGCTGTGACTTATCTCACTAATCAGATCTTGGAACACATGGATAATCAACAAATGACTGGCTCCGTCTTCATTGACTTAAAGAAGGCTTTCGACCTAGTTGACCATAACTGTTTGTTACAGAAGTTAGAGCACTATGGTGTCAGAGGGAAAAGTCTCACATGGTTCCAGAATTACCTAGGATCTCGTACACAAAGAGTACGATTTGGACAGGACTTGTCACCAAGCCTCCCCATTGAGTGTGGTGTTCCACAGGGATCCCTGCTGGGACCACTACTTTTCGTTATATACATCAATGACTTGCCAAGCTGTCTCAAAAACACGCACATTAGTATGTATGCTGATGATACAGTCATCTGTTGCTCGGGTGCAAACCCAAAGGAGATAAAGAAGGCCCTTCAAGAAGACCTAGAGTGGGTTGTAACTTGGATGGAAATAAATCGTCTGATTCTGAACAAAGAGAAAACAAAGGGAATGCTTTTCGGGACGAGACAAAGGCAAGAAGCCGTCGCAAACTTTTACATCACCATAAGTGGTACCAATGTCGAGATGGTCAGTAAATTCACATACTTGGGCGTTACCCTCGATGAGGAACTGAAATGGAAAGTACACGCTGAAGATGTTCACAAGAAAGTATCCAAGCGACTCGGTCTCCTCAGACGAATACGCTCCACTCTCACTTTACAAGCAGCACAAGCGGTATACAAATGCATTATTGAACCAATTTTTAGTTACGCAGACACAGCCTGGGGTGAACTACCCGAGAGCAGCATCACTAGTCTGCAACGATTACAAAATCGAGCCGCGAAAATCGTCACCTGTCAGAAAAGTACAAGGACAGCCCGAAATATTGTAAATTGGCCAGATTTAGAAACACTGCGAAAAATACACAAATGTATTTTAGTATATAAATGTTTACGGAATTTCGTTCCTATATACTTAAAAAACTATTTTAAGGTAAACAATGATGTACACAATTACAACACTAGGCAGAGGAGAAATATTCACCCAAATAAAACAAATCTTGTTCTTGGGGGGCGAACTTTTAAAAATTCAGGACGTTTAGCTTTTAACTCACTGCCAAGCAGAATCAAAGAGGCAAGTTCTCTAGCAATTTTTAAACGCCTTCTTAAAGGACATTTTATCTGAGTTTTTTTTTTTGTTTGTTTTTCTTTTCTTCCCTTTTGTAAATTTTAGCAAATTTTACCTAACCTTGTATGTAAGTTTTTATTGAACCCAGGGCCCCTAAGGATACCAGCCTTGCAGCTGACTGGGCTACCCTGGTAAAATAAAGTTGTCTTGTCTTGTCTTGTATCGAACAGAAAGTGATTTTGGCTATCCCTTGGGGTCGAAGTAAGGTAGGCCATAAATGTGTAAGACTTGTTTCACGGTCGCTCCGCTAGGATCAGTGGGAGTCGTTGATGTAGTCGAGCCGCTCGCTTGTTATCCAATTGCTGACATTCCGATCGTTTGGACGAAATAATCACGCAAATTTTAATCAGTAACCACTTTGGTATTCCACGTATCCCGTCCTCGTCGCCCAATGTAATGATGGCCGAGGTATAAACAGACTTGTCACACCACAGGAAGCCACACAATCTGTTTGCGTAACCGCTTGTATTTTATGGTCGTCACTTATTTCTATCCCTCAAACTGACATTTCCCTTTTTATTCAACTTACACGACGTACAATCTACTTCAGACTTCAAATCTACTTCAAAGAAACAAACAATTTTGTCTCCACTCCACAACAAATAACAACACAGCATCGCTGAACCAAATAAGTTTACTTTGGAAGGGCCTGGCGAGAAACAACCCGAATACTATATAACACAAACAATTTGCAAACTACGAGACAAATCCTTGAAAAGCAACCAAGGATAAAGTCGTTTACAAGTGCCAGTAGGGCTGGTGAGCCACAACACTTTAGTTAATGCACAAAATATATAGCCTACTACTCCGAACAAGCAATCAGACTTGGTACCAGTTACAAAAATTTGGTTTTATCAACGGAGTTGATAATGTAAATTGGCCACCGTACAGAGATTCTAAAAGCTGACGTTTCGAGCGTTAGCCCTTCGTCAGAGCGAATCGAGGGATTATGGGTTACGTGTAGTTTTTATAGTAGAGTAGGAGCTACGCTATTGGTGGTAACATGGCAACGTGAAAAATAGGAATATATTAGTTAAATGAAAAGCGTTCGTTAATACCGTGAGGATTAAGGGTGCCGATTTGAAAGATGAATTTTTGTTCCAGATTCTTGCGGCTTTCCGTCGTACCTAGATGTAGGGAAAGGCCGCAGATAGCCATGTTTTTTTGGAGTGGTTAGGCAGATTAAAATGGCGAGCGACTGGCTTGGATGCATCCTTGTCATTCTTCTCAACATCGCGAAGGTGTTCGCGGAATCGGTCACCTAGTCGTCTACCTGTCTCACCAATGTATAATTTATCGCATAACGTGCAGGTTATGCAATAAATGACATTTGCGGAGGTACATGTGAAACGATCGGTGATCTTAACAGATCGCTTAGGTCCCGATATCTTGCTAGTGTTAACAATGAAAAGACAAGTTTTGCATCGTGAGCGCGCGCATTTGAAAGTGCCGGGTTGCTCGTTAGTTTTGAGCGCGCTTCTAACTAAAAAGTTGCCTACGTTTTTGTCGCGTTTGAATGAAATAAGTGGAGGTTGCGAAAAGATTCTACCAGTCTCGGGATCATTTTGGAGTAATTTAAAATTACTAAGAATGATGCTTTTGACTGCGTGATTATGAGGATGGAAAGTGAGGGTGAATGGAATTCTGTCATTCTTATCTTTTTGTGACGTTTGTAGTGATGACTGTCGATCAAATTGTTGGGCGCGATGATGGCCCGCTTTGACCACAGAGACAGGATAGCCACGTTTTTCGAAGAACTGGCACATCTCCTCTGATTTGCTGGAAAAATCGGAGTCATCACTACATAGACGTCGAAGTCTAAGAAATTGAGAATAAGGGATGGAGTTCTTGACATGTGATGGATGTGACGATGAATACAACAAATAACTGTGTGAATCAGTAGGTTTGTAGTGCACACTAGTACATAGCAAGTTGCCTGTAATAGAAACGTTGATATCTAGAAAAGCCAATGAAGTTTCCGAAATTTCCCAGGTATATTTAAGAGCTGGATGAAAAGAGTTGACGGAGGTTATAAATTGATCGAGTTCTTCTCTGCTGGATGAAATAGCGCCGATGCAGTCGTCGATGTAACGGCCGTAGAGTTCAGGTTTGGGGCCGTTGTACTGACTAAAAAATTGGTGTTCAACATATCCTACAAAAAGATTGGCATAGCTAGGTCCCATTCTTGTGCCCATCGCTACACCATTAATTTGTTTGTAATAGTTGCCGGCGAATGAAAAACAATTAAGCGTTAAAACTAGTTCGGCAAGGCGGAGGAGCGTTTCCGAGCTAGGTTCTTTGACAGTGCGTTGATCGAAAAAGTGTTTAAGTGCTTGAAGACCTTCGCTATTAGGAATGACTGTGTATAGAGATGTAATGTCCATGGTGAAAATAAGTTTGTCTTGGCCGGAGAAATTGAAATCGCGGAAAATTTGTAGTGCGTGTGTACTGTCTTTAATGTATGATGGCAAAGATTTGACGATAGGCGTCATAATCCTGTCTAAGTAGCTAGAAATGAGTTCGGTGGGGCAACTACAGGCAGAAACGATAGGGCGACCTGGGTTGTTGGGTTTGTGAATTTTAGGCAAGAAGTAAATGCACGAAGTTCTAGGGGTGTTGATGATGAGATTAGTGGCAGTGTCCGGTAATTCTTGATTAACTATAAGATTTTGAATGGTGTCTTTGACAAGTTTTTGATTGTTGGAAGTGAGATCTTTAGGGATTTTGGCATAAAACGAGGTATCCGAAAGTTGCCGCAAAGCTTCTTTTTGGTAAAGGTCGGACCGCCAAACAACTACCGCGCCGCCTTTGTCGGCCGATTTGACAACTATGTCGTTGCGTTTACTAAGATTTTTAAGCACCGCCCACTCTTCCGAGGAAAGGTTGGAAAATTTAGTGTTGCGATTGAATTTAAGTTTGTGAATGTCGTGACGGCATTTTTTGGTGAAAAAATCTAAAGAGGCAAATTGTCCCTCTGGGGGAGTCCATTTGGATTTGCGAACTAGAAGTGTTTCAAAAATATCTTTATTAGAAGTGTCCGAATCATGTTCTTTGTCGTGAAAAAAGGCTTTTAACTGAACGCGGCGAAGGAATTTTTCGACATCTTGCTTAATAGAAAATTCGTTGGTGCGTTTGGTAATAGGGACAAAATTTAGGCCCTTACTGAGAACAGATTTCTCTGAGTCAGTAAGCGGAAGATTTTCTGGAATTGTAATTACGGTATTATGGCTATGCAATGTAGTGTCGTCGGTAATTTGCGGACCTATTAATTGTTGAAGTTTTAGAGTCTTGGTTTGGTGCAAATGGTCAAACAGTCCAGAATTAAGTTGTCGGATTTTAGCGCGAATCGATTGTACTAAAATTGCTGGACAGATTTTGGAAAGTTCGGAGCGATAATGAAGAATTTGTTTGTCAAGTGCGATTCGTTTTTGGCACATAGCTCTAATTGTGATCCTCATAATATTACGTGTAAAAGAATTTTGCGCACATTAGGTGCGGTTACACTAGACCTCTTGCCCATGGGGAACCTTGGGGTTACGGATTGGGTTCGGTTTACCCTGGGTTATGATCGACTCCCCATTTGCGGTTACACACTTGTAAATTACTTTTTTCACGACAAAGAACATGATTCGGACACTTCTAATAAAGATATTTTTGAAACACTTCTAGTTCGCAAATCCAAATGGACTCCCCCAGAGGGACAATTTGCCTCTTTAGATTTTTTCACCAAAAAATGCCGTCACGACATTCACAAACTTAAATTCAATCGCAACACTAAATTTTCCAACCTTTCCTCGGAAGAGTGGGCGGCGCTTAAAAATCTTAGTAAACGCAACGACATAGTTGTCAAATCGGCCGACAAAGGCGGGGCGGTAGTTGTTTGGCGGTCCGACCTTTACCAAAAAGAAGCTTTGCGGCAACTTTCGGATACCTCGTTTTATGCCAAAATCCCTAAAGATCTCACTTCCAACAATCAAAAACTTGTCAAAGACACCATTCAAAATCTTATAGTTAATCAAGAATTACCGGACACTGCCACTAATCTCATCATCAACACCCCTAGAACTTCGTGCATTTACTTCTTGCCTAAAATTCACAAACCCAACAACCCAGGTCGCCCTATCGTTTCTGCCTGTAGTTGCCCCACCGAACTCATTTCTAGCTACTTAGACAGGATTATGACGCCTATCGTCAAATCTTTGCCATCATACATTAAAGACAGTACACACGCACTACAAATTTTCCGCGATTTCAATTTCTCCGGCCAAGACAAACTTATTTTCACCATGGACATTACATCTCTATACACAGTCATTCCTAATAGCGAAGGTCTTCAAGCACTTAAACACTTTTTCGATCAACGCACTGTCAAAGAACCTAGCTCGGAAACGCTCCTCCGCCTTGCCGAACTAGTTTTAACGCTTAATTGTTTTTCATTCGCCGGCAACTATTAAAAAATTAATGGTGTAGCGATGGGCACAAGAATGGGACCTAGCTATGCCAATCTTTTTGTAGGATATGTTGAACACCAATTTTTTAGTCAGTACAACGGCCCCAAACCTGAACTCTACGGCCGTTACATCGACGACTGCATCGGCGCTATTTCATCCAGCAGAGAAGAACTCGATCAATTTATAACCTCCGTCAACTCTTTTCATCCGGCTCTTAAATATACCTGGGAAATTTCGGAAACTTCATTGGCTTTTCTAGATATCAACGTTTCTATTACAGGCAACGTGCTATGTACTAGTGTGCACTACAAACCTACTGATTCACACAGTTATTTGTTGTATTCATCGTCACATCCATCACATGTCAAGAACTCCATCCCTTATTCTCAATTTCTTAGACTTCGACGTCTATGTAGTGATGACTCCGATTTTTCCAGCAAATCAGAGGAGATGTGCCAGTTCTTCGAAAAACGTGGCTATCCTGTCTCTGTGGTCAAAGCGGACCATCATCGCGCCCAACAATTTGATCGACAGTCATCACTACAAACGTCACGAAAAGATAAGAATGACAGAATTCCATTCACCCTCACTTTCCATCCTCATAATCACGCAGTCAAAAGCATCATTCTTAGTAATTTTAAATTACTCCAAAATGATCCCGAGGCTGGTAGAATCTTTTCGCAACCTCCACTTATTTCATTCAAACGCGACAAAAACGTAGGCAACTTTTTAGTTAGAAGCGCGCTCAAAACTAACGAGCAACCCGGCACTTTCAAATGCGCGCGCTCACGATGCAAAACTTGTCTTTTCATTGTTAACACTAGCAAGATATCGGGACCTAAGCGATCTGTTAAGATCACCGATCGTTTCACATGTACCTCCGCAAATGTCATTTATTGCATAACCTGCACGTTATGCGATAAATTATACATTGGTGAGACAGGTAGACGACTAGGTGACCGATTCCGCGAACACCTTCGCGATGTTGAGAAGAATGACAAGGATGCATCCAAGCCAGTCGCTCGCCATTTTAATCTGCCTAACCACTCCAAAAAACACATGGCTATCTGCGGCCTTTCCCTACATCTAGGTACGACGGAAAGCCGCAAGAATCTGGAACAAAAATTCATCTTTCAAATCGGCACCCTTAATCCTCACGGTATTAACGAACGCTTTTCATTTAACTAATATATTCCTATTTTTCACGTTGCCATGTTACCACCAATAGCGTAGCTCCTACTCTACTATAAAAACTACACGTAACCCATAATCCCTCGATTCGCTCTGACGAAGGGCTAACGCTCGAAACGTCAGCTTTTAGAATCTCTGTACGGTGGCCAATTTACATTATCAACTCCGTTGATAAAACCAAATTTTTGTATACTACTTCCCCACCGACGCAGCACCACAGTTTCTTTAGAAACTACCCCTTCATTCATTGGTACCAGTTAGGCTGGGGAGCAAAAGCTGCGTCATTGCATTTGACTATAAGATAAACAGGCCATATTTGCCTACTTCCCTAGATAAGCTCACATTAGGTGCGGTTACACTAGACCTCTTGCCCATGGGGAACCTTGGGGTTACGGATTGGGTTCGGTTTACCCTGTGTTATGATCGACTCCCCATTTGCGGTTACACACTTGTAAATTACCCAAGGGGAAGGTAAGCGTTGGCCTGTTTTGGTGGGAAACTTACCTTTAAGATAAGACAAGATGAGATTTATTAGTTTTTCCACTAAATGGTTTTTGAAAAACTAATTACAATACAAAATACATTAAAATTAAGGATCTAAAAAAAAAAGTAAACATCAAAGATCTACATCTGAACGACAAACTTTTCTTTGGCTTATTTTCGGTAACTGTAACGATCGGCGCTTCTCTTAAACTGTCCACCTCAATTACGTTCAGCGATTCATCGCTTCATTTTAAGAAGGCAACAAAGACGTCGACTTCAGTTACGCTTTCTCTAGTCCTTGCAACTCTCCAATTTATAATTTAGACGTCGACTTGCTGCTGGCAAGAAAAGGCGTGCTTGGGTATTTCCACGTCCGCAGTTGTTTACACAGTTCATCACAGCATGTATTTTCCTCGCGTTCGGCAATCTTGTGATTGGTTGAGCCGCTTTGGGGTTTTGTTAACCATAAGACTTGCATCTGGAACTGTCATGGGCAATTCTTTTGTTCTTTTTGACGTATCCATGGAAATTTCGCACAGGAAATTTTCCTTTGGGCAGATCGGTTACACATAAAAAATTGCTTCCCCGTGGGAAAAAGCCACTTACCCAAGGGCAAAATGGCTAATGTAACCGCAGCTATTATAAGCTTTGTGCCAGTTAGGCTGGGGAACCTCAACTCCGACATTACATAATACCATAATATAAACAGGCCATCTTGGCCTACATCCCCATAGAAGCTGTCAAGCTTTGTGCCAGTCAGGCTGCCAGGTAGGCTGGGGATCATCAACTCCGACGTACAATATAGGTAAAATACAATATAGACCTAAAGTACAAAAAACTAATACAGCTGAACAACCGCTAGCAAAGAAACTGCGGTTTGAAAAGAGGAAAAAAAAACCTGCCAGAAAAAAACCCCTGTGGGGAAGAATGTGCAGGAAATTTGGGTAGGAACCAAGGCTCGAGCTGCAAGCGACTAAAAGCCCATCTTACGATGGCTTTAAAAAGAAGGAAATTAGAACAGCCGATCCTACCAGACTGGATGCATGGTACCTAGAAAAAAAAGAACTAAACAAAGGAAATGTTGAGCGAAACGAAAGAACGCGGTTGGTTCGGAAGCCTATATGACAAGCACGTGTTATACCTGGTCTTATATACCCCTACATCGTTGCCCATGATGCCCTGGCCTGGAACCCACGCCCTTGTTGTATCTCGTGCCAACAAAATAGTTATTTCAGCCTTATTTGCTAGCTCACTCGTCAGAAACAACATATTTTGTCTCCACTCCACAACAAAAAACAACACAGCATCGCTGAACCAAATAAGTTTATTTTGGGAGGGCCCAGGGGAGAACCACCCCTATAGAGTGACAAAGAAATGGGCAAAGGCGTGAAAAATAGACACTAATAGCCTAACATGGCTTAGAGACCAAGGAATTTGGAAACAGAAAGTCTTTGATCCAGATCGTCATAAACATATATGTCATTGGTTGCACCAACTTCCAGCGACTACGTCGCTGAAACACTCTGTCACTGATACCACCGTTAGCTACCATAGTCGCACCACCCGAACGCAGAGAGTGCAGCCCGAACTTGGAAGGGTCAGCCTCAACGTAAGTAGTTGTTCAGACCGGATTTGACAGGTAGTCATCAAATGGCGTTATCAATCAAAAGACAAAAGAAGGGGCCGTGCATAAATTAGGGGCAAGTTGGGGCATGACGCAACGCGGTGTAACCCTAACACGTGCAACAACACGGGCATCCCGGGTAGTCGCATAATTTAGGGTTAGGGTTATGAGATGCCAGTCTCGTACTTACACGAAGGTTTCTTTTATTGCGAAAGTGAGATGTGTGTGGTTTTTTCATCGATGAGAATGACAAAGAAAGGAACGTAACCCTGAAATTTCGTTTGGAGCGCGGGCACTTGTATGGCGCATAAAATAGTACTGTGTCTGCAGATCATTTTATCGGTATGTGACTAGCCTGGTTGGAGAGAGAGAGAGAGCTGGTTGGAGCTCCTTCCTGCTCAAGAGCAGAACTGTGAATGAGAGATAACAACGAAGCAAAGACAAGAATATGGAAAAGAAACCAATCACAATCACACCAGATGACCTCATTGGAGACCAATCAGAAACAACCATTACCTCATCGAGAGGCAATCAAAAGACAAATAGGTCATTCTATGATTGGTTCCTAATGATGTCACCGGTCCATCATGCCTTGAGGGACAAACGTTTTGTGGTTATAGAAGCGTCGCTCTAGCTCACTTTTTTCATGCGACTATATCATGTCTAAGAAGAAAGAACAAGTCGTACCGATTCGGAAACCCACTCGGCCATCCAAACCTCCAATCAAGAAGAAGCCAGAAGTCACAAAAACATGCGGAGGAAACAACGCTATGACCATGGAAGAGATACTGGAAATGCCACCCCTATCGCCCATCCCACCCACACTCACTGTGCAAGTCGTGGAGCAGACCTACCAAGAAGGGGAAGGCTGGGATCCCAATGAACCCACCACTATTGAAGAACTTATGGGGAAGATCCCTGATGACCTGTCAGCAGAAGTTGATACGACATGCCTTTTTCATGGTTGTTTGTTGGAGCACCGAAAATCAGACAATGGCTTTCATTACATGAAATGTCCTGAGTACCAACAAGCCAACAACAAGTACACCAGTACTTACAAGTGGTGGAGAAACAACGGCACCATCAGCTTGTGATTAACATCGACAAAATGCATTCCGAATGGCCAAAGATGCTGTGTTACTGCAATAAACCTTCCACTCTGAAACAGAGCAAAACTGAAAAGAACCCTGGACGCACGTATTTCAGCTGTCGGAGCCGCACATGCCCCTACTTCCAATGGTTGGACACTCCCTAGAACCACAAGATCCTAGTCTTCACCTTAGATAAAGTGAATCCGCCACCGCAACATCCTCAATACCCAGGCTTTAAACCACGCCTGGTGGCTTACCATCCAAAGAATAAATAGAACGTAGTGCCATTACGACGTCACCCATACAAGAAGATCGTTCGAGAACACATCCCAAGCTCCATCCACCTTTCAAATGGCTTGCCGCACCAGTGGCTCAGTTGGTTGAGCATCGGGCTGTCATGCGGGAGGTCATGAGTTCGACTCTGGCCGGACCGATAATCAGGGTCTTTAAACAACTGTGGAGAAAGTGCTGCCTTTGTAATTACATCCGCAAATGGTTAAGACTTCTCAAGTCTTCTCGGATAAGGACTATAAACCATAGGCTCACAACCCAGTGGGACGTAAAAGAACCCACACACTATTCGTAAAGAGTAGGGCATGGAGCTCCCGGTCATGACTCACTTCATTCATTCATATGCTGGGTGAGATCGCTAATGGACTGATAGCGGCTGCCAGCGGCGCCTATATATGCTGATGTCCGATCTCACCCACAGATCCCTTGCTTGTAAAGCGCATTTGAATATATTTATAGAAAATGCGCTATATAAATTCATTACCATTACCATTACCATTACCGCATGGCCCAGCGCCTATCTGATGGATGTTTTTCAAATACCGCATGAACTGTGCTCAATATTGTAAAATAGTTTTTAATTAGATGATTGGTGTAATAAAAAGAGAATGAGACCATTTGATCGATGTAGTTGTCGTTGTGAGTGAGAGTGAGCGAATATCGAAGCCGTGCGAGATCACCTTGATCACTGGGGGCGCTAAAGGCACCAATGCCTGGGCCATACGATGGGCGTGGCAATGTGGGATGCGTGTCATGTGCATTCTCCTTTACAACCACCCTATCACCCGAGTGGATGGGAAAGGATGGCGTCTCTGTGGTGGTCATGATCCCAAACTTGTTGATGCCTCAGCAGTTTTTCATCCGGGGGATTTGTCACTTGATGTACTGCGCATAAATATGATCAAGTGTAACTCCTCGGACACAGAAGTGGATCACGCCTGTCGAGCTGCCAATAAACGGTTACAGCATACATACCCATCATCATCTTGTAAAGCCAACGGATTGTTGCGGCGCAATTATTGGATTATAAAGAAAACTGATACGGTGTACTCGTTCGGGAAATTTGCACAAAACAGTCAAGGATTAGAGTGTGTGGATGGTGGGACGGGATGGGGCGTAGAGATGGCACTCCTGATGCACAAACTCTTGTATCTGTACTCGATGACACATAATCGTTGGTCCGAGTATGATCGTGTTGAGGACAGATTTGCAGCCTGCCTCGAACCAATTGTGTCATTGATGAGTAAAATATGCGCCATCATTGGTACGCGAAACATGGAAGCTCACACTCACCTGTGGCGCTGTTTACAGATCATGTTTTCGATTCGTTGGGGGAATAGAGTGCCAATGAAAAGCAAAATATACCATTCTGTGATTGTTCCTAATGATGTCACCGGTCCATCATGCCTTGAGGGACAAATGTTTGAAAAGCGTCGTTCTTGCACAGTATTTTTTCATATCACTTGAGGATGAGAAGCGTTCATTTCTACAGTGACGTGTCAAGAGCCCTTTTAAAAACAGAAAAAAAGACACGGGACTGTCTCGAAAGAATTCCTAGCAGAAACCTTGTTGATGAAGATGAAGTTACCTCGCGTTGCACAGAGTTTCAAAGAATTCATCGAGTTCAAAAGCAACAGTTACACGAGCGCCATCTCCAAAGAAGGAAATGTCGCCTTCCAATGCGTAGGGATATAATTGAAGCGTTCTGGAAAATCTATGAAAATCAAGCTTGGGAGCGTTATTCAAAGCGTAATAGAGCAGAAGAATCTGATGCATGTCTTAAAGCAACCATATTATCGGTCAACAAAAATGATATTTTAAAATCTTGGCATGAAGAGTGCATGATGATGTTTCCCCTGGTAGAACAACACTATATGGTACCCTTTCATTGTCGATGGGTGCAAAGGCAGGTTAAGGAGAAAGACAATATTGAGAAGATGAAACAAAGATTGATTGCTCGAAGCGCGTCATTGGATGGTTTCATTCAACCAATCAATGTTTAGATCCATGTATAAAAAGAACTCACCGTTTCACCAAAACGACAGTTGACAGCGACAGGGATAGAAACAGTCCGTGAATGACACAATGCGTTTAAAGGAGGCCCGTAGGACAAGGCAAATAAGGCATCTTCAAGCCTTTGACATTGAATAAGCCTTGAAAGAAAAAGTCAAAGAATTGAAATCTGTGGATGATTCCATGAAAGACAATGATGTGCAAGTTTAACACCAAATAGTGCAGAACCTGGATAAGCGTCGCCTCCATCTCGAAAAGTCTATCATCAAACATACCACACGATGGGCCACCATCAAACAGGAGGAGGAAATGGCGCAAAAACGCATAGAAGAAGAAGAGGAGGATATAAAGGAGATAGATCATTAAGTTTTGGAAATGAGACGAGAACTGGACGGTCTGAAACGTTTAAATCAGAGTTACCAGGCATTTTACGAGGCCAAATGTCGTGAAGTGATCCTGTGGCGCTCGCGGCTGAGCAACGTTTTAGACTTGGTGTTGCGTGAACTGTGCATGGAATAGAAAAATGGAGCCTAGGTGGAAGGCACGCCCGAAGAGATTCTTTGTTGGAAACCACCCAATTGTAATTTTGGGGGATGCAAAACTGTGCGTTACATTTTACAAGATAAATAAAATGCTGATGTAAAACTGTGAAGTGATTAGTGTCACGAAACCGTCAGCCTTAACGTACGAGTTTCCCGGGGAGCCTTGGTAGTTTGGGTGGGGTCCAAGCTTTTGCCAAAGCACATGGGTTAAAAAGGCGAGAGGCCCAAAACCTACTGCAAGGGGTCTTAAGCTACACGTTATTCCGTTCACGCCGAAAACATTTCCCTACACTACCCACCTTAGTGTTTAACATCTATGAACAATGGGTTGCCAATTTGACTGAATCGCAAGGGTTGGCACGTTGGAACAAAGGGATACGGTACGCCTTAACGGCAGTGGATGTGTTGTCCAAATATGCTTGGGTGGAACCCTTGAAGAACAAGACAGGGCTTGCGGTCGCACAGGCCATGTCATCCATCTTGACACGAGCCGGGCACACACCTCAAAAATTGCAGACCCATGCAGGCTAGGAAATTTACAATCGCTCGTTCCAGACTTTGATGAAAACGCAAAGTATTCATCATTTTAGCACGCACGGGGACGCTAAAGCTGCCATAGCAGAACGGATCAATCGCACCTTGGAAGAGAAACTGTATCGGTACTTGACAGCCAAGAACACGCGGGCATACTTACAGGTCTTGCAGAGTATCGTGCAGGAATACAACGCCACTGTGCATCGGAGCATTGGTATAGCTCCAAAAGACGTAACAGACGTCAACGAGGCCCAAGTATGGCACCGTCTGTACGACAAACCATTCCTAGCCAAGAAAAAGAACAAACAGACGCTTTTGGTAAAAGGGACATTGGTGCGTTTGAACAACAAACATCGGCTATTTCAAAAAGGGTATTTGCCCTGGTGGACAGAAGAGGTTTTTGTGATCCGTCGGGTAGTGCCAGGGGTAGTATCTACCTACAAAGTACAGGAATGGGATAGGACTCCGGTGGAAGGTACATTTTACAGACAAGATTTGCAACCGGTGACCGTACCAGATGACGGACTCTTTCGCATAAAAAAGGTTTTACAATGCAAAGGAAAGCAGGTCAAAGTGCGTTGGCAAGGATTGTCTGATAAATACGACAGTTGGATCAATGCGAAGACCATTCGCACGTGGAAAGGGTGAGAGAACCATAGGTGATTTCTACGTGACCTTACCGAGTGATCTCTCACCTGAATTTCCAGATAACTCACCATCCAGTTTTAAGGTTCGGCTGCCCCAGCGACTGACGTTGCCGGGGCAGGGTTGGCGAGCTGCCTTGAGAAGTATGTCCGTGCCTGACATTCGCGTCAACCTGTACCATCTGATACCAAAATACGATTTTCTGTTTTACATAACGCTAATGAGGTCTGGGGCTAGATCAGACGTGCAAGTGAACATGATGAATATCGATCATCTCAAGTGGGTAGTGGATGGAGAAAGTTTCATGAAAGCCTGTGTTGATGTTCCACCCAAATGCGCCTAAGGGATCCCTTTTAAGGGAGTCATTTTGTGGACTACACGGGAAAGCGTATCTATATATGTAACCTTTCGTTGGATACAGCGAGGAAACGAACAAGAATACAAAGATCAAACTCGATGGTGTAGACAACACTCCGGAAATTTGGATTAATGGTACCTTGGCCATCAAGATGGTATGTCTGACAGCAACAGGAGAGTTGGGCCATAACCTGTCTCGAAAGTACATAGATGACAAGTGCCTGATCTGACAACTTTTGAGAAGCACCGAGACTTGCTGGATAACGATTGGAATGGTGTGTTCTGGGCAATAGAAAAATTGCCTTCGATTAAGCATGAATTGTAATTGGCGTTCCAGCAACCTGAACCACGCCTTTCGAACGGTGGTTGGGGAGCCTTCTTGCACCTTGCATGTGTACTGTAATGCAGCGCAGAGCACGATCGTGGGAGGAATGAAGACGGATTTATTGAGTGAAGTCTGGTACGAGAGACGTGGTAGAGGTGTGGTGTATTTTGAACCCAAGCACAAACAATTTCATCCAGTGCGCCAAAACACCTACAAAACAATGCAAGTGGACGTAGGTGAAACAAACGGTTCCTTGGTAGCATTTCCTAACAACAAATCTAATCGTACCTTGGTTACCCTTCATTTCATCCAAGATAAATAGAGCAGCATTGAGGAAATCACCTTTAGTACGAAACGTTAACATGCGAGTAGGAAGTCTCACTCGATACACACTCCCGCAAATGGGAGATGGATTATGGAAAACCCTATTGAAGATCGGGGCTCCTGCTGTAGCAGAAGGGCTGCAGAGTTTGGCACAAGGTAAAGCGCTTGATGCCGCAGCAGGCATGGTTTTGCGTGCAGGAGTCAGTGGGTTGAAAAGGAAAGCCAGTCAATCGGTAAGGTCTATGGTGCAAAAAACAGCCAAACGTGCTAAGAATAGCATCAAATCAAAGGTCCATCAAACAACCAATTATGTGCGGGATGTTTTGGGTGTGTGATCTGGACCAATCAAAAAGCAAGAGAGGATTTGGACCAATTAGCGTCAAGAAAAAGCTCTATAAAAGAGACAACTTTATTTCCTGACAGTCACACACCATCTCATGTGCAGAGCACAGGTTCCATCATGTCTATTCAAAAAGAAACCTCTCACACAGACCTTTAATTGTGCAGAGAAACAAGAACCTTACGTCACACCATTAACCCATACGGACCTATTTGAGCCGTTGAATGCAAAGAAACGATCAAGAAAACCATCCTAGAACCTGTCGGCAAAGTGATGATTCTGCCAAAGATAAGTATCGGTGAAGTCAAGCAAACGAGGAAAGAGTCTGTGGGCGAGTGGAATGGAAACCCCTAAAATTTGAGACGGAAGATCACAGTCTCCCCAAAGCCACGCATCCCTGCTCCAAAACGGAAACGAATAACACCTCGAAAGTTGGCGGATGAATGTGAGCGATCGATGCACCTGCAAGAAGAAGAAACGAAAGAAGAGGAGCACAGCAAACTCATCGCTCGCCTAGCCCTAACAAAACTGAAAGAGATGTTGAAAGATGAACGGAAAGCCGAACAGAAGCTGAGAACTTTGACTTAACGCTTGCTGGAGAATCATGACATGTTAGGAGAGCCCGGTGCAAACCAAGACAGTGTAGTGTTGAAGTCATTTCCTCTTGTATAAAAGGGTTTGAATAAAGCTTGTTCGTTTCAAATGATACGATGTGGTCTCTCTGTGTGTTGTTGTGCGATACGTAGCACTGCTGGCGATGGACCCGCAAGGTGATCATTACCCATTTGCCTTCCAAAGGTTTGGTTGAGGAATATCCGTACGAAACCTTGGAACTCAATCAGAATGATAACAAGAAAGGTTTGTGAGAGTACCATCGCTTCCTGAAAGCCAGCTGCGCTCTGGGTAAACACCGGGGGATTGGGGGGCACAACAAGAATTGCACGCTGTACCTGTTTAATAATGTTGCAGGAGGAGATGCAGACAGCCCCTTGCAAAACCCACAACAGCAAGGTGATGTCACCCTGGAGATCAATTTTTGGGGCTAATCCTGGTCAAAATTTGTCTGTGGTGGTCTGGGGCGAGTTTGAAAGAGTGTTGGATATCGGTGGTATGGGCGTGGTGAATTACGACGTTTAAAATTCAGACCTTTATGTATTTAAATACATCAACTTGTATTACCCGTATAACAGTATCATCAAGCACCGCTACAACAAGCATCGATGGAACTGGTACCCTTGAGCGACCCTGTATTGAGACGCGTGTTTTGGGGTGTGTACCCCGAAGACTAATTACCACCACTCCGTTAAACCGCTGGGAGACAAACGCATAGGGCTATGATTGTCAACACAGGCCCTAAAGGACAACCTGGACGTCATTGGTTGGGTTTGTGGACTTCGGGAGATACCTACGAGATCCTCGACAGTTATGGGGTTCCTTTGGATACGTACGGAGTACCTTATGTCTTGGAATGGATCTGGCGCTATTTTTCCGCCATCCACCACAACGAGCGAACCTTACAAAGTTTGAACAGCCTCGCCTGCGGGCATTACGCTTTATTGTTTTTGCAAGCACGGTGTCGAGGCAAGAGCATGCATGAATTCTTTATATGATTTAGTAGCCAACGATCACCAAGCAGGCCGTCGCATCCTAGTACCGTTACCCCCATCACTTCCAACGGATATTGTGGACGTTGAAGAAAATAGTCAGGCGTGTTGTTCTAGGCGCGAAGTTATGTATAGATGGAATAAATTGCTAATTTAAAAAAAACCGTGTCGTTGTCATTGTTCTTTTAAAAAAGACTCCACTTTACATACCTATGTCATTTGACATCATGCCTGCAACCCGAACACGTCGAAAACGTGCTCCTCGCCATAAAACACGGGCGACTCGAAAGAGGCGGCGAGCCAAACCCCAGAAGGGAGGTATTTTTCCTTTACTCTCGTTAGCCCTTCCTGCATTGACCGCCGTTGGTAAAGCAGCCCCCTTAGGGATTGTGAGTGCCGTGGCAGGGTACGGGATCAAAAAGGCTTTGGATAAAAGATGGTGAAACGTGGGGGAGAGGATCAGATAGAACTATGACTCAGCCATGACCGGAGAGAGAAGGGTTTTTTTTCGAACCCCATGCAGTCTTTTAGTGACCGGTCCTTCGGGCTGCGGTATGACCACCTTCAGGCGGGATTTGTTGAAACAAGGTTCTTATTTCATGGGCCCACGACCGCCTACACTATTGTTACGGAGCATGACAGCCCACGTTTAAAATGATGTAAAAAAAGGATGCTATACATTTTCAAGAAGGCATTCCTAGTCTAGAGGAATTGGACACTTGGTTTGCACCACAAGGTGGTGGGGTGTTAGTGATGGATGATTTGATAGACGAGGAGGGAAGAGATAAGCGTGTGTTGGACCTATTCACAAAACATTCCCACCATTGGAACATCACCGTATTGTATTTGTGTCAAGATCTGTTTCCGCCAGGCCCTTACGCCAAGACCATGTAGCGCAATGCGCATTACATAGTTTGTTTCAAAAATTCTCGGGATTGCACAGGGTTGCGAGCTTTGGTGTGTCAGGCGTTTCCGACCGAGGTCAAAGGTATCATGCAGATATTTTGTTGTGCCACAGAACACCCCTTTGGCTATTTAATGTTTGACTTACACCCAGCCTCTTCAGATGACTGCCGTCTGTGGACCAACCTATTACCTTTGCAAGGGTACCCGCACGGGTTTGTGCCTGCGGCACCTCCACCCCGTTTACGTAGACAAGTTACGTTCCTACGACAGCTGGTTAAAGAAGCGTGTCATTTACAGCGTCAAGATCTTTTACGTCACTCCAATGCTGATCAAATCAACGCTGTCAGCGAAGTCATTTTGAATTCTTTGAAAGGGAGAGCACCCTTATCGCCAACCACGGTGCGAGCATGCCGTCCTCAAAAACAGACTTTGCGAACCCTGGCCCGCCACAAAACTTCCTGAAAAATGCGACTTGTTGATGAATCAGAAGGGCGCTGGCTTTTTGCAGGGACTGAACAGTGCTTTCGATGGTTCCTGTGTTCACCGTTCTTCACCATGATCGAGTTCGTATTCCGCCCCACATTCTTTGAAGCTCTGAATGTGAGATCTTTGATACTTTGGTACTCTCCCCGTCGTTGTTGGCATGGATACGACAGAAAGCTAATGACCTTGGTCAAGGACTGATCGAGGAATTTTTTTGCTGTTATCCTAGACCATGAATAGAACAGTATTGCACAATCTTATTGAAGCGTATCAAGAAGCAAGGCGCTGGAAACTACAATTTGAGGGGCTGCAGCACAAACTCGAGCAAAACTCGGTGATGAAATCTCCGTTGGTTATTTCATTCGCCCAAATAATCGCCCAGCACCGGTTCCACATCTCCAGGGAATTGCACGAAAATCACACTGTCTGTATCAAAATGCAACACCCGTTCGTTCAACAGTTCTAGAGCTTCATAGAGACGCAAGCGCGCCCAACAAGTAATGAAACAGGCCACGAAGATATTCAGATTGGGGGAGATATTTTCACATAATGCTTCCTTGCGTTGATGGACTTCCACTCATTGTTCATTGATGCAGCTGACATAGCGAACATCATGTTGGTCGGAGTCCATGAAACTACAAAAGCCTTAAGGCTCAATGAATTCTTTCACTTGCAATTTGTTCACTTGCTGCCCAAATTTCCCCAACATAGGGTTCAACGTGAACTTTGCCAAAGGCCTTCCTTCTCTTGAAACTGAGTCATATAGAGTTGTTTTTTCCCTTTGTGTCACACCATGTGGGCCAGCCCGAAGCTTCTGTTTTCAACTTGAGCCAAGTGTTCCCATAATCCTCCAACAGTCCAACTCGCTTTTTTCGAAAATGCAACACTTCGTGAATGGTTTGGATCACGTAACCCGTCTCTTCCGCTTTTTCTTGTTCCGGTGTACACCAAGTACCCGTCAACGCTCGCTCCTGTTTGTCGTGGCCACACCAAGAGACTTTCCCGTGGAGAGGACAGTCGATGTTTCTTCGACGCAGGTGTGGCACAGAGGAAACGTATGGTAATACAGGGTGGAAAAGACCATAAGGTGGCTTTTTTGTACATTTTGCGAGGCCAAAATAATCGGAAATAGGTTTTTCTCGTGAGGGGGTGTAGATCATTTCAGGATGTCCCACCGGATATTTCTGGATTTTGTTGGTCCACAGTTAGAGACTGGTATAATCATAATATTTGACTTGTTCAGCAGCATGTTCATTGATCTCGTAATGAAGATGCACAGCATTTGTGCGGCCACCAAAGAAAGTGTCGCGAGGTGAAAGAGGTTCTTGTAAATCGTACCCGGCTACAATCTCAGCTACTTTCGGATCGTGGTGCTTACATTTCCTCCATTCGCACTCCCATATGGTTTTTACTGTATAGCTTCAATCGGACAGACTGTAATCGCAGTAAGGTTTCTTGATGAACGTCGGTCATGGATCGATCGTTCAGGCGGCGGTAGGTTTCCGAGCGCTGACGAAAACATTTGGGACAAAAACAGAAACCAGAAACAGCCAAGGAACTTGTATACCGTGTTGGTCACAACATCATACCCGTCAACCGTCCATCGGGTGTTTGGAATGCAATACTCACCGTGATTTGTAGCATGCTGTATTCGCTGACGGAACCGCGGGTCGGAGCTATCATCGCCTGTTTCCAAGAAAATTTCTTCCAGCTGCTTTCGTTCTTCAACGCTACATGAAAGCCAGGCCTCTCGGCGCAATTGCTGTTCCTCAAACGTTAACCATTCCATGGCTGCTTTGGAATGATTGACATTCAAGCGCCAGCCGTAGAGAGGTTCTGAGGCAATGGTGTTTTCTCCCATGCGGTTGAGGTGCAAGTCTCGATTGCAGGCCGAGGCAATATTGTTTTGTTTAAAGGGGCAAAACCGGGTGCGCTTGCGGAAATTGTGTTGAAATGTGAGGCAGCCTTCGCGCAATAACCGAACGTCATCGATGCAATAATCTTCGAGCTCTTGGCACAGATGAAACTGAATCCCCTTTGCTTTCTGCTCTTCATACCACTTCTCAAATTTTTCTTGCCCTTCTTTGCTCATCCTCTCGTGCATGTAATCTTTCATGGGAGGCAGTTCTCCTTGGTAATTGCTCTCCATATTGGCGCGGGTATTTTAAAAATAAACGAGGAAAGTAACCTTTTTAAACTTGATTGGGGATCAAGTCCAAATGATTTTGTGAAAAAAGAGAGAGATCCGGGTATAAGCGACATGGAGTGAATAAAACGAATGTAGCCTCCCAGGTATGTCAGTTCCAGTACTTTACCGCAATTGCGAACCTGCTTTTAATGCTTGTTTGCGGCGGTGCATTGTGTCATGATAAAATAGTGGGTTTCTTCTACTGTCAAGACTTCTAACCACTCTAAGAAATGATCAACACATTGGGGTCCGCGAAAGATTTTGGGGTCGGTATTTTCTGCGGTCATTCCTACGACTAAGTTGGCGATATTTTTCCCGGTGTCCTGCACCGCTTCTACGTCAAAAAGCACACTTTTTTTCTCTTCCCGGATTTCATCAGGGTCCTTGGCCTTCTGAATGTAGCATCGATGCGTGTTAAGGTCCACTTGTTCGCGACACGAGCGACATTCACCCCAACCGCAGCAATGATTGCCTTGTTCTTTCCTTCCGACTAGGAGTTTTCGGCAATGGGCTCATTTTCCGCCGCGCTTGAGAAACAGATGGTTTATCAGGACCACTAGGTTTTCCATCTTTTGCTTTGCTGCAATGGAGTTCCAGACAGGAGGGTCCATAGAAGACAGCGACAGCTATTGCAACAGTGGGAAGCCAACCATTTGGTCTTGTATGCCTCATGGTAATCAGAGCATGCTTCTTGACAGCAAGCAGGGCAGTGAATTCAGGTCGCATAATGGCATGCATGTTGCCCCAAATGGACATGCGGATGTAAACAACGCCCGTAGAAATAATCCGAACTGAAAAACCCTGGTAATGAAGTGAGGGTATCATAATGACCGTTTTCATGTAGGATCGCTAATTGTTTCTCGCCTTTGCCAAAAGCAAAACATGCGTATGCGTGATCTGCGTCTACCATAATGATTCGATATTTTAGAAACAGCGACTGCACTAAGGCAAACTCAGTAAGCTCGTGCATTCCACAGGGGCCGTGTACCACGTGGGCCTCTGTATGTAGCGGCATTGCCCTGGATGGTGAAGCCTAGTTGGAAACTTCGCCATTTAGGATGGTTGTCCACGTGAGCTTTCGCTGTGACGATGGCTCGAGCACAGCACAAATTCTGTTCGTTCCTTGGGATCTTCACAATACATTTTTTTGAAACTTCGTTGAGGCTTGGTGACCGGGGCTTATAATCTCTACCATGTCCCCCACCCTGTGGACTGGCGCGTACGTGAACAAATTCTAATTGAAAAGTATCGTTCAGTTCAAATTGTTCGTAGGAGTTCAGCATGCGACTCATTACATTTATGAAGCCACTCTCCTGCTTGAAATCGCGCGCTGTGAAAATTATTATCGAGCCGATTGGAACTTAAACGAAAAAAATAAGATCCCGATCATCAATGTCAGGATTATCCAGTAAGCGTTCCAATGCCCTGCGTAATCCGTGGGTCAGTGCATGCGTTATCTGCCCTCGAAATATTGTTGCAATGTGCTAGACTTCAGTTTCAAACAAGCGTTCGTGGACCTCCATTCTTTTCAACTGACTTTCTACTACTGGCTCCAGAGTGAATTCTATGCGACCAGGTTGATGAGGGGTTTGTAAAACACCAGCACCCTTTTGCTGACTATAAGGCGAGGAAGATGTTTCGGGGAGATGTCGTAACTCTATGTCAACATTTTCCGCCATCTCATGCAACAAATCAACAGCATCTTGCACGTTGTGTTCTAAAAACAAGATCAATAACAGTTGTTGTAACTAAGCGAAAAATAAGTCGAAAAAAAAAAGATTGTTGTGATTGAATCTCGAACCATCGACATCCGAGTTCCCCCCTTCAAGCATTACAACACCAGAGAAAAACGTGACAAATGCGACAAAATCAGTTTGTTTTCTAATATCTGCAACACAAATCCGTGTTCTCTGCACAACGATGAACATATCTAGTCTCATTACACGAAAAGTACTCTTTTGTAAAATATCATGCTTCTCAATACAGCAATGCAAATCATGATTTTCAAGCAGAGAAACATGACAAATGTAAACAACAATTGTGACTTTTCTCCCTACTAATATTTGCATTATCGCAAATCAAAGATCTCTGCACAACGATAAACCTATGCTCTCTTTTCACGGAGAGAACTCGTCTGTAAAAAATCACGCTTCAAGTAAGCAATGCAAATCATGATTTTTACATATTTCAATTACCTTCTTCAAATTGTTCCAGCGCTTGCACGAACATCTTATCATCTTCGAATTCGTCATAAACTTCATTCAGCGCGCTGTCCGTAATTTCTTCAATCCATATAATATTCTCCATTATTTTTTTGTATGTCCTCGCTTCTCTACTGCTTTCACTCAATGAGTTGGAAATAGAAGTGGTTTGTGTGGGACCGTCTTTCGATTTTATATGGTTCTGGATTATACTAGTATATTTCATTGGTGTAATTACTAAAAAGGATTACTACACAACGTGCTTCTATGTTTCTACTTCCCACAGAGAAGATCTTTGATGGCATTGTCCATTTATGCGCCAAGAGTAAGAGATAAAAACCATGTATCAATACTGGTTAGCAAGACTGATTATTGTGTATTGACTTTTCAAGAATTGGTGGCTCCTAAAGGAGCCGTTTTTTGAAAAGATATCATTCACGAGCAAGGATATGCCGTGATGATATCCCTATGACCAGATCTTTTCATCATAACAATTTCCATGTCATCTGTTTCCTTGCCTCCTAAACTTTTCCCAATACCGTACCCTATGTCTACATACCTAACTTTAAACACACAACTGGTTTTCGGCAGTATGTAGACATAGGGCACAGTTTAGTCCACTCTAGGCGCATGGTACAATCTCTCGTTCTATTCAGACATCAGTCTTTTTGTGGAACTGTGAAGCTCTCACAGCGTTTTTGACATGACTCTCTAAAATATGTTTCACCGCCTTCTCCGACAGGATAAGAGTTGTGGTGTCTATGACTTTCATCATGGTTGCGAATCATCCATTACAATTACAATTACAATTACAATTACATTTCGCAGATTTTGTCCCGGATATTTTTTTTCCCTTTTCAGTATTATTTTGGCTTAAAGAGGGAATAGTTGCTCTTATACCACCATTTTTAGATGTTGAAAAATTACATTGACCTTCCGTTATCAGTCGAACAATTCATGTTCACAATAACGCCACTCACTCTTTCATAAACAAATCGGATTACAATTAGTAAATTCAACGAGCTCATAAAACAATACACGGCTTGCATTTTTTTCCAAACGCTACGCGTCAGTGATCAAGGCAATCATTTAGTTCAAGGAACGAACAGGGGAAGAAACATTTGAGAAGTGGTATGAAGAGCAGAAAGCAAAGGGGATTCATCTCAAGACAACAATCAGATTGAAGCTATGAACCAGAAAAGAAGTTATTACACGAAAGAATTCCGGCCACGCAAAATCAGTAAACATGTTTTTGCAGAACGGTAGGTGTTGTGTCTTTTATACAAACTCTAGTAAACGGGTTTACATATTTTTGACCAATGACTTGTTTTACCTTGATCGTGCGTTACGCTATGATCTTACAAACAAATTTAAACTTATCTAAGGTGGTGATGTTAAAGGGTAATTCCGATTATTATAAAAAACGTTTTCATACTTCAATATGATTTTGAATAGAGGGTTGACTCGAGCAAAAACATTTTCTGACTTCTTTGATATGGATTCGCTAAATGATTTAACTGAGAGACTCTTACAAACATATTTGGTGCTGTTGAAGGGTTTAATTTCCATGTTTCTTTATTGATTGATTGGTTGATTTTTTTTATGGCAGAGTGGCAACTGAGGGACGAAAGGACAGAGTTACAGAAAAGGACACAGTTAGATCATTCCTCTTCGACGCAGCGCAAGAACGTTTGGCTCAAATACGTGCGCGAAAGGGAATCAAGAGAGCGCTCGAAAATAGTTGATAACATAATAAGAGAAGTCATCACTCGGAAATTGAACAAGTTCGCAGCAATTGACAAATGGCTAAAATTGCAGGAAAAGTGCAAAAATTAAATCGAAAATGTTCGATTTTCCGTGTTTCAGTCAGAAATTCTACCGATTTTTTTGAAGTCCATATAAACGCTACAGTCCCAAAGGACGTCTATTGTTATCGCTTTTGTTTTCTTGAAACAAAGCACCGTATGCATAATGAAGTAGGGACCTGTGCGGAAATCTTGCCTGTCCCGATTTCTCCAGGATTTTTGAAGCGGTTTGAGAATCTTGGTGAAAACAAGAGGAGCAGAAGAAAGGCCAAACGGAATGACGCAATTGAAAGTATCTGATATGGGTGAATCTTGTTTTATAGGTATTTCGACCTCTCGGAATATATGGGATTTTGATTTTCTTCGAGGGCTAGCTCCGGGCCGTTTGGATGAATTTTCAAGAGAGAAGTACAAGAGGAAGCCTAAATGTTTCGGCCAATCCCTGCAAAGTTTGAAAGCGGAGCGATGCGATTTTCTAAGGAAAAATTGCCCCGGCGCTAGAGCCGTTCAAAAAATAACCTTCCACCCTTTTCCATCTATTAAGAGGCACAGAAAAAAGCGAGCTAGACATCTTAACAATCGCGGAAAATACCACTTCTGAGGCAAAAGGACGACAGTACACCGCAGGTAAGGTAATGCAACGTTTATTTAACATTGGTCCATGCGAATATTTATCAATATATCGATACAGAAGAAGCAAACGGATTGTGTGGGATCCATGTAGTCACACCTTTAATCCCTTCTCGACATCTTTACGTCATGTAGCAGGCACCAAATACTACTACAAATTACAGTACAACTTCTATTACCGTCTCATATTTTGTGCGTTCTCTTGACAAAATATGGTAAAATTGACCTAATAGAGGAATAACAAAAGTGAGTATATTGATGTTGTTCAAGGCAAGAATATGTTGCACTGAACACTGAAGCACTGAAGCAGCAACACAAGATCACCTACATTGACTAATTCGATCATGAACAACAAAGGCTCCTTACGGTTACTTTTACTGCTTGCCTTACTTCTTTCATCTTCCAGCAGTAAAGAACTGGGTTAATTGACGAGTTAAATAACAAAAGAGTCACCGTAAAATCGTAAACAGTGAGTGGTCCGCGACTATGAAGTATCATCAAACAGACAAAAAAAGGCACATAACAAACAACTAGAGTTAGTTGAATCCAAGCTATACTATTCACTGCTGTTTTGTATCGTGTTATGTTCAGTGGTATTCTTCCTCCAGTTGGCTGTCTGTGGTTAATAACATCTTGGACTAGATCTTGGTGCTGTCGTAATTTAACGTAAATTATCGAGTACGAAGAGAGTGAAAAAAGTACACATAGTATCATCATCACTGCAGCGACAACGTTGGTAATGTGATGGCTCCATAGGATGTCCGTTAGGCCAATAGAAACACTGGTCACCCAAAAGGAAATTGTAAGAACACGAACTCGCTTTAAAGTCGCCACTTGTCTGTATCTCTTCCACAACACCAGAACGAGAAGCCTGTCAACACTAATGGCGGTAGAAGTCAAGAGGGATACGCCACACAAAATTAGCGCCGAGCTTCTCTGTGCCTTGATAACATAAATGCAATAATTCTTGTTAACTTTTGTAGCACATTTTAGTTCAAGAGCGGCGTACAATGGTTGAGTTATAAGACCAACACCAAGATCTGTCACAGCCAGACACTGGAAGAGCAGTTTTGATGCTACGTGGAGAGAGGAAACGTTTTGAAGAGCAACAAGGATTAAACTATTTTCCAGAGTTGCAGTGATAGAAAGAAAGATGTTTAACGCAGAGTTTAAAACAGTAGTGTCTAGCATAACTGAAGGAGCTAACTTCCTTTACTGTGCAAGAAGATTTCATTGTCTTGTACAATTATTCATCTTATTTCAGAATAAAACCGGAAAAAAGGCTGCTACTTATTACAGGAAAATTCCAGAGCGAATGACGAAGGGCCAACGCCGTTAATTCGACCTTTATCAACACGTTTGATAAAACCAAATTTTCCTGTTTTACTCCCCCACCGACGCAGCACCACAGTTTCCCTAGAAACTAGAAATTTGCTATTTTATTTCTCCGGCATATAATTGACCAATTCTGTTTTACATTAGCAATGCCTCGCATTTTGACAGCTTCACCTTTCTTTAGTTATAAATTCATACCGTATTTTCTCGATTAAACGCCCCCGGCGTTTATTTAAAACTTGGCCTCAGGGACCCGACGTTTATTTGAAGCCGGCGTTTATTAATGAAGTAAAATTTTCATCATTTTTAGGTTGATGTATTATTTCACATTCTTTGAGATCCGTGCGCAGTTTGTCAAGGAGGGACGATTTCTTCATTAGACCCGACCTGACATAATGTCCCTGTATCTCATACATACGGTATTACATACGGCATTACATACGGCACGTGTATATTGTAATCAGTATTTATGCAAACAGAACAAAACGTTAAAAGTTGAAAAACGGCAATGTCGCCAACGTCCTTTATGTTTGTATCAACAAACGTTCGCAATAATGTTTGTGTTCTAATCAGCTAATCTTCGTGGACAACAATCTCATTACGTTCTTCTTCGAAAATGTCCGGCTCTAGATCCGCGAATGGATCGTTTTCATCTACGGGAGCACCTTGTACCAGGGTACATTTGTACTTGGCAATTTCATTTTGTACTTGTCAATCAAATTGTGAACTTGGAACGTTGGGAAAGAACAAGTTCATTGCGAGAGAAGTTCGCGCCGTTGGGTCAGATTGTCTCGGAATTTCCTTAGACGCTGTGGTTACGTCGATTAGGAATTACTAGTTTTAAAATGGGTTATAAAACCTTGCAACTGAATTTTCCCAGATGTCATGCGACACCGACCTTAAAATAGAATACAATTTAACAACAATTTCGAGCGACAGCCGAAGAAAATGAGAAAGCGAAGAAAATGACATAATTAAGCAAAACCAAAGGCGGACAATTCCAACGCCTTTTACTTTCACTGATCCTACAGCCAGTAAGAATAAACAAGCCGGGAGCTCCGCTTTTAGGCTTCACTAAATCTATTTTCAGGCTCAGTGATTATCGGTGAATATTCACCTCGACTTCGTCTTGGTGAATATTCACCGATAATCACTTCGCCTTCTGCGAATAATTGTTAAATATTATTACTTGATTTTGAGTTCGAAATGATATGCACGATTTGTATGGCATAGGAAGTCCAAGTAGAAACGGGTTTGTAGGTCACATACAGTTTTGGGATTTGCTTATTGCGATCTACTCTGCTTTTTTACGCTTTTGGTATATATATATCTGCAAGCATAATTGGCAGCAGTAAGAAACGAAAAGGTTGGTCTTTAAAGTTTTCATATTCATGAACGTACAGCTGTTAGTGCGAAAGTAATATCTAAAAGTGCTCATGATTATGGTCAGGTGTTATTGTTATCAGTGTCATTCATATTATCGATTGAGATGTCATACTAACCAATTTAGGCCAGTGGAGGGGTATTAAGCTAAGCAGTGGCGCCTTATTATGCGTCAAGTAGGCTACTGTCCGGCGTATGTGCTCATGCACAGGGACTAACAATTACTAAAATGATTTTTTCAGTCGCAAAGTTAAAACATCTGCTTTGCATTTTATCATTCGCCGCACAACCAGCAGGGAAAGGAACAGAGTCTCAAACAACAATATTATTGACGGCAAGAAATGTTTGTATTTGAATACGACAATATGTGAGTGAATACGACCATATCATTTGTACCCCTGAAACGAATTTTCTCTTTTCTGTTACATAGGTTAGTCAGTTTTACAGTGGTTATCAGTCACACCCGCCCCTCTACATGGAACACTATTTACAAAAACTTTGAGGCGCACTAAAATATCAAGGGGGAAGTGTAGTGTCTAGGTCTCCTATCCCCACGAGACCTGAGGAGTGTTTTATATGCACGGCGTGTTTTATAGATTTACATATTAGAGATTTAATCAGCGAGTGTAAGGGTAGACAAGGAATCTAACGTTTGTAAATATTTAGAGTGAACTTTTCCATTAAAGAGAAGTCGGACACTACCGGAATGTTTCATTCTTTTAGTCTCTTTCCGCTTAAATAAGGGGAATCAGCAATAGCTGTCTCAAAATCGGACAAAGACCGGTTTGTGTTGAAGCTCAAGGCCTCCGCTGCCAAATCTCCACAAACGACTAGTGCCGCATTAGAATGTCATGGAGAAATGTTAAGATCCCGTGCCAATAAGAGGGGAGGGGGAGGTGGGGAGTGCCTTTGCTGGTCACAATCACTGAGCGATAGGTGGGGGCAAGTTTGATAACTGTAGCAGGTTTCCAGCCATTTTTTTTAGTTGAACAGTGTCACCAGTTTTGACAGGAGGTAGACTGGCTCCTTTGTCGAAATATAGCTTCTGTGTTATAGTGGGAGGTTTGGTTTTTAGCCTTCTGTTAAAGAAAATTTGAGCTGGGGAATAATAGCTCAGGACAGTTATCGGAGTATTTCTGCTTTCGAGCAAGGCAACGTATGGGTCAGTTCCCTCTTCATAAGCTTTCTTTATTACAGATTTGGCTCTTCCAATGGCCTTTACTACTTGTCCATTAGCTTGTGGGTGCTTGGGACTTGTAGTTGTGTGCATAAATTCCCACGATTCTGTAAACCGTTTGAATCTCCGGCTTGCAAACTGAGAACCATTATCGGAAATGACCTCATCGTGTATTCAATAGAGTGCAAAGGTAGATTTGAGTTGGATAATGACTTCAGAACTCATAGTACTGTCATGCAGCAAGCCAATCTCCACGCTCTGCAAGAAAATAAGTTTAGGTGCTCATGTTCGGGATGAACTTGCTTAGGTAGGTTATATTGCCTAGCAGACTCTCCACATTCTGTTTATTTCGTGGTGGTGGCATGTTGATTGCCTCAATCTTCAATTCATCAGGCATGATTACATCTTTGGTAATTTTGTCTCCTATGTACACAACTTCGGGAATCTTGATTTCACTCTTCTGTTTCTTCAGCTTAACACCTTTTTCTCGGGCTCTCTCGAGTCATTTCATGTACAACACTTACCCCATCCCCACAGCGGTTTCTCGTAATCATGGAACTGTGCGAGAGGCCGCTGTGGGGATAGGGTAAGTGTTGTACATGAAATGACTGTACCTCATCGGGTGGAGTTAATCTGACCTCGGACCCAAGCGCCGTGACCAATTTTGAAATCATCAGCTATCGTGAAATCGGAAGCAGAAAATTATCATTTCCAGCCAAGTGTGTGGGGATTTTTGACGACGAAGCATTCACTGAGTTTCGCAAATGATGGGGGCTTTAGCTTTGCGTGAAAAAATCAAGGCTGGGATGGATTTTCGAGGCGCAAACCGCCTCTGAGCTGACTGGGCGAGCTTACGGTCGAAATCTTGGTGTGCTGCCTTGACTTCGTCTAAGAACAGTGTAAATACGGAATTCCCGAAACGGTAAAATAAACACCAAAACGCACAAGAATACACCAGAGGTGAGTCATTTTTATTCATTTTATTGAATGAACGTTGAATTGAGCGTTTTTTAGGCTTCATAATCGACGGTATTTTATTTCCCATACAAAATCTTATAACGCGTTTAAATTCTCAACGGCTACCTGTAACGCAACATCGCTTGCACTCAAAGGTCATCTTCCCACTCGTAATTAATTATTACACGCTCTCTAGTGACGCGAACTTGGGCTGTCTATGTCACAACAACAACAACAACAACATTTTTAAAGTGAAAAAACACTCTCTGGTTTAAAAAGATTAAAAAACATAAGCTTTTGGCTATCAGTCTTTATTAAATTCTCAACCTCGGATAATGCATTTCGCGTGCTCTGATTGGTTCACTCAATCTCGGTTATCAGCTCATATACCTTACTTTGACCTTATATGGTAAATGATTGCGCTAAACATTGCTAAGCTAATTTTTTTTTCGCCGGAAAGAAAAAATTTCTCTCTTTATAAAGCCAAAAAAGGAAAAAAAAACTTTTTTTGTGGAAAGTTTTGATCAATTCCGACGTTTAGAGGTACGCGAAAAGTCAAGAAATGTTTTTGTGATGAGCCTACATCGCATCTTCATCAAGTTTTTTCGATTTCGCTCGTATCTCGTACTTAAATTTTTGGAGTTTAAGGAATTTAATAAAACAATTATTCCATTCGCGCTTGTTGGATATGAGAC